>NC_070609.1:55486153-55788846 GCF_027172205.1 Podarcis raffonei | reverse complement strand
TGTTGTCAGCTTGCATTTTCAAGCTACACAGAGAGAACCTTTCAAGTTGCAGACAATTAACTGTACCTCTTTAACCTCCTCCATCTCCTATTCAGTGGAACTCTGTTCCCTTTATTACTTGCAGGAACAATTCAAAAATATGGAGCTTTCACTTCAGAATGTTTACTTCCAAAGGAACGTACATGGAGTATTTAATTGGCCACTTTAGGTTAGAATTACTTGACCTTTCTGCTCTTAGAGAAGTAGCTGTCTTTAAGATGCTACAAGGTTTTGTGGGTTTTTTTGCTGCAATGGGATGAACACATTATGTTGATTCCTCCATAAGGTTCACACATTTGATGAAATGGACTCTAGCCCACATAAGTTCCTGCCATAATACATTTGTTAGCCTTTAACAGGCTGCAAATTGCAGTAATAACCACTTTTAATGCTTTCCAGAGCAATGGAACAAAGTGCTTTATCTGTTTATTATCTTTATTTGTTAAATTAATATTTCACCTTTCCATCAAAAGATGCTGAAGGTGACTAACAAGAAAAAATACAAAGCTTAAAAACATCCCTTAAAACCAACACACACAACAGCCAGTTGCCCAAACTGCAACTTTTACCTTGGCTATAACAGTCAACTTATGAGGCTAAATGTTATGTCTGAATAAAAGTGTATTTGCTTCCCAGCAGAAGGTCATCAGAGAAGGGCTAGTCAGGCCTTCCTTGGCAAAGAATTCCAGAGTCTAGAAGCAATCACCAAGGTAGCACTCTCTTGAGTTACCAACAGACGTGCTTAAGATGTTGGTAAGACAGGAAGAGGGACCTCTACCAAAGATCTAAAAAAAAACCCAGGCATGCTTGAATAGGAAAATACGGTCTTTCAGGTATCTGGTCCCCAAGTCAAGTAGGGCTTTATATGTAGCAACGAGCACTGTGTATTGTGACCAGAAAACAGTCAAGTAACCAGCAAAATTGTTGTAGTATGGGAATTACATGCTCCCTATACCCAGCCCTGGTCAACAGGCTGAGCTGCAGCATTCTGAATCAGCTGATTTCTGAACACTCTTTAAAGGCAGTCACAGGTAGTGTGTTACAGTAATACAAACAATATGTAACTAAGGCATATGTCACTGTGGTCAGAGCCGACTGAAACCAAGCAAAAAATTCTACTTCCATAGCCATGTGTAGGCTATTCGTGCACTCAGTCTGGGGGAAGAGAAATCCCTCCCACAGTTTTACAAAACAAGTGCAAGACAGGAAAATCCTCAGAAATGTTTCACAAGATGTACAATCTAACCTCCTTTGTATGCTAACTATGCAAGCAAATGTAGTATCTTGTTACACATTCCACTTATTGGGGAGCCACTGTTCTACAAAACATGGGGGATCAGTTCTGTGGAAACCCACCTCTGAACCCACAACTCCAAGGGACTGCATGTCACAATTCTCATGTACAAGGACAGTAGAAATACCTGGCACTTTGCTAAATAGTAGTTGAGTAAAAGTACCTGTAGACTTTGGCTTACTATGATTGAATCCTTTGTCACAGCCACTTCTAGATGTAAAGGCAAGTTTGGGAGGTCTCCTGTCTTGAGACACAGCCTCTAAAATAGAGTAGAAGGTTAAGATATCTTACACCACCACACAGTACATAGTATAGATAGCATTAGCTTTAAAGCACCAGTTTAGTGCAAAATAGACGCACCTTTAGGATATAAAGCAAGTCACAGTAATACTTGTGAAATCCAGAATTTCTTTCAGATAGTCACTTGGACAAAACTAATCAGTTTCAGGAACACTCACATAAGTAGAAACCATAATATGGAAGGCAGCCTCCCTTGAGACCCATACAAAACTGTTAAATAAGGATGACTATAGCTATTAATATATACTTTTAAAAACACAATGGGACATCTAGCCTAGCCTTTTTTTTTCTTCCAAAATCTCAGGGCATAGCTCTGTTTTACTGACACTGAAGCAAAAAAGCTGGATTTGCTCTCACAGAAGTTTTAGAATATGTTTCCTCCCACACTGCACCAATCAATTATGGTGAACCTTGTAAAATGCTGTATTGAGAAATAACGCAGCCAAAGAAAAATTCCAAAGTGATCACTGGCTTCATGTTATGGTAAGTTTATTTGCTTCATATGTGGTTTGGAAGAAGCAAATACTTATCAAACTTAAAAAAAGATAAAAAGCCCCCATCACTGAAACTTTTTTTAAAAAAATATTTTTGCTGGAGATGTGATTGAACAGCTGCAGCAACAACAATAAGAAAAAGACTGAGGAGAAGAAAGCTAGGCATGCATAAAAAAAGCAGTAATTCAAATAGAAAATATTGTGCTTTTTGCTAAATTAGACTCCTCACCAAAATAGTATGGTTATCATACCCACAGAAGATTGCCATTTACTCTGCATAACATCTGAGGATTTTTAACCATGCCATGTATTCACTAAAGAGTTCAAATGAAATGTGTCTTCATGTTTCATAATCGGAATATAGCTGTTCAATTGCATTTTAACCAAGTTGCCCCTGGGGAATAACTCTATTAAAACACTTCAGTTACTTTCACTGGAGCTCATCTCTAGCCAGACAGTGAAGAAAGCATCTTTTCGAAAGACTGATCCTTCAAGAAAAAATGTCCTAGTAGGTTTCTTTAAGAAAGAAGTAGCAGGAGCAAAGCACTGCCTCAAGTTTGTACAATATGACAATTATGCTTAAAATGGCAATCTGTCTATAGCATCTTCCTTACAATTAAAAGCCCTATTTCATTTTTTTAAAACCACTTTGAAGAGTGTGCTGTTTCCAAGTTAATATTTGCTCTCATGTTCTCTAAAGTTCATGTACTGTACATCACAGATCCTGCTGCATCCTATCACTTGAGTAATACATTGCAGTGACCCATCCATCTCAGTTAACTCAAAGCGGTATTAGCTCAAATGTAACAGCATTAGTTGCACCTGGAACTTCCTGCTGCAGGAAAGAAACTCTCCTCGGACAGCAGCCTGGCCTCCCTTTTAAATTCCAATTCCAGTTCCCCTTTCCCTGGTGAAACTCTAGATTTCTGACACCATCATCTCACAAGACTGCTGTACAAAATTCTAGCCGCCCCGGCAGCCTAGCCATAACTTTTTCTGTTTAGTGCAAGGGTCAAAACAAGGTCTGTCCAACAAACTAGCATTATGCTTATTCCTCCCTGTGGTTCAACTTAGTAGAGCCTGACTGGGCAAACCACCAAATCTCTCCCTGTTCAGGGAGGGCATTTGTTAACCCTGCCACACAGCCAAAAAGCCAAGCAGCAAAAGCTTCCATATTGTAGCCCTATATGCAGCATAGAAGTGACCATGCAGCAAGAGCTTCTGAACAGAAAATGCAGCACTCTAATAACAGGGAAGAAAGAACAGATTGCCTGTGGCTCCAAGCACTGCTCACAAGTGCCAATTCTTTTGTCGGAGCATATGTGGGCATCGCTGGAACATATTCCTTTGAAGAAAGTGTAAGAAAACAATCCAGTGCACAGTGCCCTTCTGATTAAGCAAATATTACTGCATGAAAAATGCAGAACCACCTGGAAAGGCATTTATGTGCTATTTTTCACTATCTATGTATGGCCTTTAAAATACTGACTGGGAGACAAGTAATTATGTAGACTCAGTTATTAGCGGCAAATAAGAACAGTTTTGCCTTTCCCCTACCACATACAATACAGTGGACGCTCGGGTTGCGAATGTGATCCGTGCGGGATGCACGTTCGCAACCCACATCTGCACGCAGGCTGCGATTCGGCACTTCTGCGCATAGTGCGATTTAGTGCTTCTGCGCATGCGCAACCGCTAAAACCCGGAAGTAACCCATTCTGGTACTTCCGGGTTTTGGTGGTCCGTAACCCAAAAAAACGCAACCTGAAGCAGCTGTAACCCGAGGTATGACTGTACTACAATACAGCAGTAAAATTCATCAACTGAGAAAACCCAGTGCCACATTGCAGTGACCATAAGCCTTCAACCTTCAAATTCTAACACCAGGAAAGGGCCAAGGAACCACCAATACCAAAATACAGCACTATGTTACTATGGCACATCATAGTGAGAGGGAAAGAAGGGAGATGTCTATACAGAAGCATGTAGGAGTCACAGGAGCATATCCAGAAATAAAGCAAGCCAAGGCCGCAAAGCAATAATATAACCCATCAATGGTTTAGTGGAATCCCCACCCCACTCCCATATATGTTTAAGACTAAAGCAAAATGATTGAATCCTGAGCAACATTAAAACTATGATTAGACACAAGGATGTATGCTAAGAACTGGGGTTTGCTCACTTTTCTTTTTTATAGACAAAATATACAAATTGTACCTGGGATAACATCATTGATATGCAAGAGAAGTGTGCTTTCAACACTTGCAAAACTGCAGAGCTGTTGTCCATTGTATCTTCCATCCCAATTTCCAATTGGATTATCCTAAAAATCGTTTTAAAACACCATTACACGTTGCCGAAGTGAAGATACTCAAGAAACCATCTACATGGTTCAATTAAAGTTCTTGGCTACATGCAGCCCAGACAGGAAGCACGAGCTTTCACAAGAAATGCAAACACTTGCTCTGCAACAACATTTCAAGTGTCACACTTGTAGTGTTGTCATTTCGTCTTCCACATTTAGAGAAACAGATTGCATTCTGCAATGTTGTTTGGTTACAAATGTACCACAGACACTAATACACTGATGATGGCAACATTGAAACAAAAGCAAAAAAACACTCCTCCCAAGTGGTGGGAGAAAAGCCAAGCAAAGTTTGTCAGCAGCACAGAAGTTCCACAACTGAAGCCAGAAGTTTCACAACGGAAGCCATTCACAACAGGTACATAAATGGCTTTCATGCCTGAAGGATATATTTCATCTCTCTGGCATTAAGAGGCAGCTTCCAGCACTGGGAAGACTTGCCTACCTCCTTAAAGAGCAAGGGTGAACAAGTACATTAAGGTGCATTTTTTTCATGTTGAATGCCTACTAATATTCTAAGGGTGTAATAGTTCAGTTTCATTCTCTTTATTTCAAGCCTCAGTAAGTCTTCTGGTTTCAAAACACAAGTAGGAGAAAGACGAGGATCAGCATATGTTACTGTAGTGCTTGAGAATTGCACTCAACATACAGAATTACATTACGCCAGAGCCTCGCATTTTCCTTGCAGGCAAAAATTGTCGTGGCTGTATTTTCAAAACTATAAAAGATCAGTAGTGCCAACCCTGGAACATTATTTAGCAAAGCAGGCTGGTCATTAGAAGCAAGAAAATGGGTATTTTGCCTGGCTAGTGTCAGGTAAGATTTAGTAAGGCCCTGTAAATAAGCCCACATAAGTTACTAGCGCATACAATAAATTTACTAGCCTGCCTAATGTGGATACACATGGGCAATCATTTATGGCTCAGCAAGGGAGAAATAAAACTTTAGTAAAGCTGCACCATCTGATCCCCTGGAGGAGATTCTTTCTTGCCATGCACGATCAGGCAAGTGGCTGTTCCCAAGCCTAACTCAATACATTTTTACCCAATGCTAAAAAAAGCTGCTGGGTGGCAATTATACATAGCAATCGAGAGCCATAAGTAGCTTGCCAATATTCCATCTCTCCCCGCCACTATTGCATGTACTTCTATTTAACACACATGCAAAAAGTTAAGAATCAGGTTAATTTCTTACCATGTCCACTCCAACAACGTATCCTAAACTCTCGTTTCCTGGTAAGACATCACAGAATATAACTGTCCCATACTCTATATTCTTTCCTATCTTCACAGAAACCCTGGAGTTGAGCTCCAAAGGAGGAAGTTCTACCTGCATTGAGTCAACTGGAGCTGCATAGTCATTCTCCAGCTCATTGTCATCATCTTCCATCAGCTCTAGTTTGTCTAGTGCAACAAACACTCCACAGTCCTCGTCACATCTGAACAGCTGTTTGCCTTGGTACTGTCCATCAGTAAAACCCTGACCACGGCCTTCTTCCTAGGTTTGCAGGAGAAAAAAACATAGCTCATTAAGAACTGTCATAGGAGTAATTAAAATATTGGTTTTCGGGGAGACCGAGGTTGAAACCTATGCCTGGTCATGAGGTTCATTCAGATCTTAGGATGGTTGCTCAACACTCTGAGCCCAACCTACCTTACAAGTTAGTTGAGAGGATAAAATGGTGTGGGGATCAATATACTTTGGCCTCTGCTCCTCAGAGGAGAAATAGGATACAAATATACTAAGTAAAAAGACTCATACTATGCACCTTTTCAGAATGTTTCTACAGCAACACACAGCGTCTGTTTGACCCAATGCATAGAGCCTTAGAAGAAGAAAACTTACCAGAAGCTCCACTCCAAAAAATATCCCAGAGAGTGATCTTTCTTGTATTAATGGTCCTCTGAAGCGAACAACTCCAGGATATTTCTCATCTCCTAATCGCAGCTGTACTTTCACTGGTGAGCCAACCTCAATGTGGAGACCCTTGCTCAGTCTACCTTTACTTTTAAATATACTGTATCTCTCCTCACAATTGGTAATTGCCAACAGCAGTTCTGCTCGCTTCTCATCTATATCAACAACTTCTTTTTCATCCACAAAGAGGACCACATGGGGCTGCTCCAAAATCTTGATTCCTATCTGCAATTTTTTGCTTTTTGACGAAGGGTTGCTTCTGGTGTGTCCTCCTGAAGAACGGTCTTGAACGAACTGGCCAATGCTTCCCTTGGGTACTTTCAACAGTTTTTGAGTCTGTTTGTCTACAATGCTGCATTCCTGGAGAAGCAAATAAAATATACGCTCTTCCCAATAGGACATGCTGCCTTTTTTTTTTTAACTCCACAAACCTAGATTCAATATGGTTCAAGCTTTGTATGAGTACAAAGAAGAAACGTTCAAGAAAGCCAAGTTGCCAACATAACTGCCAAGGAATTAGATGCTCCTACTAAAAGGCCCCTGTTCGATTTCCCATAGTGAGTTAATGATTCTTCATCCATGTCCTAATGAGCTAAATCCAGAACGGATGACCTGGACACAAAAATAAAAGATAGTATCAGTGGCAGCTGAAGGATGTCATAGTAAGAACAAAGCAAAAGAAAACAAACCACTTTCAAAAGAAACAACACAGGTTTTTATAGATCTATGACAGCAACCAGCTGGCAAGAGAGAGATACTTGGGTAGCCACAAAGGTCATACTGAAGATTTCATCTACATAATAAAACTGACCTAATGCTATATTTGCAGCCTCACTTTCATTGTGACTGGAGATATCTGGTCTATATAATCCTTATTTAAAACTTGAACAAGTGCACACCTGTTTCTGCTTTGCTACTGCAGACTAGAATAGTTTCCCCATTTTTAAGAAGAATGAACCCAATATACAGGATTCATTTGTTTATTGTTTTGGAAAGAGACAGACAACAAGAAATATATCACCGCACAGAGGACCACAATGCAAGTTCACAGAAGTACAGCTCAATTTTTTTGCACACAAAAGCAATTCACCATACAGTTTCACGAAAGCAGCAAGTGGATTAACCATTTCCAGAAATAGCTTGGTGGCAGTGAACTCAATAGTCATCCTCAGATTGAGTCGAAAGTTGTTCTTAGTATGACATGTTTCCCAAAGAAGCACAGAACAAAATAAATCAGAGACAAAATACTTAACAATTAGAGATTGAAAAGGGCACCAAAGTTCTTTATAGGTGCCTTACAGCTAAACTGGCTGTAAAAGGATCCTCTAAGATGAGAATCAAGGGAGGTTTGAATCCCCACCCCCAACTTACAAGACCATTAAACAAACACTACCATGTATAAATAATATACACATGCTTATTTAACTGCTCAGTTTGTCTATGCGACTCTTCCCATGCTGTGGTGGGCTGTTTGCAAAAGTGCTTTCAATTACCCCATGCTTTGCTTTGAAGTCCTAACAGTCAGGGTTTCAAAGGGCAGCATCACCTGCTGTCACTATGGTGTTTGGCGACTGACAAGTGGGTAGCTCCATCCACCTGTCAAATTTGGCCCTTCAACTTGCTCCTTCCCCAAAAAATGTCTCTGGGTGGTTTTTTTTTATGTACACACCTAAAAGCAAGCTATATGAGGGAAAGTTGGTTATTTGTTACATATGCACCCTCAAACACCTATTTGCCATGGTGGTTAAATGTTACTGCACTGAAGGCTGCAGGATGAGAACAAATGATGAGAAAAGGTCATCACTGTGCTTCTGATTGACCCAGAAGAATCTGGTGGGGCTGCTGTTGGAAGGAGGATGCTTAATTATGGTCTGATACAGCAAGACAGTTCTTAGTCTTTTGACACAAGAAACAGAGAAAATCTAGAGCAGAAATACTACTCAACTGTGTGTTTCTTTCTGAACATAGGAAACTGCCCTATACAACTGTTCCATCTAACTCAATATTGTTTGTACAAAAAATGGGGAACCTTTGCCTCCCCCCATGTTGCTGAACGACAACTCTCATCATCCCTAGCAAGCATGGTCATGCTTACTGGTGCTTATGGGAGTTGTAGATCAGAAACATCTGGAGGGCCAAAGATCCCCCATCAGTGCTGTAAACTGACTGGCCACAGCTATTCAGCGTTTAAGACAGAAATATTCCCCAGCTGCACCAGGTGACGAACCTCGGGTCTTCTGAATGCAAGGTGTGTGCTCTGCCTCTGAACTATGACTTGCTCTCTCTCTTTGTTTGGGGAGCTTTTAGGACATATGGGCAGCTCATATTGATGATGAAGTGATTTAATGAGTACAGTAGACTCTTTCTTTATAGCCCTTGTCTTATATGTTAAAAGAGTTTAAAAAAAAAATCCACAAGTGACAAGGGGTGGGGTATGAATGAGGCTTTTTGGCAGATGCACCTTCACTATAGATTTTTCTCTCTCATATAAATTTAGCAGGCCAGACCTAATGTTAGTTTTATGAAACTGATGAAAGTTTATTTAAGCAGGGATTTGGGAGTGCACAGCAAAGTTACATTTTAATAACCTGGGGTTCTTTTGTTTGCTGGCAATGTGATATTTATACAGGCTTTACAATGTTATGATTTTTATTCTGTTTATTTTTGGTATCATGTTTAATTGTACTGTGGTTTCGTTGTTCTCTTATGCTACGTCATACATTACCCAGAGGACAACTTGAAAACAAGAGTATGAAGGCAACAGCCCTCCCTCATTTTATTTATTACTATCACAATTGGTATTCAGATGTAAACAACCTTTGAACATGGAGGCTCTATTTAGCCACTACAGCTAACAGCCAGTTATAAATCTACCCCCCTCCTCCATAAATATGCCTAATTCTATTTTTGTTTATTTTTTAAAATAACCACTTAGGGAAGCCATCACCACACCTTGTGGGATATAATTCCCCAGACTCTTATTTCCTTAAAAATTTACTGTGTGGCATACACTTTTGCTATTTATTTTTTTAGCTACATTTATAACCTTTCTTTCTCCCCACCCCAAAGAACTCAAGGCAGCAAACATGGCCACCTGTCCATTTTATCCTGTGAGGTAGGTTGGCATGAAAGATGCTCAGTCTCAAGGCCAGCTCTTCAGCTGAGGGCAAAATCAGAGCCCAGGTCTCCCCAGCCCGAGCTGCAACACTAAGGCACCACTGTGGTATAGCAGGATAACTCACTTTTGTATCCAATGAAATCTCATTATCAGTGAATGTATAACATGCATGCACATATACACAGACGCACACCTTCGGAGAGGATGGAAACACTCAGCACCATAGGCTATAATATTCAAAATTTGTACTGTTTGTGGTACTTCTATGCAAAGCATAGGAGAAGCACAGTGATAGTGCAACATGCCAGGATCTGGCATGGATCCAAGGTAGGAATATGTTGCGGCCAGATATTTCTGTGGGAAATGGTTACTGTGATTGTACATGTTTGATTTCTGTGTAGAAATGGTACACACTCTCTGTACCCAATGAACCTTCGGGGCACATTGTTAAACACGCCTTTGCAGCATCTGTCTGAATCTCTCAACATGATGGACAGCAACTCCCAACATTCCTCACCCTTAGTCAGATTGGTGGGGCTGATGGGAGTTGTAGCCCAACAACATCTGAAGGGCACCATATTGGCTATACCTGCTCTAGAGTGCTGGACTAGAACCTGAAGTCCAGGGTTCAAATCCTCACTCAGCCATGACTTAACCTACCTCACATGGTTGTTGTGATGATAGAATGGAGAGTTCATTGTAGCAAAGGTGGGATATAAATGCAAACTAAATAAATAAATCAGGCAAACAGTTCACACATCTTACAAAGAGGGATCTGGACCAGTCCACAACAAGTATGTCAGACTTTTGAAGTGAAAAAGGACTCAATTTTGTGGGCTTTCTGCAACACACACAAACATGGCTACCCCCTTGGAACAATGCATGCTGTATGGAAAAAGCTGTTTGGCAGTCGATATCAGAATTAAATGTAAAAGAATCACCAAAGTAAGATAACTAACTACTGTAGAAGACAGATGAAAAATACCCACTCCCCCCAAAAAGCACATGAAAATAAGAACACATTTGCCAAACTACATAAGAAAAAATAAGAAACGACTTCCCCCAAATAAAAAGCAAGTAAGAACACAAACAAATATTTGTTGCCAATACTACTACTACTACAATGATCATGAAGCAGCAACATCAGTGTGCATGGCACTTTACAAAGTGCAAGAGGGCAGGTCCCTGCCCTGAAGACGCCTTCAATTAAAACTGAGTTTAGCATTTTAATGCTATAATTGTACATTGCCTGAAGCCTGTGTGAACCACTAAGGCCTTTGTTGACATGGCAGCCAGCTAATATGCTAAATACAGGACAATTTTTAAAAATTCAACACTATGGAAGGGAAGTGGGAGCTGAGGTATCCAACTAAATTCTTATGCCACTGGTGGTCATTTTCTTCCATGGGTTTAGGCTGAGTAGAACAAGGATTGTCTATAACCAATATTAATTACTTAATAATAATGAGTAGTATTTGTATCCAACTATGTTCTTATTCAGAGGAGATACACTGAAATTAATAAACTTGTCAGCCATGTCCATTTTACTTCAATGGATCTGCTCTGAATAAGACTAGGATTATCTATAACCAATGATGGAGAGAATGATAGGTAGGTATTTGTATCCAAGTTCTAGCTTAGAGTAGACTCACTGACATTAATGAACCTATGCCATGTCCACTTACTTCAACAGGACAAGTCTGAACAGGACTAATATCGTCTACAAGCAATAATAATTTGATTGTAATATATAATATCCACACCCAACTATTCAAATCCAGCTCAGAATGGACCCACTGAAATTAACAAACCTAAGGCAGTCATAGAGACGCAGGTTGTGCTGTAGGTTAAACCACAGAGCCTAGGACTTGCCGATCAGAAGGTCGGCGGTTCAAATCCCCGCGACGGGGTGAGCTCCCGTTGCTCAGTCCCTGCTCCTGCCAACCTAGCATTTCGAAAGCATGTCAAAGTGCAGGTAGATAAATAGGTACTGCTCCGGCGGGAAGGTAAATGCTGTTTCCGTGCGCTGCTCTGGTTCGCCAGAAGCGGCTTAGTCATGCTGGCCACATGACCCGGAAGCTGTACGCTGGCTCCCTCAGCCAATAAAGCGAGATGACCGCCGCAACCCCGGAGTTGGCCATGACTGGACCTAATGGTCAGGGGTCCCTTTACCCTTTAAGGCAGTTATGGCCACTTGCTTCAATGGGCCTCCTTCTGAGTAAAACTAGGCTAGTCTACATCCAATAATGATTTTATACTCGTAACAATAAAATAATAAGAATGGCCAGTACTGTACAGTATATGTACCCAACCACTCTCCAGAGAAGACTCCCTGAAATCAATGAACCTGCTATGCCAACCATGGCCATTTATGGTCTAGTGCTAGGCCGAGTAGGATTAAGACCGTCTAACTAAGCCAATAATAATTTTATGGTCATCATCAACAGCATCACGGGTAAACATTTGCACTTGGCTAAAATTCAAGCTCAGAGTCTGGTCCAGAGCGGGAGTCCGCGAGCACCTCTGCCAGCCGCGTCCAATGCGCCTACGCTGAGTAGGACCAACATTGGCCCGTAACTAAGAATAATAAGGATAATACAGAAAGCGAAAGGAAATATGAAGGGGGAGGCAGCGCAGGTATTCCCTCCCTCCCTCCCTCCCGGGACCCGCAATGGGCGCTCCATTACGTTCCTTCTCCGCGAATGCTACTCGCCGCCGGAGCCCCACCCCAGAAGAGGCTGCAATCGTCTCCCCGCCGCCGCGACCCCAACCCCTGCTCCGCCTCCGGCCCAGCGGCGCTGCCGGCATTACCATCCTCCTGCTGCTCCCTCGCGGCTCAGGCCGCAGCCGCCGCCACTGCCCCTCCCGTCTCCCCGCCGCCGCCTCAGGGGTTCCTCCTCACCCGCCGCCGCCGCCTCCTCCACCTCCTCGCCTTCCCCATCCTCGTCCCCTCAGAGGCGCAGGCAGCGGCTTCAAGGCGCGCACCCTACCGTGCTCTTGCCACCGCGGATGCTGCCATTCCAGCTCTCCCTCCCGCCTCCTGGCCGCTCGCCGCCGGTTCTTCCTGCCTATTGGCTGCCTGGCCCAAGCCAACCCCCGCCCCTCTCTCCTCGACGGAGGGAATTTCCAAGGCCAAGCTTGGTTGCAGGCTCAGCGAAATAAATAAATAAAAACCAAAGAGCCCCCTCGGATTGGCTGAGCCGGCGGGTTTCTGCCTGCTCAGTGGTTGTTTGGGAAGAAGGCGGGTGCAGCTCTCCCACCTATAAGCGGAGAGATTGCGCTGATTAAATTGGCTGAATCATCCGTGCTCCCGCCTACGTCCCTTTGCCATTAGTCGTTGTTAGAGTGGCGGGGGTGGGGAGTGGGGAGCCGAGGGTGGGTTTTAATTGGATAAAATGTGGCCTAGCCCCCGCTAGCGATTGGCTGCAGTATGGAGGCATAGAAAGCCTTTCAGTACGTAAAGGGCATGGCTGGTGGGTTCCGTCTGTTCCGTTTCTCCAGCTGGACTTACTGCTGGTTTCTTGATGGACAGGCAGGAAAACGTATTGCTATTTATTTGTTCGAGAGGTATTCCAACATGGCGAGGAAGGTAGCTACCAAGTAATTTCGCATACCCTCATCAAAGTTTTAAGTGGTTTTAAGCGGTTTTTATCCTCCCTTGTTTTTATCCGAGAGTTTTAATGATCTGCTGGCTGTGCTGGCTGTCTTTTAATATCTCTCCACTTGTGTTATCTTTTTTTTTTATCTGGGTTGCTCCGACGCCCCGGACTCGCCGCCACGGCTGCCGCCGCCTCCCTAACTGGGAGAGATAAGTGAAAGGTTCTCCTGGGCATAAATCCTCTGCCCTGTCGACCAGCTCTTTCCTTTTAGCTTTTAGCTTACTGCATATTGCGAAGTGAAGTTTGCCCGACTGCTGGAACCGGGCTGTCTCAAAAATCCTAGGAACAAGGAAGAGGGGAAGGAAGAGGCTTGAACTGGCTGCCTTACTGTGAGTAATTTTATGGCACCACTCTCGTGGAAGTGGTAGTATTCCTGTGAGGAAGACTAAAGGATTTAAGGAGCTCCCCAGCACAGTGCCCACGACGGTTCCCCTGCAAAATTGATTTATGGGCCATGGAAAACGCCCAAGAGACTCTGACGAGGCATTATCCTCTCCTAGGCCTAAGCAATCAAGGAAGGGTTCACCTAAAGGAGGGAGAGGCCCCGAGGAATGTACCTATTTAATAGCAATTCAAAATCGTTTCGATCCTCTAACTGCCCTTGAAACAACATCAAAAGATGAGGCCCCTGAGACGCTACAAATTGGAAACGCTAATGGTAACACAAATGGGGATGGTCCCTATCCGAAGGAGGTGTTGGTAGCCGAATCTGCGGACTGCACAGGATGCGAGCAACTCCATCTAATAATTAGAACTCTAAACTGTATATTTAAGAGAATTGACGGCCTATCCTCTCAGCTGCATAGTCTTCAGCAAAAACTGGATGACCAGCCGGTACAGACAGCCCAAGATGGGGCAGTAGATGTTCCATTGTGCCGGCAGAAAGCGCCACCAAACACTGATCGTATGAAGAATTGCAAATACAATCTCAACCCCTCACTGAATCGCCAATCCCTGACTCTACATCCAAGGAAGATTTCCCTAACCTTCCGGGAAAGGGACCCAAGTTGGGCAATGCTACATGGGACTAAATAGCACCTCAGATGGCTTCTAAAACTCGAGACATCACAAATAGATCTTTGTGCTGTGCTTCCCTTAGTCCGCCAAAACAGATATCAGAGAATGATGCTGGCTTTCCACTCTGCAAAAATCCCCTCTCTTATTATTAAGTAAAAAGTGTTTTTGAATAGTCTTGGCATTTTTCCAACGAGAGTTTTCATGGATTCCATAATTAGACCCCTCCTATCGGAGGGATTAATCAAGGAGACGGTACAACCTTCCCGTCCCGAACCACAAAAGAGGGCTGAGCTGTACACCCCATGTCTGGGCCAGTCCCATAGTACCTCCACTCCTACAACTAAACACTATGATTGTGCCAGTAACTCTTTGACACCCCAGGAGGAAAGAGAGCTTATCGCCTCCTTTGGAGAGTTACCAGCGATGGAACAACAAGAAATTATAAATAGGCTGGACTTACTTAAACTTCAGCTCCTAAGTATCGCCTGCAACGGAGTTCCTACGAATAATACCCACTCTAATTTAGCGGTGCCATGCCCCATGGAGGTGGAAACAACAATTCCCCAATACCCAGCATATAAGGTGCCTTCTGCATTGGATGGGAAGGTCTCACTGCTGGAGGCAGACTCTTCTCCTCCCCTTCATGCTGGTAACTCATCCCTGCTTCTAATAGACTTATCTGTTCCCTCCGTGATTAACCGATCAAAGAATGGAACTCAGGATAAAACCCCCCTGGATAAATCGTTGCCCCTTCACCCCTCCATGCCGGACTTGGAATCAACATACGTTGAAGACCATCCACGACCTGAGACGGTAGTGGCCACTCCAAGTCAGGCTTCTCCAGCGCATTCTTGTCCACCAAAAATCCAACAATTACGTGAGGAAGACACTACAGTGTCGAGAGTCACCACAGAGTGGACTGAAGACCCTGCAGGACATATAAATCAAATGATCACAAATGTATCGGTTAGATCCCCAAAGAGGACGGCTCCAGCGGACTTGGCAGGAGCCTCTTCAGAGCCTAGTTGGGCCCGACAGCTAAAAACGCCAAATATTATCTCTACTCACCAGGATGCTAACTCTCTTCTGCCCCCCAAAAATTCTGGCCCTCGCGATTTGATCATGCCACAACCGACTCGCACTAGAGCAAAAGACACCACAACCGGCGCGCACCAGAGAAAAAGACTCACCACACCTGGACAACAACTTTCAGCAAAGGAAAATAACGGACTTCTTTAAGGGAGCGTCCTTGCCGCATAAGAGCCCCCCACAAGAATTTAAATGACGGTTAGCCGGACAACCCAGAAAACCACCAATATTGATCCTCTGTTGGAACATCGCTGGCTGGCGTAGGAAAAAATGTGACCCAGAATTCCAGTCGTATATCAACTCGTTTCATATCATTCTATTGCAAGAAACTTGGGAGGAGGGTGAAATTGTCATAAACGGATTCAACCTACTATCCCTTCCAGCTTGCCCCTCCCAGAAAGGAGGACGGCCGAAAGGTGGTCTAGTAATTGGTATCTCACTGAAGCTGCATTTCAAATTTTCATTAGTTTTGACTGCTCCCCCTTATGCTTTATCCGGGTTGATGTCGGGGGGGGGGGGAGTATCACTGCTAATCTCCAATGTCTACCTCCCGCCAGGGGGTTCGTCCCTTGAACTGCATGATAGATGGGAAATATTAGAAGATCATTTAGTATCATGCCGAGTCAAATATTCCAATAGCCAATCCTTAATTGGTGGTGACTTTAACGCACGTATAGCAGCAAATTGGGCTGATTTAACTAAAGCTAAATGGTGGACTGCTCCATGCCTCGACAATTATGATTTGAGACCTGCCTTAGGGAGAGCCTCAAAAGACTCTAAAGTAAACGAGGCTGGAGTACTTCTTTACCAAATGGCTATTCGCTTAAACCTAGTACCCCTGAATGGTTGCTGCCCTCCTGATATACCGGGGGAGTATACCCACCTAGGCATAAAATCAAACAGTGTACTAGATTACCTTTTAGCCTCGAGTGACCTGATTTCAAAAGCTCTCTCTTTTAAGATTGGCAATATTCAGTTCAGTGACCACCTTCCACTTGCTGCTACGTTTGACCTAGACTGGCATGGGGACGAGCACAGTCATCCAACTCAATTAGATACTAACGCAGAAAACCCGGTAGAGGGTATTAATACGGCATTACGAGTGAAGGGTATAAAGTGGTCTGTAACGCAGGCTCAAAAATATTCTGAATTTTTTCAGCAGGAGATCATACAAACCTATTCAGCCCTTGGCATAACCTCATATGAACACGATCAAACTATTAATCTATTTGCCAATCTGTTGAATGACCTCACGTCATTCTTTACTGTCCCAACCCACCAGGCAAATTGGGCCCACTCCAAGACAGGTGCACTGTGGTTTAACCGTAATTGCAAACAAGCCAAACAACATCTCTGTGCTATTTATAATGATTACAAATCCTCAGGGGCGACTACGCTTCCCAAGGAGTACTATCAGGCAAAATCAGCTTACAAATATGTGCAAAAAAAGGCCAAACAG
Organism: Podarcis raffonei; assembly: GCF_027172205.1. Taxonomy (NCBI): domain Eukaryota; kingdom Metazoa; phylum Chordata; class Lepidosauria; order Squamata; family Lacertidae; genus Podarcis; species Podarcis raffonei. Next base: position 55,772,095 of record NC_070609.1, on the reverse strand, counting down.
GAATGGCAACTGAACCACTGGCAAGCACTTATAGCTGCCTCAAGTACCCGTAACTCCCGAAAATTCTGGCTGTTGGTTAACAGAAAATCTAAAAGATACCCCTTAACAGTTATTCCTGCCCCAGTTTGGGAATCCTTTCTAAGAAACTATTTTGCCTTACCAGACCTTAATATTAATACAAGCAATGGATTCTATGAGCAGCTCCCTCTTTGGCCACCCACTCACCCGGAAGAAATCCACGGACTCATTTCTAATCTTAAAATCGGAAAAGCCCCCGGTCCTGACCTAGTCCCAGCGGAAGCTATAAAACTTCATGCAGACTGGTGGGCAAAAATCCTGGCCGCTACTTTTGATGCCGTAAACAACAGTGGGAAGGTACCAAGAATATGGAAGTATGCGATTATTGTTCCAATTCATAAAAAGGGCTTGACAGAAGATCCAGGAAATTACAGGAATATCGGTTTATTGTCATTAATTGGGAAAATATATGCACGGTTCTTGTTAACTAAGCTTACTAAGTGGGCCGAAGAGAACAACCTGATTGGGCCTGAACAGGCTGGTTTTAGACCGAATCAGTCAGCGGTTGATCATGTCTTAGTTTTATACCACCTTGCCCGGAAATATTCCTCTCCAAATAGAGGCCAACTGTGTGCGGCCTTTATTGATTTAAAGGCCGCTTTTGACAGCATCCCCAGAGGATTACTTTGGGGAAAATTAGCCAGATGGGGAATAGACAAAAGACTTTTGTGGCTAATAACTAAATTGCATGACGGATTGGCCGCTAGGGTGAGAATCACTCCGGCCGGCGACCTCTCAAATTCAGTAACTATCAATAGAGGTGTTCGTCAAGGATGTATCCTTGCTCTGACCCTTTTTAATCTATTTATAAGTGATATGAGGGCGCCTCTGATAGATTCTCAAGAAACGATCCACGCCCCCCGTCTTGCCCAATATCGTTGCCCCCTTCTACTCTACGCAGACGACGCAGTGATCCTATCCTTCTCAAGAGTCGACCTTAGGAGGGCATTAAAAAATTTTGATGTTTACTGCAAATCAAATTTTCTTACAATTAACCATGTTAAGTCCAAAGTCCTAATTTTCACCAAGAGTCGAAAAACCTATAATTGGAGAATAGACGGAAAAGCTATTGACCAAGTCTTTAAATTTCAGTACTTGGGAGTCCTTCTCCAACACAACATGGGCTGGAAGGTCCATCTTGCATATGTATTAAACAGAGCTAAAGCCCTTTCCTTTGCGCTACTGCGTTTTTTCTTTTCAGATGGGGCTTTCCATATTCCATCAGTGTTAAAAGTTTTCAAGGCAAAGGTGATTGCAACAATAGCATATGCAATCCCATTATGGGGGTCCTTTGTTAATCTAACCCATTTGGAGGTAATCCAAAACCAGCTTCTAAGAAGGTTGCTAAAATTACCCAGGTGTGTAAGCAATACTGCTATACGACTGGAACTAAATGTTACATCTCTAGAAACCACATTATGGAAATGCATCCTCTGTTACTGGTTGGCATTATGGCATAAACTTCCAAATCTCCACTTGATACAGTGTCTCTGGAGAGATGACTTCCCTAGCCCCTGGGCAAAAATAATACATGGGAAACTTGTGTCCCTAGGACTATCTCCATCTGAACTATTAAAATTGGATTTAATTTCTGCCAAGAGAATTATAACTCACAAATTAGAGGAGATGGATTTACAATTTAATATTGCGACAGGTGGTGGCACCTGTTCGCCGATAAACCTTGGCTTAACACCACCAACGAAACTTCCATCTTATTTAACTACCTTATCTGTGGTGACGCACAGGTATGCCTTTATAAAGGCTAGATTCAATGCTTTCCCATCAAACGTGTTGGGTAACAGACTCTCCAACGGACAGATCTCACTCCTTTGTGACTGTAAAAGTGGATCTATAGAATCGTTATATCATATAATCTTCTGTTGTCCATTACATTCGGCTTCACGGTCCAAGTTTCTGGCCCCATATTTATCGAGAATTGCTGACGGACCTCAGGAAGCCCAAATAATATACTTATTAAACGACGAAGATACAAGTAGATCCCTTGCAGTCGCTAGATACCTGATTAATGTTTTATTTCAAAAGAGGAGAAATGGATCACTGTATGACTCTGACAGCTTAGCTAAACTTAAGAACCATCAATAAGTGCCAGAACTAAGACGCATACCCCCCAAAATCTGATGGATTGAATTGCGGTTTACATAGAGGGAGCTTATTGTGTATAGTGTTTACTTAACTGAAGTAAAATTGGTTTTATATGGGTGTTTTAACTTGGAACTGTTTAAATTGTATTGTTTATGGATAAATTTTGATGTATTGTTTTCAATATGGGCCAATGGCCGCAATAAATCTATATCTATCTATATCTATCTTTATTTGTTCCAGTTCCAAACTTTCAAAGAAAAGAAAAAAGCAGAGAGATTGATTGAAAAAATAAGTTTGCAGATATTCTTTTTAATTTAAAAACTGCACTTAAAACTCTTTACATCTGAACATCAGTACAGTGGTATCTCGGGTTAAGTACTTAATTCGTTCCGGAGGTCCGTAGTTAATCTGAAACTGTTCTTAACCTGAAGCACCACTTTAGCTAATGGGGCCTCCTGCTGCTGCCGCGCTGCCGGAGCATGATTTCTGTTCTCATCCTGAAGCAAAGTTCTTAACCTGAAGCACTATTTCTGGGTTAGCGGAGTCTGTAACCTGAAGCGTATGTAACCTGAAGCATATGTAACACGAGGTACCACTGTACTTTAAAAGAACGAGCCAAGTAGCCTAATACAGTGGTACCTCGCAAGACAAAATTAATTCGTTCCGCGAGTTTTTTCTTCTTGCGAGTTTTTTGTCTTGCGAAGCATGGTTTCCCATAGGAATGCATTGAAAATCTATCAATGCGTTCCTATGGAAACCGCCTTCAGACCAGGTCCGGGGACAGTCTGTCCCCCGACCTCTTCTGAAGGCTGGGGGGGGGGCAAGGGCTTTTCTTCCCACCGCCAGCCTTCAGAAGGCTGTTCTGAAGGCTGGTGGTGGGAAGAAAAGCCCTTCTCCCCACCTCCCGCCCCGCAAGCTCCGGGGACAGGAGTTTTTTTTAAAAAAAATAACAACCTAATAAATTGGTTTGTCATGCCTCTGCATGCCCAGGTTTCCTCCCCACAGCCCATCTCTCAACCCTAGACAATGTGACACACTGCAAAGGGCTGTAGCTGAAAGGCAGAGCATCTGCTTTGCATGCAGAAGATCCCAGGTCAATGGAGAGCAATGGAGTTTAAGAAGTAAGGCACATTTATTAACTTCAGCTAGAATAGGGATAGCCAGAACTTGGAAAACCTTGCAATTAATGAATATTGTTCACTGTTCCAGCAAACAGCCATAATGGAAAAGTTGTCGCAAAAACTGGAGGTGGCAAAGGGAGAGAAAAAACAATATCATTTTTACACTGTATGATTTTGTTAAATATACAGATGAAACAACACATGGATGAGAAATTCCTACAACTGACATTGCAGTATGGTGTAAATAAGCAGGCAATACTCTTTAGTTCGGGATGCGGGTGGCGCTGTGGGTTAAACCACAGAGCCTAGGACTTGCTGGTCAGAAGGTCGGCGGTTCGAATCCCTGTAATGGGGTGAGCTCCCGTTGCTCGGTCCCAGCTCCTGCCAACCTAGCAGTTCGAAAGCACGTCAAAATGCAAGTAGATAAATAGGTACCGCTCTGGCGGGAAGGTAAACAGTGTTTCCGTGCGCTGCTCTGGTTCACCAGAAGCAGCTTAGTCATGCTGGCCACATGACCCGGAAGCTGTACGCCGGCTCCCTCGGCCAATAAAGCGAGATGAGCACCGCAACCCCAGAGTTGGTCACGACTGGACCTAATGGTCAGGGGTCCCTTTACCTTTACTCTTTAGTTCACTCTTATTATCTTGTGCTTTCAAAGTTGATTTATTGAGGAATCCACTGAAGTGGTTTACTGTAATCATCTCATTATTATGTATTGCAAAATAATATGTTCAGTATTTTATTCCCACCCCAGTGATCCATTTTCTGTCAATGTCATGTTTTATGATTTGTGTACAATTCTGTAACAGAAAAATAAAAACAGAAGAGCAATGGTGTAACCCACTGTAAGGCAGCTTCCTATGTTCAAATGAACAGCTGTCTCCCAAGAAATGTTTTGCATGAAAAAAACATCAGTTCTTGGCATCTGCAGGTAGGACTAGGAAAAGACTCCTATGTGAACCCCAGAAAGCTGCTCCTGCAAGTCCCAGTACTGAGGGCATTTCCAGACTGCTGCTGTTCTGCAGATGGCATTCAATCACATACCAGCATGTTCACATTGTGCAACTGGAGTTGATTTTGAGCTTTCCTTGCACAACCAACCTGCTTCCCCTATTTATTTATTTTTTGAATGACTTTTGCAATAAGGAAAGTGATGAAAAGATTTACTGGAAAGTGTGGGATGACATTTGCTTAACACAAATGTGATCTAAACAAATCAGGATGAATGCTTGAAAAATAGCTGGTGCTGCCTAACCTCCCCGAGAACTTTGTGCAAGCAAATCAGGGCAATTTTTCAGTAAACAGATTGTCTAGAGGAGACTTCAATGAACCAATGGTCTGGCTCCCTATGTTTCCTAGGTCTCTATGTCCTGCTGACCGTCGCAATAGGAGGGGTGTCACCTAGAGAGGCCCGGAGGTCTGCCTTCGGCCCCAAGGCCAGAAGTTCCCCTCCACCCTACTTTAGGTTGATTAAATCGCAGTTTAAAATATCCCTGAGAAGCATAATCTTCTGCATGTTTACTCAGAACAGCAGCCCCACTGGGTTCTGCAAATTTTACTCCTAGGAAAGCATGTTGGCCAAAGTATTTCTATCTTTGACAAAATGAACAGCTGGCAAGACTAGGTGGGTCAATGCAACTTAGATTTGAGATAATGAGTTTTATTCCATATTTCAAAGAGCGAAAATCTGGACACAAAAGTTATTGATCTTTTCATTGTTCATCTTCCATCATGGTCTTTCAACACTTCCGTCATGCATGGGCTGCCATACGTACGGATTTTCCTGGACATTCACTGATTTTCCACCTGGATGCCGTTTACGAGGGCCGAATACCGGCTATGTCTGGGAAATTCAAAACGTATGGCAACCCTAGATATTGTTACCTTTTTAGGTCAGCTACAGCCATGTTGATTTTCAAGCTGAGAGCAGAGTAGATGTGAAACCCCTACCTATTAACTGATAAGTACGGCCCTGGTGGGACACTTTAAATCCAGGCTTGGACACTTAATCACTAGCAGTTAAATATCCCACTTTTTGACCATTGAAGTGTGCTTCACGGGCTCTCAGGCAGAAATCCTTGCTGAGTCAAGTATGTAGCTCTCCGTGGTCTTCCATTGCAGTTATGTGAGCAGATTGCAAACTTCCATCCATTCATGGGCAGGGAAGTGATTAATAACAACCACACTGCTACAATTAAAAAAACCAACCCAAATAATAAAAATAAATATTCATTAGGTGTCTCAAACTAACTTACACAATAAAAAAAGAAAGAGCAAAGGTGTTGAGATCAAACATAAAGACAGCAATAAAGTCATCCAAAAATATGACTCATAGGTGAGGACTCTGAAAAATGAGTGAAAATGTGACCCGCCTGGGCAGGAGCTGAAAAACAAACAAAATCATGGCTCACATTTTTGCTCATTATTTGAAGTCTTGGTTGATGGGCCACATTTTTGCTCATTTTGGGGAAACCTGTCCAGCAAGCACCATCTGGCAGCAGCATGTAGAAAGAGGCTGCAGTTTGCACTATTATGCCACCAGATGGCAGCTGTGGGTAAAAAGAGGCTGTACCACCAGGTGGCAGCAGCGTGTAAACAGAGAAAGCAATTTTGCAATACAGTACAGTGGTACCTCTGGTTACGTACTTAATTCGTTCCGGAGGTCCGTTCTTAACCTGAAACTGTTCTTAACCTGAAGCACCACTTTAGCTAATGGGGCCTCCCACTGCCGCCGCCGCACCGCCGCCGCGTGATTTCTGTTCTCATCCTGAAGCAAAGTTCTTAACCTGAGGTAATATTTCTGGGTTAGTGGAGTCTGTAACCTGAAGCATATGTAACCTGAAGCCTATGTAACCCGAGGTACCAATGTACAGTAATGGGTCACAGGGCAGCAGCAGTAGGTAAAAAGAGGCTGTATTTACAACATTTTGTCACTAGATGGTAGCAGAACGTTGTTTCAGGAGAAAGCAGGTATTTTACTCACTTAACAGAAAGAGGGAGAGGGAAAATTTCAGAGAGGAAAAGGCTGTGGTTACTGTCACACAGGAATTTGGTGTCCTCCAAGTTAAGCTGTCACGTATCTTCCAGGCATCCTCTTCAAAGAAAAAAGGGAACTTCAGATGCCTACCTGAGAAACGTGAGGGACCTGAGCAACTGAGTCTGGATCCTGAAAAAATTCATAGCTGCCTTTCCCACCACCATCAGGGATCCAGAATGGACTTTGTAAGAAGCTGACTATCCTCACAGCTTCCTTGAGAGTAAACCAGGCCAACAAGGGTGTAGTAAATGGGCTAGCATTAGTATATTTTAGAGCCGCAGTTCTTTGGCCTATTTTGCATTCTGCTTTGAACTTTTTCCTGCTTTTCCTCGTATTTTTTATTTTTAATAACATTTCCTGATTGAAGCACTGAAGTGTGTGTGATTGCCAACCTCGGGGTTAGACGCTTGGCATTCATGCTGCTGGAAGTTTAGGATCAGAGTTGTAAGAGACCAGCATGCTCTTCTGGGATATGGGCGAGACCCAAGGAGTGTGGGCTGCCTTGACACTCTCACTACATAGGATAAAGCAGCTCTTCTTTCTCCAGCAATTTGTGTGTCCATTGGACCAAGGAATGGGCAGAGGTAGAGGATGGCCAGCAAGGCTAAAGATAAAGGTAAAGGGACCCCTGACCATTAGGTCCAGTCGTGGCCGACTCTGGGGTTGTGGCACTCATCTCGCTTTATTGGCCGAGGGAGCCGGCGTACAGCTTCCGGGTCATGTGGCTAGCATGACTAGCCGCTTCTGGCAAACCAGAGCAGCACACGGAAACGCCGTTTACCTTCCCGCCGGAGCGGTACCTATTTAGCTACTTGCACTTTGATGCTTTTGAACTGCTAGGCTGGCTAGTAGCCATTAATTGGAGGTTGCTTTGGGATTTTTTTATTTTTATGAATTGCACGTGTTTCTGGTAATTGTGTGTTTCATTGTGTACAACTCTTGGAGACCTTTTTGCATAACAGCCATCTAGCAGATTTAATAAATGATCCTTGTAATTTTTAGTTGATTGCAAACGTATTTGATCGATTCATTGGCTAAACCAGGTTGCATTCCTAGTTAAGAACCTGGACAAGATGCCACTAGACTTCACCAGGTTTTCTGAGCTGCAGGGGGCGAGGGAAAGGTCACTGCCCCTCATTTTCCTTTATGTCTGCACAAAAGGCATTTTCCCTCTGGGCACAGAAGAGAAGATTCTCTAAGGAGGGAAAGTCATTCCATAAAATGATGAGGCATGCAGCAGAATGGGTCATAAAATATCCTCCTGAAAGGTTTCTGTAGGAAACTTTATCCAGCATTGATCCAGCCAAGCTTCTGTCTTCCCTTAGAAGAAAAGCAGAAAGCTGCCTTTATACTGAATCAGAACCTTGGTCCATCTAGCTCAGTGTTGTCTGCACTGACTGGCAGCTCTACTGCTGAGCTGCAGCCCTTTTCTTAGGCTTATCTTTAAATGTACCCAGCATCAAACAGCCCTCCAAATAGAGATGTCTTCCTACGGAGGAGTGTCCTCTGCAAAGTAGGGCACACAGCCACCCTAGCCAGCAGTGAGCAGTGGGTCCTTGGGCAGCCCCTCCTGTCTGCCTTCTTACTTACACCCAATCTGGGAGGCACCACTACCTGTCAGCTTCCTCCTCCTTCTAGTCTCAGTATTGCCCTCATAGAACTCAGCAGGGAGGATGGAAACAAAACTAGAATTAAGTGGTTCTGCCTCTCATTTGTTCTGGTGCCACCTACTGTTCAGCCCCCTGCCTGCCACCCTACCAGCCTCAATGGGCACCAGCCACCACTGGAGGGTCCTTGGTTGGGGAAAAGTAAAGGTAAAGGATCCCTGGACAGTTAAGTTCAGTCAAATTTGACAATGGGGTGCAGCGCTCATCCCTGTTTTCAGGCCAAGGGAGCCAACATTTGTCCACAGACAGCTTTCTGGGTCATGTGGCCAGCATGACTAAACCGCTTCTGGTGCAACGGAACACAGTGACGGAAGCCAGAGCTCATGGAAATGCTGTTTACCTTCCCACCACAGCGGTCCCTATTTATCTACGTTCACTGGTGTTATGTACTGAAGTTCTCACCCTGGGCCAGCAGGGGGATACTGTAGATAGTTTTCACTCAGGTCCACATATGCAAATAAGGTATTGAAAGTGACATTCAGTGATTGGATAGTTACAGAAAGTGGTTACTGTTGCGTTCTAGTGGAGCTCTATAGGTTGGCTGAACCCTTCAGTTCAGTTCTGTTCTGGTTCAGTTCTGTTTCTGGCCTGTGAATAAACAAGAGCTGTTTGAAGAATCGCTGTGTCGTCTGATATGTTCACCCACAACTTAACAACTGGTATGCTTTCAGACTGCTAGGTTGGCAGGAGCTGGGACAAAGCAAAGTGGGTGCCTGACATCCGCCTCATTTTTATTTGAATCATCTGCATACAAATGGATTGAATTTGCAAACAGGTCATCGACACAAAATGTGGCAGTGGGGCATGATGCTGTTCAGGATTTCATCCTTCCATTCCATTCCATTTCTCACCACCATTTTTCATTGCCCTGCCCCAACAGTCCATCAGCATGGAGACTACTGAACATGCTCAGTCCTCATTGGGCTATTATTCCTGCCCCCAACCTTTCCTAAAGGTTATGTGTATGTTTACATAGATCTGGAATTTCCGCAAGCTTGCTGATAACTTTTTTCTTCTGTGCAAATGCTGCTGATTTTATTTGCATTTATTTTAACATTTATTGCCCTACCTTTCCCCCCCAAGAGCTCAAGTCCTCCCTCTCTCAATCCTTTCCTCACAACCCTGAGAGATAATGACTGGCCCACAATCACCCTGTGAGCAGAATTTGAACCCTGGTCTCCTAGTCCTAGTCCATAACACCATACCACCTGTTCCTATATTGCCATCACAGCCTGGACACTGGAAATAGAAGGGATGGTGATAATACACTTGGCATGTGCAGATTAGCTGTATTTCCAAAGCAGTTGGTATCTGGGCAAGGGCAGGGGGATGGAAATCTGTTCACCTATATCATACAGGACCGCTCCATTTGAAATACACCAAAAGAAATAAATAGACAGGGCAGTTCCCCTGGACAAGATGCATTTATTTTGTGTGTGCAAATGAGAAGACGTTACTGCCAATCAAAAACTCTATTACCGAAATATGAATATTAGCAAAAGGTGAAGCTCAGAAAACACAGAGAAGAGTACAGTGGCTTTTAAGAATGCAGTGCAAAGTGACAGGTGAAAGTGAGATCCAGGTAACTAGGAGTTCAGGTCTGTATTTATTCAGCATTTCTCTACAAGACATGGTTTCCTATCAGAGTCTTATCACTGGTCGGGGCCAGCGGTAGCCAAAGTGATGGACCCTCCAGATGTACTTGGACTACAGCTGCCATCCTCCTTGACTATTAGCCATGCTGGCCAGGGCTGATGGGAGTTGGAGTCTAACAATGTCAGGGCACCACCAGGAATTCAGGACAGGGGTATCTAATGCAGTGCCCTCAATAAGATGTTGGAATATGACTCCCATATGACTCCCAATAAATGCTGCTGAGCAGGCTACCTGGGGTTTGATGGGAGCTTTAGTGCAACGGCATCTCAAAGGTGCCATGTTGTTTGTTCTGGATCTTAGATTGTGGGAAAGACCTGAGAACTGCAGCAGAAAGCAGAGGCATCGTCGCACATTTTCACGCCGTGTCCCCATTTATTGGGAGAATCCCCTCGAAGGCTTTGCCAGAATTAACCAAGGTGTTTCTGCTGTTGTTTGACATAGCCCACCACGTTATTGGAACTGCCTCCTGTAAAACAACAATGGGCAGAATAGATGTTAAACGTGAACATTTAAGAATGTGAATCCATTCAAGAATATCATGGTGTAATGGGGTTATAGAATTACAAAGTGAAGACCCGCTTTGTGAGCAGGACAGTGGGATAGGAAGAGAATAGCAGTTGTTTACATATGTAGAGCCCTGTTGGATCAAGCCAAAGGCCAAACTAGTCCAACAATCTGTTCTCATAGGGCCCAGTCTTTGGGAACCCCAAAAGCAGCAGCCCTCTCCCCGCTTGTAATTTCCAGCAACTGGCTTGGAATCCTAGGAAGGAATTCATGGTGGTTCAAGTGGACCGTTGGATGATTGTTAATATGTCTGGGTTATCTCATTCTGCTCTTGGTTTATATATGTGTGTGTTTAAACTGACTTTTATTGTGCATTAATTATTTTATTGTAACCCACTTTGGGGGCACTTTTCAGGCCCAAAAAAGCAATATATATATATATATATATATATATAGGTTTTGAAACAAGCAAGCAAGCAAGCAAACAGCAATATGCATTTAAGCTGAATTTGTCATGATCCAAATCGCAATGGTGGAGTCTTACCAAAATATTCCTTGTAATATTTAGGCCTTAGATTCCACCCATCTGGGGAAAAAAACAAATGAAAATGAGCTCCAGATAGTAAAATTGGAATGACTATCTTGCATTGACCACAACATACTGGCTGGATGTTCTCCTGACTTTGCTGAAACCATTATGTTGCACAGCCCATTAGAAATGAGGCAGTAACAAATCTGAACTCCGGACAATATAGGGAGCTTACCCAGTTTCCTCTATACCAGTGTGTAGCCAATGCAGTGGACTCCAGATGTTGTGGACCACAACTCCCAATATCCCTGAATATTGGTCATGCTGGCTGGGAATGATGGAAGCTGCAGTCCCAAAAAATCTGAAGGGCACCGTGTTGGCTTTTCCTTCTCAATGATCTGCAGAACACTTACAGTCACACCTAGTGTCTGGAAGCCAGAAGTACAGAAGAATCAGAACAGATCAGCATTGACTCACACATTATGTGTATGGATCAGAGGTGGGGAACCCCAGGCCACCCCACCCCCCATTTGTGCTCTTCTCAAGCACTTTTGCTGGAAGGTGTCTTCAATCCTGCTTGCCAAAACAGAGAGGTGTGCAGCATAAATGTACCCTGCTGTACACAAGAGTCACATTTGTGGTTGTTCCACCTCTTGACCCTCAGAAGGTCAAGGGCATGTGATCCCCAGAAGGTGTAGACCTACCAGAGTTCCCACGAAGCTTGATACACTGGCCCCTGTTGGGAATGCCCTCAGCGGTGTTGCCAGGATTAATGATGTGGCATTCATATCCTGTTGGGCAGTGCAGAGGCTCGTCTCCGTCTTCTGTGGTGCTGCATGCTTCGGCTGCGGAAAGAGTGGTAGGAGAACATGAGAAGGTCCCCACCAGGCCAGGCCAAAGGTCCATCTGGCTTAGTGTGTTGAGGCTGCTGAGTTGACCAAGCCATGCTCAAGGGTCCTCCCTGCTGGCTTGGTTTGATGGTTGCCTTCTCAGCCCAAAGGTAACAAGGACATGACATGGATGCAGTTATGTGCCCACAAAACCTCTCTGCTCAGTTAGTGGCCCACTATGTCTTTCAATGTTCCTCCCTTGAGCCTTGAACTCAGATCTCTGCCAGGGACAGTTGCAAATCAATTGGCTTTGTGGGGAGGGGGGGCATTTTTCCTAGTCATTGATTGTTCATCTATATTAGGCTATGTGAATTAAAGTAGCTTTTCCAAAGGAAGTCCAAAGTACAAGGTTGCCAGCTTTCATCCTGCCCCAGCCTCTTCCACTTTTTAACAGCTGCTTGGTGTGTGGGCATTAGCAGGTGATCACATTTCTCTCTGTGCTGTGAAAAGTTTTGTGAGTTGATTTCTGCATACTGAAGTGTACTTAAAAGCACAAGAGCATGCCAATTCAGTTTTTCATGATCAGCTGGTAACATCAGAGAGGGAGGGAGACAGAGAGAGAGAATCTTGCTAGAAAAGAGACCAGGTTTAGTTAGCTTTTGCTGCCTTTCTCTGGCGAGCCATAGCAGAGAACCCTCACGCAGTGTCAGAGTGTCTCCACTTCAAAGGACCAGAGAGCAGACAGAGTCTTTGCCTGAGACTCTGGAAAGCCGCTGCCAGTCAGAGTAGACATTACTGGTCTGGATGGGAGGCAACTTCCTATTGTTACACACACTCCACTCTCCAAGTGGAGATTTCACGGGTTCCAGCACATAGGTCAGATTGGGTTTCCTTGGAAACCCACCAGAGATGGCGGTAAATTTTTATTTGTTTACACATATGCACAACCTGGGCATAAGATGGAAGAGCTCGTAGTATTAAAACTCTAACAGATTTTGCTTCTCCATTAGGTTTCTTGCGCGCGGGGGTGTGTGTGTGTGTCTGTGCCCCAAAGCCACAGCTGGGGGTTCAGCACAGAGAGCAAGCCAGACCTCTGTGTCTTCCTAGCTCCGGTCAAGACCAGCTCAGGTCTGTTCTCTTACGCTTGTTTATTGCATCACCTCCAGACAGGTGAGGGGAGAAGCCCTGTCTCCTGGAAGTATCTCTAGCACAGGCATCCCTAAACTCAGCCCTCCAACTGTTTTGGGACTACAACTCCCATCATCCCTAGCTAACAGGAGCAGTGGTCAGGGATGATGGGAACTGTAGTTCCAAAACAGCTGGAGGGCCAAGTTTGGGGGTGCCTGCTCTAGCTAGTAGTATTTGTACTGTTCAGACATGCAAAGAAATACTTTGCAGGCCTAGCTAGAGTCCTTAACTTAAGAAAGAGACTGGTCTGACCATTTTACCAGAATCCTCACCCATCCTACAATGCTATACCCAAATTGGGAATCATATTTGTAGAGCAGTATCAATATTCTGACACCTTCCAAATGATGCACACATTTTTCTGACCTTGTAAAACTTCTTCCGGTCCGTCGAGAAGCCAGCCATTTCCACCCAGCCAGCGTGGCTTGGGCTGAACCAACCAATCCAAAACTGTTCCAAGAAACCAGACATTGTTATGGAGAATGAGAACACTGAAAAGTGAATATAAGAGCTCAAGGGTTGCTTTGCTATGATGGATCATTGGTTGATGCCACTCAGTAATCTGTCAATTGACAGTGGGCAGATGGATACTCCAGGGAGGTTCATAAGCAGGGGGATGGTTTTGGTATTTTCCTCCTTGGCTGCATTCAGACATGCAGAACATTGCACTAGTTTTCCTGATTATAATGCTAGTGCTTCTGTTCTGGTTTCTAATGTTGCTTTCACATGGCAGTACCTACAGCATAAGGGAACTGTGGCTTTTTGATCAATAGACCTGCAGGTCATGCCAAATGTCATTCACATTCTCCCACACCCTTTCAGCACATGCATGCTTCTGTTCCCCCATTATCCCCCCATGAAAAAAACAGGAAAGGCCTTTACTCCCATGGTTTTCTGGGTTAATAGGCTTCCAAATGGATATTTTCTGGAAGTAATTAACACAGAACTGAGCAATAAGCTTCCACTATGTTTTGCTAGATTTCCAGAAGTGGCTTTTATGTCATTTGAAATTTCATAGATCATAGAATCACAAAGTTGGAAGGGACCCTGACAATCATCTAGTCCAACCCTCTGCAATGCAGGAATATGCAGCTGCTTCTTATAGAGATCAAACCTACAACCTTGGCATCATTAGCACCACACTGAGCTATCCAGGGTCAAATATAAAGTGGGAATTAACAGGTAGGTAGCCGTGTTGGTCTGCCATAGTAAAATAATAATAATAATAATAATAAAAATCCTTCCAGTAGCACCTTAGAGACCAACTAAGTTTGTTATTAGTATGAGCTTTTGTGTGAAGAAGTGTGCATGCACATGAAAGCTCATACCAATAACAAACTTAGTTGGTCTCTAAGGTGCTACAGGAAGGAAATTTTTTATTATTATTTGGGAATTAACAGTTAGGGAAACACTGGGGAAACGGAATAAACTGCTGTGGGAATTCAGCCTTAACACTCAACATCTGATACCGTGCAGCTGAACCTGGAAGTAGCACTTACCATTTTGATCTGCCAAATACAGACCTCCATGTATTCCTCTGATCGAATATTTTACGCTAGAGATCAATAACACCCTTTCTCTCTCTCACCCCTCATCTGGTCCAGCACGACATATTAAGGGCTGGCATACCTGGAGGTGGGGGCACCGACTCCAGGCAAGCATAGATGCACCCATTGTAGCAGCAGCGCTTGTGTCTCTCGCACTCGGAGTCCGAGCGACAGCTGGGCACCTCGCACGCTCGGTCCGGCAGCGTCTGCGGTGGAGGGGGGCAGCGGTCGTTCTTCTGGTAAGGCGTTCCATGGGAATGAAGGGGGTACTCGTAGTCCTAAAAGAGGTAGAACATATCCAGTTGGTATCTGAAGAGGTGTGCATGCACATGAAAGCTCATACCAATAACTAACTTAGTTGGTCTCTAAGGTGCTACTGGAAGCAATTCTTTTATTTATTTATTTATTTTATTTATTTATTTTGTTTCAACTACAGCAGACCAACACGGCTACCTACCTGTAACTTACTCTGATTTGTTTGCAGGGAATACAGTGGTACCTCAGGTTACATACGCTTCAGGTTACATAAACTTCAGGTTACAGACTCCACTAACCCAGAAATAGTACCTCGGGTTAAGAACTTTGCTTCAGGATGAGAACAGAAATCGTATAGCAGCAGCGCAGCAGCAGCAGGAGGCCCCATTAGCTAAAGTGGTGCTTCAGGTTAAGAACAGACCTCCAAAACGAATTAAGTACTTAACCTGAGGTACCACTGTACTTGGGGAAAGTAGTACCAACCTCATTCTGCCCCCAGTCACTCCTCACCTGTCTGATTTCATACTTATAAGCAGTCCAAGGGGTTGGCACTGCCTGCTAACTTCCTCCCTAGTCTCAAAACTAGAATCAGTTGGCTGTGCTGCTTGTTGGTTTTGGCTAGCATTGGCTCTGGCACCACCTACTGTTGATCTTCCTCCTTTCCAACCTGCCAGTCCCGATGGGCACTATTATGGGGACATCATCTATTGTGCACTCATCCTGATTTGCTTGTGGGGCAGTAATACAGCTTCCAGTTCATCATTTTTTTCATTCCACATTTTCCAATGCATTTCCCCATCACTTTCCCTCCTTCAAAAGTCCACTGTTGATTTTTGTTTAAGTGGATTTCTTGTGATTGGATGACAGAACACATTCATTCACAAACTCAATTTTCCTAGTGTATTCTTGAATCCCTCCTGCAAAATGCGGGCGGTCTGGAGGTGGCCTTAGAACAAAATGTATCAGTATTTTATGTTGCACATTAATCGTGGAATTCTGATATATGTTTTCGGTTCCAAAATAATTTCAGTTCTAGAAAGTCCAGGGAAGCCACACTGAGTCTCATAATTCATGTTCAAACACCATGCTTTACTTTTTATTTTTTACTTTTTACCTTAAAAGAAGGACACTTTTAGAGGAGGGGGTAGGGTGGATCCTTAGGTATTGCCAAGAAAGAAAGATTTGCACTGTATGTCCTAGTTAATGTATATAAATTTAAAAACAATGACTATAATTTAAACACAAATACATCTCTCCAAAGTAGGGACGACTCTGTCCAAGTGAGCTGTATGGCTCCTTTTCTCTCTTCTTAGCGAGTTTTATCTTTCAACCAGACTTGGACCAGACAACCCTTGAAATAGAGGACTCCTTCAAACAGAGGACTGTAAAACGGGGGGAGGGGGATTCCTTATTTTTGAAGATAATCATCTTCCCAGTTCAGGATTTTACATATTTCTCCCCTGCAGCTACTTCCAAACCTACCAACTGAATGTAACTGAGATGTTGTTAACCATTTTAATTAGAAGTGTAAATATATATAGTTTCAGTAAACTATGCAGCCTTAACTTCAGCTATTAAGATTTTGAGGGTTGTCTGCATTTACTCAGATGGTCCAGCAGATGGTGCTAACTGGCAGCGATAGCTATGAAGAGCCCTTAATTTAGGGACCATCCATTAACATGTATTGCGCTTTCAAAAACTTTTTGTAATCCTCCCATTACACTTTGCTACATTTTAAACCAACACTTCCTTCTTCCTTTGTCACACCTTGGTACACCCTTTTAAATCTCCATGTGGGTGGTGTGGGGTGCATTTTGTTTCTAGTGAAAGATTGTTTGCATCTCTATTTGAAAGCTAAAGTTGCACGTCAGCCGGTTGAAGATTTTGTTATACCTCAATGTGTTTCCCAAGGTGTATTTATTTTTATGCCATGATTATCTACTCCAGAGGAGGTGAAATCCAGCCCCTGGGCCAATCCTTGGCTTACCAGGGAGTCCAGATTGCTCCATAAAGGCCATTCAGCTGATGTCACAGGAGGAGGTTGAATCCTGGTAAGATCTGATTTGTCTGTGCATTCTGTGCGGGGAACAGGCTGGCAAAGCAGACCAGTGCAGCCAGCAGGTTTGAAGCCCCCACCTACCACCTGATGAACAGAGAGTTCATTCCTACAGGGCGCTGCTTCCCTTGTGTATCACAGCCTTTCTCAACTTCTCCAGAAGTTGTTGGATTACAACTCCCATCATCCCTAGCTAGCCAGGTTAGGGATGATGGGAGTTGTAGTCCAACAACATCTGGGGACCCAAGGTTGAGAAAGCCTGCACTAATGGAAAGGGCACTTGCAGCCTTGGGGCAAACCTACACCCATGGTTTTTAATGTTAAGGAAGGGTTAAGGAATGGTTTTGATAACCATATGGACCCATGACATCCAACTTTTAACCTTCATAATGCGTTATTAAAATGTGACACCTGAAGGCACCACAGAGCAACCAGCAACCGGCAGCAGGGAAACAGCTTTTTCATAAAAAAAACAACAAAGGTAAGAAACGCTTCATTTTACAAGTATGCCCTGTGACATTTTAGAACAATATATCTAATATAGTTCTAACAACACTAAACAGATGAGTGTAGATCCAACTTCTTAAACCTAAAAAAAATAGCAGTTCAAAAAACAACATGGGGCTGTTTGCAAAAGGGCATTCAAACAGCCCCACACTGTGCTCTGGGGTGTCAAAAGTCAGGGCTTCCAAGTATTGCATCACCTGACATTACTAAGATGACTGAGAGGTGGGCAACCTGTCAGATTGGGTCTCTGTGGGTGGAGAGATGAAGATCTGGCCTGCTGGCCAGAAAAGGTTTCTCACCCCTCATGGAATTGCAGAGTCGGAAGGGACACCCAGAGTCATCCAGCCCAACCCGCTGTAATGCAGGAATCACACCTAAGGAATCCCCGACAGATGACAATCAAACCTGTTTAAAAACCTCCAATGAAGGCGAGCGCACTACCTTCTGAGGTAGTCCATTCCCCTGATCTGGGACTGTAAACTGATTGTAATAATCTGGATTTTATGCTATGATGTGTCCTTTTTTGTGGGGTATAAAGATAGAAATCAGCACAGCTGCCTGAATTTTTTGAGTCTCTTTAGGTTGTGGTTATGGAAGCCACCCTTTCATTTGAAAATTTGCCAAGACATTTCTAGATCTTTTGCCTCTGTAACAATCATGGCTCATAGCCATTCATAGACTAATCTTCCAGGAATGTGTCGACTCTAGTGCTATTTAAGTCATCAAAGTTAACAGTCATTCCCACATCTCGTGGAAATGAAGTGCATTTGTTTAAAAAGAAGAACATTTAATAGTCCTAATAAACTTTTTGCAAGGGGGCACAAACTCTTTGCAACGCCTCCCCCCCCCCCCGCTTTTTAAAATTGGATAAAAGTATTGGTGTGATGTGGATTCTGAAAGCAGACAGCAGAGTCAGATGCTGAGCCTAGAAGAAGTTCATGCAAGTTTATATCACAAATGAAGTTAATTGTCTCTTATTTGTGATGACAGGCCTTGATCCCCTCCTGTCCCCACCATGTCTCATATGCCCAGCAGTCACTATCTCCCCCCAACCAGTTCTAGTCAAATACAAAAAGCGTACCTGAGATATTTGAGATACCTGACATACCTGACTGTGGCTCTCCTTGATCAAAAGGAGCCAGGGGTCACTCCCTACTGAGCCTTAAAAAATCTGGGCTGCCCTTGTTTAAGAATGACATGGCTTGTTTGTTTGTTTGTTTGTTTGTTTGTTTGTTTGGATGTGTCGAGGAAGAGTGCAGAGTGCAGACTGCTAGGAAAAAAGCATACTCACAAACACACCTTGGCTACCTTAAGAGCAACAAAACCCCAGAGCCCCACCAATTAGCATTTCAATGCAACAGGAATGTAGGAAGCTGCTTTATACAGAGCCAGAACACCTGCCCATTTAGCTCAGTATTTTCCACACTGACAGTTGTCCAGGGTTTCAACAGGGGTCTCTCTCAGCCCTACCTTGAAATGCTGAGGATTAAACCTAAGACCTTCTGCATGCAAGAAAGATGACTTTCCACTCACCTGTGGCCCTTTGCAATGCTGTCTTCCCTTTGATACTTTTCTGATGCAATTTCTTATCCTATTAATGGACAAATAATGGTTGGGGGGGAGGCAACACTTTTATGTGGGAAGGGGGTGTGTGATTGTGATTGTGTGTGTAAATGATCTAGACTGTGTCTCTTGTGTCTAGCCTCTCCATCTCCCACCTTAATGGCAACCAGCTCCTTGCCCCACACCCCCGGGGCAGGTATTTCATTTTTGCCTCCTGGTACACCCGCTTTTGCTCACAGATCCTTTTAATCTAAGAACATCTGGGGTCTTTTCCAGTTCAGTAGCACCTGGATGACAGGTAAGCTGGAAAGAAAATATCCTGGAGGGTTTGGGCACCGTGCCTAATTGTCATGTATTACCATACTGTTAACATTGTTCCTGTTCCACTGTGTCATCCCTCTGGGCTGAGATTATGCAGCTACACACACACACAAAAATCCACAGACACACCAAGCTCTATTTTTATCATAGTACATGATATAAATGATGTTGACAAACTATATCTGATTGCCATTATGTTTATGAGACAAAGCCCCATTGTTCCAGTATGCAAACAACACCTCTAGAAGATGACTGTCTGTTCACTTCTAGCTTATTGTAGGTCCCTGCAGTCTCTGGAATATTCTGTTGCAATTTTAATCGTTTCTCAGTTTCTCCCAGGATTGCTCCTTTGTATTGAATACCTTCAATCTGTCTGTTCTTCTGGTACCAGTTAGGTTTCTTCCATTCCTTATCATTAATAAATCTGGAGGTAAGCACCCTCATTTCAACCTCTGACTTTATCATAGGAGGGCTAATACCATGTTCTGCCAGTAGGTGTCACTCTGTATGGTTTCTCCCAGCATAAGAAGGTTATTGCTGCATTCTGCCACTAGGGGGTCACTGTTTGACAAATTGCTTTGCTTCATTATGGTTAACACATGGATCAGGAATTCTTTGCTCCAGGTAGCACCAGAAACTCCCATGTGTTCACCCATGCAGACAGAGTTCATGTTTTAGAAAAGAGGCCTCTAGGTGAACCCATGGTTGAGTTTTGAGTTGAAAGTGGGCCTTCTGACTCTTTCTTCTCCAAATGAAATGGGGTGTGTGGGTGTGGATGTGGGTGTGGGTGGGTGGGTGGGTGTAATGTGGAGTTTTGGGGGAGGATGGAATGGAAAGGTATATGCATTTATAAAAGCATTTCAACAGAATGATCATAATAGTGTGATGTCGAGTTCCAATGAAATTCATTTGAAGAAGTGGCCAGCCACATTCTAGCTGTGAACTCAAAGTTTCAGGCAGGGCGGGGGAACTAAAAAAAAGGACCCATCAACACATCTGTAGAACAGATGATGGTTCGTGCAATGCTTTCTGATCCATGTTATCTGCATGTATCTAAATTCATAGTAACTCTCTACATCATTCTTGTTGGATTATTAATTTAGAAAAGCTACCCGACCGTATTCTTAGTAATAACGTATTGAACCCATTGGGACCTGCTGACTTGCATTTCAGCATGAACCCACTTAATTCACAGCTCCCAAAACACAGCCATCCTTTATTTGCACATTTCTGAATTTACAGTGCAGTTCTTCAGCCGAGTCGTGTGCAAAAATGCACATAGTAGAGAAAAGCGTGCATAAAAATCCATATAATAATGAAAACAACTTACAGAAATGGATATTAGAGAAAAGCACTTGCCAAAATGCATGCATATTAGACAAAATTTCATACAGAAGCATGTCTGTTAGGAGGATTGAACATTAAAATGCTGGTGAATTTTTGAGAGGACCTTTTAAAAATAAATAAATCACAAACTGATAGGGAAATTCAGATAACTGAAATTCAGATGTTTTTGATTTATTTTTTTTGCAGGGTGGGGGTGGGTGAAGGGACCTGAGAAATAGAAATTGACAGATTCTCCCACCTATTTCTGAATAAGTGTGTTTCAGACCTGAGTGTGTCTGTTCTTGACCTAATGGACCACGTAGAAGCAAAATTGTGCAGAACCTGTCTAACTAATAACAACTTCCTTCCCTTGGACTTTAAAACTAATCAATTCCCTGACCTAAGTCCCCCTGAAATCACCCCTTTTAACGCCTTCCTTTTTCAAGGAGAGCCCTCTCTGCTGCCTTTTGATCACTTTCCGTTCTTAGTAATCCTAGAGAGTTCCTGCTAACAATAATAGGAAATGAGCTTTCAAGGAAACGGCGATTAAAACGCCTCGTCTTTTCAACCTCAAACAATACTTGAGGCCCTTTTGACTTCCACCTGACCTACAGTAGATTTCCTCTCTGAAGACGCTCAACCCCACCCAATACCACTTGGCTCCTGTCCAGTGCTTTTTTAAATGGGGCGACGCAGGGGTACGCATACCCCTAAACATTTTGTGAATCTTTGTACTTTTGTCCATTTACTGTATTTATTTTCCCCAATTTAACTATGTATAAAATAGTGATTTTCTTGAGTCAAAATGAGAGTACCCCTAAACATTATTTAAGGAAAAAAAGCACTGCTCCTGTCAGTATATATCACTGCACACACCCCAATCTGTTAGCGCCAAGAGACCCTAAGGCAGTGATGGCCAAACTTGGCCCTCCAGCTGTTTTGGGACTACAATGCCCATCATCCCTGACCTCTGGTCCTGTTAGCTAGGGATGATGGGAGTTGTAGTCCCAAAACAGCTGGAGGGCCAAGAAGTTTGGCCATCACTGCCTAAGGGCTCAGTTTCCTTAGACTGAAGGCCAATGAAGTCTCTGGTGTCATACACACAGACACAGACACAGACAGAGACACAGACACACACACACAGAGAGAGAGAGAGAGAGAGAGAGAGAGAGAGAGAGAGAGAGAGAACCTGAGCACAAGATGGAAAGGCAGCAGTAACACTTCATCATATCATGCTCCCCCATTAAGTTTGGGATCCCCAAAGCCATAGTTTTGGATTAAGCACACACAGCAAGGCAAACCTTTGCATCTCTTTCTAGCTTTCAGCTCCAGCCAGACTAAAAGCTTTTCCAGCCAGCTGAGAGTGTGGAGGATGGAAGGCTACCCATCTCCTAAGAAAGCATCACCAGCCAGTTGTTTCTATGGCAACACACCTGTTCTTTACCAGCCATTTAGACATGCACATAAAAACACCAGAGCCTATTGGATCAGGCCAGTGGCCCATCTAATACAGTGTTCAGTTCTCATAGAGGCTAACTGGGTGCCTGAGAGAAACCCACAACCAGGAGCCATGCATCCCTATTCCCCTCAGTTCCCAAAGTGGTTTAACCACTCCCTCGTCCCAGGGAATTCTAAAAATTGCAACTTTGTGGGGGGAAATTGTGTTCTCCTAATAGCTCTCAGCACCCTTAACAAACAATGGTTCCCAAGATTCTTTGTGGGAAGCCATGACAGCTGAAAGTGGCGTGAGTTTGAGGGGGAATGGTGCAGATGGGGCCTAACCTAAGTTTGGTTCTCTCCACCCAGCCACTTTCTTTCAACTCTGTGGTCATTATCCTGCCTCTCTCTGCAATATCAAAGCCTGGCTAGTCAGGGCCAGAATTCTGAGCTAGATGGATGAATGCTCAATAGAGCACCACTTCCGATGTCCCTAAGGCTAAGCCCATCTTCTCAAGCCTCTCTGTTGCAGGCATAGAAACCTCCAGTGCTCTTGCTGCTTTGATGGAACCAATGGCAGAAAGGGCGCAGCTGTGGATCTGGATGGATGTGGCTATGAGTCCTCTCACTTCTGGGAATCGGATGTGGGTGTGTGCATGTCATGCTTGGAGCTGATGTATTGTTATGTGTGTCTGATAATTGACTTTAGGTTACAAGTCTAGCTGCACTTTCCTGGAGCAAACCCCATGGAATTCAATAGGATTTACTTCCAAGTAGACTCAGTTAGGCTTGCACTGTCATTGCAATTTTTTTTGTATCTGTTTTTGCATTAATGTGCTGCTCTGGAGACCTTTGAGTCAAAAAGGGGCATATAAATCAACCATCATGTCCCACCCTGCAGTTTTCATACTATGGGGCCTGCTTATCTCCTACACTGAAACCAAGTCCCAGCGAGGAGCCCACCCTCTGGAAAAGACCTGTCTACATATCTCCTTGGGGCATATTCAAAGACAGTGGTCCTTCATCATACAGAAGGGTGGGCGGCAGGGGAGAGGAATCTTGAACCTTGCCAGCTCAGCATATTGCATGATTGGCAGCTTGCCCAAAGTGCAAATACCATGAAGGCATCTTTGGAAGAGGAGAGGCAAGTAACAGCAAGCTTCTTAAACACACACACACACACACACACACACACACACACACACACCAATCCAGAGAGATCTCCAGAATGCAAGAGAAGAGAGAGAAGATGGCAAGTTATAGTGTCAGATCAGAAGCTGGGAGACCATGGTTCAAATCCCCACTGGGCCATGAAACTAGCTGGCCTTGGGCCAACCACAGTCTGGCACTCTAACCTGCCTTGCAGGCTTGTTTGTGGATGAAATGGCAAGCAGGGGAAGAACCATGGATTCTACCTTGAGCTCCTTGGAGGAAAGGTGGGTTAGAAACAAAGGAAATAAAAGAGTCGCTGCAGGAGCCCTCTCTCCAATTTTAAAATAAGAATAATATATATACACCAGAAGACAAGACCAAAAGTAAGAAGAGCCCTTCTAGGGTCCATCTAAAGCCCCATCTATTCCAGCATCTAACTGGCAGTCAGAACAGCCTAGCATACATAAATACTCATTCAGTTAATGTAATGATCAAGACATCCGTATTAGTGTCACATCAAAAGCACAGATTCATAGAGGAGAAATACTAGGGATGCAGTCAACCCAAAGAATTCAATAATTTGAAAACAATTGATCACACACGCAGGCACAAAAGAATCAATGCTTCATATAAGCATTCCCAATTAAACAAACAAGAAATCATCAGAGAAGGCAACCCCCTAAGAAATTTAAAGAAATGTGTATTCCGTTTCAAGACCACATCTGACCTCACACTTTATTTTCACTTATATGGCTGCATTGAATCTGTTCTGCTCATATAATTTCCTGGCTTTTTAGTAAAATTATAAACATATGTCCCTCTTAATTATCGCTGTTTTTAAACTTTATTGAAAGTAAAATCAGCTGCTCTATGTATCTAGATCCCATTGAATTCGATGGGGCTTAGTCCCAGGTAAAAAAGGTAAGGTTGCCATCTTAGACTTTAAAAATGATTTGTGGCTATTTTTATGTAAGAACACAAGAGCCCTGCTGGATCAGGCCAGTGGCCCCTTTAGTCCAGCATCCTGTTCTCACAGTGGCCAACCAGATGCCTGTGGGAAACTCACAAGCATCTGTGGTTCCCAGCAACCAGCATTCATAAAGTATTACTGCCACTGAAAGTAGAGGCAGAGCGTAATTTTGTGGAATCTATATCTTCTACCCTGTGCTGAGATCCTCTTTAGGAAAGGCAGGTTATAAATAATAATTCTAAGGGACCAATTATGTCTTGTGTGTCCCTTAGAATTTAATGGGGACCTTTAGGGTGTGGGTTTAGCCCCTGTCTGCATATTCCCAATGAAACCTCTGGTTCTTGGTTATTTAGCCCTGTGTTATAGATTATTTCCCCCCTTTATTCACTTATTTGAAGAGAGGAGAGCTGCAGAAACTGAAGCAGGGGTGGTTTACAAGATTTTTAAAAGGGGGGAAAGTGATTTCCTGGCAAATAATACTCAAAGAGTAGACCCAAATCCATTGATCTACTGGGTAACCTCTAAAGATACCCCATTTCTTTTGCTTGTGCACCTCTGGTTTTTCCTTTAAGGAAGACCCAATGCATTATCCATCCCCAAATGCAGCACACTTCTTCAGGACACAGGAAGCTGCATTGCACTAAGTCAGCCCACTAAATCCATCTAGCTCAGTACTGTTTACACAGGCTGGCAGTGGCTCTCAAGGGTTTCAGGCGGAAAAGCCAAGGATTAAACATGGGCCCTTCTGCATATTCTACCACTAGACTATGCCCCCCCCCCGCACCTCTGGTTTCCCTGCCCTCCACCTTCCAAGCCAAATCTACTTACATCATATTTCTCTGCCAGCTTCAGGTGTGAGGCTCTTCTCCAGCGCTTTTTTCCACAGCAGCAATGTGGGGATAGGAGAAGTGTCAAGCACAAAGTGACCACCAAGAAATGCTGTCTGCACCCCATTCTGACACACGCACAGACCCGTCTCTTCTCCTTACGCCGAGAACAATTAACAACTCCCCGACTCCAAATTCAGCAAGGACGAGGCTGGCTTCAGATTTCTTTAGAGCAGAAAGAGGAGGTTGGTTTTGGTCAGGCAAAAGTCCAGCTCAGCCAGCCCCTTGCATGCAAGCACACACAGCTATTAGTCCTAAAAGACGGCTGTAGGGGCTCTGGGTGCGACTGAGAATGTTGTCGGAGAAGTTTCGTGCTCCAAGTTTGATCAGGTTGTCCGATCTCGCAGCTGCTCCAACGGCTGTGCCCCCCACCTCCCTGGAAAGATGGAAAGATTATTTTTAGACCTTTGTTTCAACATCTGGCACTCCTAGAGAGAGAGAGGCCCATTCAAAGCCAGAGAGAACGAGAGGATCAGATGACAGCTGCTGTAAGGAGGGAAGGGGGGGGTAGCCGAATTTGTTTTTTGTTTTTTAAAGGTCTCCAAGGAATAGGCAGGGCAAGCGCAAGCAAAATCTCTCAAGTCTTCCCATGGCGAGGCTCCTCACCATGACTAGTGTTGTTAATTTCTCTTTCGATCAGTTTCTCATTCTCCCAATCTTGTGTTTGGTTCTCTGCATCTGTTTTCTAATGGATCTTTTTTAAAGTCCTCAATAAAATCCATAAGCATTTTTCTGGATTTTTCTCCTAATATGCACATATCAATACACAATTTCTTTGAATATACTTGTTTTGCAAAGCAATTTCCTCTAGGATCATGCATTTTTGGATGTTGTTTTTCACGGACATATATGCATTTTTACCCTAGTACATGCATTTTTTAACACATCACTTGGCTGGGGGGGAGAACCGCATTGCAAAAACTCCGATTTTTGCAGTCCAAATTTCAAAGGGTGCCTGCATTGTTTCAGAAAATGCAGATTAGCTAGGTTCACCTTCAAATGTGATCTGACTCCAAGAGAGCCAGTGTGGTGTTGTGGTTAAGAGCGGTAGTCTTGTAATCTGGGGAACCGGGTTTGTGTCTCCACTCCTTCACATACAGCTGCTGGGTGACCTTGGGCCAGTCACACTTCTCTGAAGTCTCTCAGCCCCACTCACCTCATAGAGTGTTTGTTGTGGGGGAGGAAGGGGAAGGAGAATGTTAGCCACTTTGAGACTCCTTTGGTTAGTGATAAAGCGGGATATCAAATCCAAACTCTTCTTTTTCTTCTTCCAAGTTCTCCTCTGTCTTGACCCCGTCACATGTGGTCTGCAATGGCACAGCCCAGACCCAGAGTTACCCCACCACCACCACCACTCTTGGCAAAAAGTCAGTGATGCTCCTCAGTAAATGTGTAGTAGGACCAGACTGAAAAGTTTAGAGCCCTTGCCTGTCTCTACTTATGCAGCCGTGCAGTGAACGAATTAAGCCATATGTGTCTTATTAAGGAGGTATTCCCATAAACCCAGAAAGTGCCTAGTGGGTTAAATTAGCACAAAGATGTTGAATAGGGCAATGCATTCTGCTGAAAAGAGGAAGCTGTCTCAAAAGTAGAAGGAAGGATTTAAAGCCCCACCCCCCCTATAAACCCCAAGAACACCAGACTAGAGCCAGGCAATGAGCTTGTTTTCCCTTTGGGCTGCCAGGAAGGGAGCAAGGACAGATGTCAAGCAGTAAAAAGACTCCTTGTGGAATGGCTGCTTTGGGCTTATTCAATTATTCAAAGCCTTATGTAGTTGAGGCCCGAATACCTCAAGGACCACTTCTCCCCACATGAACTAGCCCAGAGCCTGTGGTCTCCATCAGAGTCCCTTCTCTGTGTGCCTCAGCCAAGAGAGATGTAGAGGGTCGACATATGAGAACAGGCTTTTTCAGTGTTGGCCTCGCATTTGTGGAATGCCCTCCCCAGTGAAATGCACCTGGTGCCATCATTGTCAGTTTTTAGGAATCAGGCTAAGACATTTGTATCCACCCAGGCCTTTGGTAGTTAGCCTCTACTGTGGAGCTCATCTTTTAGTGGGGTGACCCAGAACTCATCCGTCTTACTATATTGCTGGATGCACAAAATCAGAAAGAAAGGAAAAACAAGAAAAGGAGAGAGAGAGAGAGAGAGAGAGAGAGAGAGAGAGAGAGAGAGAGAAAGGGGGAGAAAAGGGAAAGAAGGGGGAAACCACAGAAAGATAGATAAGAGTAACAAGGATTTCTGGCTCTTTGTCCTGCTGCTACATATACAGTGGTACCTCTGGTTACGTACTTAATTTGTTCCGGAGGTCCGTTCTTAACCTGAAACCGTTCTTAACCTGAGGTACCACTTTAGCTAATGGGGCCTTCTGCTGCTGTTCTCCTGCTGAGGTAAAGTTCTTAACCTGAGGTACTACTTCCAGGCTAGCAGAGTCTATAACCTGAAGCGTTTGTAACCCAAGGTACCACTGTAATATGTACCTAACATGCATAATACATATAATATGTAGCTTCCATAGAGTATGTGGAAGCCCATTGTGTAAGAGATTGTGAGATCTATTGAGCAGCAAAGTTACCAGCAACTTGCTTATGCATTCTCTTGAGCAACCCTATTCTATTGGTATTCACCAATGGAATAAGGATACCACTAAGGTATACAGCCCAATGTTCTGAAACGTCTGTGCTGAAACATTAAAAACTGCATACCTCAAATAACCTATGTGGAACATGGCATTGGTGGTACAGTACAGTACACCACTGACCCAATGGTAGCAGGTCTCACAAAAAGCCTGATCCTGTCAGGAATGGGAACGTCACTGCAGTCGATCACCCAGAATGGAAGGCAAAAGCGTTGTTTCAATGACGCCTGTCAAGGGTTTTGCTCCGAGGGCATCCAAGGGTCCAGATGTCATGTCCAACCATGGAATTGCTCAATGGGAGCAAAGCTTGCCTTGGAATTAGCTGCCTCATCCATCTTCTCATCTTTCTTCCTGCCCTGCATTTCCTCAGAGAATTATGGAAATGTCCTCACCGCCGCGTTCCACTGCTGCCAAGGCTGGCCAATGCATCTCTGAAGGCATCCCATTTTTTTACAACATTGTTGTTTCGCTAATATTTCTATCTTAGCAAAAAAGCTTAAAGAGTCTTCAGGAAGAAATTTTCAAACATTCCACGTAATTGTAATTTTTTTTATTTGCTTATTTGTTTCCACAAATTTATATCCCACCTTTCCTCACAAAAGGGAGCCCAGGGTGACTAACAAATATATTTCAACAGAAAATGTAGTAGTAACAAACAAACAAGCACACAGCACTCGGATGAACACACCCCACTTGTGAGCACATCTGAAGCTCATGAATGTATTAAGTGTGGTAGATGGTGCTTCTGGGTTGTTGTTGTTTTGTTATTTTACATTTTTTATTGATTTATTGTACTCTTGCATTTGTATCTGCTGTAATTTTCTTGTGATAATATTGTGTTATTCTGTCAACTGCCTTGGGAGCCTTTGGACAAAACAGCATAGAAATAAACCAATGAATGAATGGCAGTACCAATAAAATATAACCAATAAAAATAACCAAGATAAACACAGTAAAACTGAATAATCTTAGTATTGTTGCATATTTAGTTAGTTCTGTTGGCGTTCTTCCTAAGTGTCCCTGCAAACAGGCATTTTCTCATGGGTGTGCTCTGCACCAAGTTCTTGACACAGTAGGCACATTCAAAGCCATAACATGCCACTTTAAACAATCATGGCTTGCCTCAAAGAATTCTGGGAAGGGTAGTTTGTTAAGGGTGCTGAGAGCCATTAGGAGACCCATATTCCCCTCAAAGAACTACAGTTCCCAAGGTTCCTTGGGAAAAGGGACTGATTGTTAAACCACTCTGGGAATTGTGCAACATGAAATTGCCAACATGTGATTGAGGGTTGTTGCAGATGACTTGTCTTTTGAGCATCTCCCCTGAACCATGTGCAGAGACATTGTATAATGTTGGCTACTCTTTATGCATCCGCAGGGCGGTTCTATGATCTTTTGAGAGTTTGTTCCACAACAGCTCCAAATCAGCAACATAGTGACGGCCTGGAAGCACCCCATATCCTCATTTATAAAAACCCACAATAGGAACGCAAACTCCAGCCTCTCCATTTAGCCATTCATTCCTCTAGTCTCACGCCATGTGAATTTCATCCACTACGGAGCACTCAGCCAAGCTTTATCAATGCACATGTTTTTAAACATTTGTCACCAACACATTCCTGATTCCTTTCCTTTTAAAGATGCTTACAGGCAAATATTTCAACTTATCTAAATTTAGAATTAACTTTGGAATTTTTCTGTTTATTCCATGCATGGGTAATATAATCACCCAGAATTTGAGAATAAGGGAGACAGATTCAGGCAGCAAGAGCATATCTACACCACAGAGTCCAACTGAGAGTTTTGCATGAGTTAAGACAGATTGTGTAAGACATATAGCCAGTTTCCCAGACTATCCCTGTACCTATGCTGATTTCTCTCTTATCTCTTTGATGTTTAGACTGATACATCTTAGGCTGCATCCTGTTTCAACTTCCTCCTCCCTCTCACACACTTTTTTATGGATCTATCTTTTGAAAACAAAGAGGCAAGCATGGCATTTTTGTTTGTCCAATTAGATAATTAATTAGGATAGAACTTTTTCCTTTCAATAATGTACTTCCTTTAATAAATATAAGCTTTCTTATTTTATACAAAGTCAGTCTGGATGCCTTTCAACTAGATGCTTGCTCTAAGCAAGGTGCCATTTAACTAAAGTTAATTTCTTTTTCTGCATATAAACTCTATAAACTAACATCGGTTTCATGGCCATTTAACAGGCACAGCTCCCTGCCCCCCAGGCCCAGGCAGCCTTTCTCAACCTTGGGTCCCCAGATGTTGCTGGACTACAACTCCCATCATCCCTGATCACTGGTCCTGCTAGCCATCCTGCTAGATGATGGGCATTGTAGTCCACCAAAAATCCGGCCCTGTGCATACATGTTAATTTGCATGCATGAACATTAAAGCTCAATGCAGTGCACAGCCTAACATTTGACATACTGCAGCTGCTGAGGTGTGTTTTGAACTGTCAGGAAGAGAAGATCTGGGCCTCTGGGATTTTCTAAGCAGTAAGTAAACTGAATTTACTCTCTATCTTAAGAATGGTTTCTGCTGAAAGAATAAGTTCCCTGTGTGTATTTAGTTGATTTATAGTGTTGGTTATAGTCAGGCTACTGCTGGAGACCAGGTCTGGAAAGTCATAAAACTGGCAGATGGGAATTTCCAAGAGCTCCAGATGAAACACTGTCTGTGCTGGGCGGAGCCTTCTGCTCAGTCTGGAGACAAGCAGGTTCCTCAAAACAATACAAGGGCACTGCTGGCTCAGATCAAGAGTTCCATCAAGTTCAATATCTCCTGTCAAATGTGGCCTGCCTCATGCCTTCTGGTTGAGCAAGAAGAGACATGATAGAAGCTTATAAAATTATGTATGGCATGGAGAAAGTGGATAGGGAAAAGTTTTTCTCCTCTCTCAGAACATTAGAGCTTGTGGGCATCCAAGGAAGCTGAATGTTGGAAGATTCAGGGCAGATAAAAGACAGTACATTTTCAAACAGCACATTGTTAAACTATGGAAGGTTTTTATCTGCAAGGCTTTATACAGTTTCCTAGCAGGGCTCCCAACACAGGCCTGAGACAACTTTCTTATAGCCTAACAGGGGAATTGAATGTGGATGGGTTGCCAGGACTCCTGAATACAATACACATTTTACTTCTGGCATCCATCCTTTGAGCAGAGCCATAGCTATGGGATGGGGCTGGACTATCCAGTTTTTTTTTGCCCTGGGTGAAGCCTCCAGAGGGCCACCACTAAGGCTCCCAGCCTGTGTGTGTGTGTGTGTGTGTGTACAGAAATGTACATGGGTGAATGCCAAACTGGGTCTCTGACCTGGGTGAAATAAAGCCTAGTTTTGCCCCTGGTTTGAGGTAAGGTTATCAACATTTCAGCCACCCTCTGCAGCTGAGCCTTTAACATCGGCTTAATGTCCAGCTGTTAGTCAAGGATACAAGTGACGTTTGTGCTGCAAAAAGCGTCATTTGCAGATATTGACAGATCAAACCACTGTCAAAAGCACAGGAGCAGGCCAGACCATTTCTCCGCAGATCATTTGGCAACCTTGCTTTTTTTGCAAGGCATATTGTTTTAGCTGTCATGGCTTATGGCCAGTAGACGTATATTTTGCAAATTCTTCAAATACCTCCTCCCCCTCCTTTTTCTTTGCTGTATGTATGCATGGTGGGGGTAGGGGTGTGTCAAAATTGACGTTGCTGCTATGGCTGTGGAGTTGCTTCCAAACATGAAAACATAATTCTCACTCTAGGGCAGCTGAGCTGGCTGCCAGAGTGACAGGGGGAGGCCTTACCTTCTGCCAGAACTTCTTTGAGAGATTAGACAACTAAACCTTGTATCACCACCACCCCAAAATCAAACCCAAGATTGTGTGCGTGCTTTGTTTCTTTCTTTTCCATCTACTGCCAAATATAAAGACTGTGAAGTGACCACAGCTTGAGAGGGCAGGATTCCTGAAAGCTCTCTGAGAAAAGACTCCATATGGAAATTGTGCAAGCCAAGGAACACAAATTCTTTCAGATATGGCTTTAAAGGAAAATCTCTCTCTCTCTCTCTCTCGGGTGATAATGTCCTGTTTTACAGAGAACAGTTCACTATAGGAGCTCTCTATTTGAAGGACTGTCCCTGCTTTAATGACAAAAATTGGTCATCATATCTATTAATTTCAACAAGTTTACTCTAAACATGACTGAAGTTAGATACAGCCCAAAGCACCGAGAGCAGAAGCCTTGAAATCACTCATCAATAGAGTGCTTTATACCAGCTGCACCTGGTGCTAAAGCTATGGCTATTCCTGGACCAGGAGAGCTTGACCACATGGGAGTCACCGACTTCAAGGCTGGACTGCTGCAATGCACTCTGTGTGGGGCTTCCCTTGCACCTGACCTGGAAGCTGCAGTTAGTGCAGAATGCTGCTGACAGGAGTGAGACGCTGTCTACATGTAAGAACTCTGCTCAGAGATCTGCACTGGTAACCCATTTGCTACCAGGTCAATTCCAAAGTGTTACTGTTGGTATATAAGCAGTTTGGGTCCAGTTTACTTGCAGGATCACCTTATTCCATATATGCCCACTCAACTGCTTTGATCTGAGGAACTAGCACTTTTGCAGTTACCACATAATAGGCATTCCGTGCTTGTAAGAAATCCATCTTTTAGTGTGGTAGCACCTTTGCCTTTTGATTCCAACCAGGTGCCTTTGCTGCACCCTTTTCAGTGCCTGCTTAAAACATTTTTGTTTAGGCACACCTCTCCAGATATGTAGAAGTTATGTGTGTTTTATCTCTTAAGTACATGTTTTTAACTGGGGGTTTTTCAGTCAAGAATTGTAATGTTTTATTTTATACTTTTGTAAAACTTGCTTAGCGTCTTGAATGTAATAAAGTGGTGTATAAATTTTGATAAACAAATAAAGAAAGAAACAGCTAGCAGCTGAGAAGCAGACTGAACTGGCAAATAGCTCAGCTGGTCATCACCTTCCCCACAATGGAGATATATACTGTACTTCTATTTCAGTTAGAGCAAATATTTCTAAATTTGCATCTACCCATGCACAACAGCAAAATGTGTCCTCTTTGGCAGTGTGATGTAGTGAGTTAGAGAAAGCCCAAGTGGCGTAGGAGTTAGAGTGTTGAACTAAAACTTGAGAGTCTGGGCTTCTAGTCCCCACTCAGTCATGAAGCTCTCTTGATAACCTTGGACCAGTCACCCTCTCTTAGCCTAACCTACCTCACAGGGTTGTTGTGAGGGAAAAGGTGGGGGAGAATCACATCATCTTCTTTGGCAATCACTCATAGCCGAGTAAGATTGTCTTCCATGAACACGCTTTTAACCGTGAGTCCGTAAGTGACTGTGGAGGCCAATTCTGAATCCACACGTCCTTCCACAGTGGGGACATAGGTTTCCGGGTGGGAGTTGATCACGGTGAGGGTTTGCCAAGCGTGCCTTCTTCTTAGGACATTTCTCCCTTTTGTCCTGAATTTAGCTTGTTTTGGTAAAGGCTGTTCTCCAATTGGAGTGCTCATAGGCCAGTGTTTCCCAGTTGTCTATGTTTCTACTACATTTATTTTAGATTTGCCGTGAGAGAGTCCTTAAACCTCTTTTGTTGACAACCAGCATTACACTTTCCATTTTTAAGTTCGGAATAGAGTAGCTGCTTGGGAAGACGATAATCAGGCATCCGCACAACATGACCAGTCCAATGAAGTTGATGTCAAAGAATCATTGCTTAACCTAGCTCACAGGGTTGTTGTGAGGAAAAACATGGGGAAGAATCACATACACTACCTTGCACTCCTTGGAGAAAAGATAGAATATAAATGTAATATCTATATCTATATCTATATCTATATCTATATCTAATGTGCAGGAAACCACTCGTGTGAGGAGGGAAGGCTGAGGGTCAGGTGGAGATGTCCCATGGACCCCTGCATACAACCCACAGTCTGGAGGGTCTCTATCCCAGAAAGCAATTCTGGTGTCCCTTTCCCTCCCTTGTTGACTGTTGGGTTGGGGTTAGAGATAGTTTGGCACCTGTTGATTTCTGAAGTCTGCTGCACTGCCTCTTGCCTGAGCCCAGAGCATTGCTTATCTTTTCCTCTTTGGCTGCTTGACATTTAATCAGAATGTCAGATGCAGAAGCCTGAAAGCCATGGCTTGGGACAGATTTTTTGGTTCATTAAAGTCCTGTTCTACTAATGGCCTGTGCGTGCTTTCAGAGGCCAGTGAGCTAGACTCCAGCTGTTCAGGCCTGGAGCTTGTTAGAGTAATTTTCTAAAGATTAGCAAGCATTGATTCCCCAGGAAAGCTTCCCCCTCCTTTTTTTAAAAAAAAAGACAGGAAGGGGGTGGGGGAGATTGCCCAGTGCCCTTAATCGCTCCTGACTGCACCCACAGTATGCATAATTTAGGAGCAAACCTTTCATGGTTGTGGTTGGAAAACAGAGGAGGGAGCAAATGTGCAGAACTGCTTGCCTTTAGAATAATTAAAAAGCCAAGGACATTCCACCAATGCTGTTAATGACAGCAAATATTATGTTTTTATTTTACGTATGTAATTGGGTGGTGGTAGATTTTCCACTCCAACCCCCTACCTCCCAGCAGCAGTACCGTAATTGGCGGATCAGCCCATTTCCATGTCAGTTTCTCATGTGCTCAATCATAGAACTGTATTGTTTCTATTAAAAAAAAAACAACCATGAAAAAATGCATGTTTAAATTGTATCCATTTTGTTTTCATTTTTCATGCATTATTTGCCTCAAATACTTGGCATTTTCAAATACCGGAAATGCTTTTCAATACATAAAAAACACAACACCCTGAAACTATATTGCAGAGTTTGGAGGTGTGTGCAATCCACTGAGAGGTGCATTTCAATTAATGTATAAACCCAGGACTGGCAAATAAGACTGGTTCACTTTAGCGTGCAGACTGAACAAACACCTCTTTCGCCCCTGTGCAGCAGAGCTCCAGTATGCCTGGCAGCCAGAAGTACAACAGGTACAGCAGACCTCCATCAGTTGATCTCCATGCTTAGACCTACTTTTATTTTTTATTTTGTATACCTTCATCCAAAGATCTTAGGATGGTTCACAGCATAAAAATATGAGATAAAAAACACAAAATATGTAATAAAAATAACAGAACAAACCAAACCAATAGCTGCCACCCAACCCCCGCTTCCACATTTAAAACTGTGGACAAAGGGATATCATTTCCTTTCCGGAAAGTAGGAAATGGGTTTATGTTAATGTTTCTATAGGCTAATGCAGCATTTAATGTTTAACAGTCACTAGCAAATACAAAGCAGCTGAGTCCAAAACTGAGGGAATATTAACAGTAGAAAGTTGAAGACAAGAGCACATTAGACTGCAATCTCGTACACACTTAGCTCACACTCCCATTTATCGTAATATGGCTTCTGGAGTATATTTGCACAGATGTTTGGAGTGTAGATTGGAGTGTAGATTTACACTGTGTTTGGAGAACCTGGAAAGGAGAGGAATGGAAGATGGGGCCAGGAAAGTCTTCTCTAAAAGAGAAGTGGGACTCAAGGAGGAATTTAAAGGAAGAGAGGGAAGGGCAGTCAGGGAAATGCTTTGGCACATCAAGGTGACAAATTAGAGAGGAGGCCGCAGCTAGAAAGCTGCAACCAAATGCCATCTGTTTTTAGTGCAAGGGATGGAGTAGAAGGTTGTGTGTGGAGGCCTCTCTTTCCATTGCCCTCCCTGTAACCTCAGCTTTTGTGTGGAAATGCATCAATCAACAAGCAAACATCTCAGACAGGACCTTACAGCAGCTTAGGGGCCAGGAGGTCAGTAAATGTCTGAACCGTATCATTGCAAAATTTCCTATCATAATTGAGGTTTTCAACTCAGCTTGATATATGTTGGTTGTTGCTTTTTTTAAAAAAAGAAGAGTGATAACAAACCTGCTTGCTAGATTTTCAATATCTATGCCAATAAGAACATATGGAGATTTTGCGTGATCCAGCCAAAGACTCATCTAGCCCAGAGTGCTGTTCTTGCAGTGGCCAACCAGATACCTATGAGAAGTTTGCAAGCAGGACCTGAGGGTGGCGTTTCTCTCCCCACCTGTGGTTCCCAGCAACTGGCATTCAGAGGCATTAAGAATCATCCCTGCCTCTGACTATGGAGGCAAAGCCTAGCCATTATGGCTAGTAACCATCAACAGTCCTCTCCTCCATGCAAGCCCCTCTCAAGAAACTGAGTTGTACCCAAACACTATAAATATGCTGTGGTACCCCGGGTTTCGAACACCTCCATTGGCGAACGTTTTGGAACTCAAATGCCAAAAACCCAGAAGTAAATGCTTCTTGGAAGTCAAAAGGCTTACCGCTGAGGTACCACTGTATTTTTCTCAATTTTCTCTGTAAATTTGCTGACCGCCCTTTGCACCTCGGCTTTCAAACGTTTCAGAAGTCGAATGGTCTTCTGGAATGGATTATGTTCGAAAACCAAGGTTCCACTGTACCTTTTAAGGAACAGAGCCTGTGCATTAGGAAAAGAGAGGGAAGGATACTGAGGAAATGGATTGGCTGGACACAAAAAAGCATTCCTAAACTTCCTTCTCTTCCTCTTTCTGCTTTGGAAATGTTGATTGAGGGACAAACCAATGAGAATGTTGTTTCTCTAAAGCAAAACCAAAGTGGAGGTTTGTTGTTTCTAATATTTAGTAGTATGGATTGCATTTATTTATCCACAAAGAACTTAGCACAGGCTACATTGACTCTTATTTTTGGCTGCCTTGGAACAGCCTTTTGCAGATGTGGCTGGTTTATAACTCCCATCAGCCCTGACCATTGGCCATGTTGGATGGGACTGATGGGAGCTGGAGTCTCAAACATCTGGAAGGTACCAGCATAGCTGTCAACTTTTCCCTTTTCTTGCGAGGAATCCTATTCGGAATAAGGGAATTTCCCTTAAAAAAGGGGAAACGTTGACAGCCATGGGTACCAGGTGGGGCTCTTGGTGGATGTTTCACCATGAAACAATCTTAATCAGGGATTTTTTTCATCCTGACCCGCAGAGTCTGGTAGTTTGAGGGTTTTCTTATGCTATTTTCTTTAATTAAAGATTATATAAGCAGAAGCCGTGGTATAAAGAAGCCTGAAACACTGAAATCTGGATCCACTTTGAAGCAGCTAATCTGCCTATTGTTATTTCTCATGTGGTCAAAATACATTTAGTAAACACAGGGTTGTTTATTCACAGGAGGCTACGTCACTGGGCTAGCTTCAAGCTGGTGGTACTGGCATGCAAAGGACTACACAGCTTGGGACAAGGATACCCAAAAGATATTCTCATCCCTTGTACACTCAAACTTCTGCAGAAGAGGGCATCCTGCAGATATTGTCTCTTTACGATGTCCATTCCACATCATGTAGGCATCAACCCTTTGATCAGACATTACTACTACATCACTTTACTCATAAAATAAGTCAAAGGAACCTACAAACTATTGTCTTTCCAGCACTTGTTCAGTGACTTTCCTCTTTCAACAAGCTTTTGAAGTGGAGATTTTTAAAACATATATCACAATTGTGTGAATTTTAAATTGTTTTATACTGTATATGCAATTGTTTTTATATGTGTAATAGGGTTTTTAAAAAAACAAAAACCACAACAACCATGTGTAATTGATTCGATTGTTTAAAATATGCAGTCCTTTGGTATATGGCTTTGAGATAGGGATGTGATTTTTCAAAATCTCTGTTATAATTTTCTAAAACTCGCTCGCACTTGTTCCTTATCCCGACTTCTCATGAGCCGGCTCAGCGGCCCACAGTCCCGTAGGCTCATTACTCTGATGCTCGGCTGCCTTGTCAATTTCTTTCTCTGTTGCGTGCCTGTTGCGAGGTCTTCCAATTAGGCACAGTGGAGTCTGCTGGGAACGAGGCATCCATCAAGGAAGGCTAAGCGGCAGAGCTGAAGGAACAGACTAAACAAGATGTAAACGGGAAGGCTCCGCTCTGCCCTGTGCACTGCCACTCCACATGACTGAGCAGGGTTAGATTGGCCAGGTGGTAAGAAAACACAGGCCAGGCTTCAAGTGAGGAGCTGCCAGATCCTTGGCAGGCTCCGGTTGAAATGCTAACAGCAACCAGGTCTAAAAAACTCGCCGGTGAACAAATACAGACTTTAATACACAGTTGTGGCCTCGCAGAGCAATGGGCCAGATGTGGCCCTCAAGTCCTATCCATTTGGCCCTTGGCACTCTCAGACAGCCATCCCTCCTCAATCCTCAGCTGTAGGATGCTAGCATCCAAAATGCGTAAGTAAAGGTCAATTGCAAGAACTATAGAACTCTGCGATGTCACATATCTGAGGCAGTTGTGGCAGTTGGGACAGTTATGGCAGTTAGTAGAACAGTCTTAACAGTTAGAGCAGCAGGTACGCTGTGTTGTGCCACCGTCTGCCTCAGAGAGGGTTAGTCTGTAACAGTTTAACCTATGTAAGACATATTTAAGAAACATCCACCTGCTTTATGTTTTTAATCTGCATCTGCAAGTACAAGTTATTGATTCTTTAAACTTTCAAAGAGCGTGTCTTGCATAGTTTTTATAGGAGGGGAAAAGAGAACTAATTAAAGGGTCAAATGACCCAGGGCTATCTTCAGCATTCCCTAGCAAATGGAAACTAGAGTCTAATTCCCACATCATCAGACCTGCTCAACACCCTCCTGGAATGTAAGAACATAAGAAGAGCCTGCTGGATCAGGCCAATGGTCCACCAAACCAGCATCTTGTTCTCACAGTGGCCAACCAAGTGCCTGTGGGAAACCTTCTCACAGTACCCAAGCACTTTCCCCTCCTGTGGTTTCCAGCAACAGGTATTCAGCAGCATTTACTGGAGGCACAGCATGTTCATCCTAGCTAACTAGTCATTGATAGTGTGGTGGTGGACTCCTTGAAGGTGGCCCTTCGTCAGATCAGCAGATGGATCAAGTGAGGGCGATCCACAGAGCTAAGGACCACCTTCCAGATCTTGCCACTGTCACTCAAAGGGAAATGGAGCAGGTATCCCACCACGCTCTCCAGGCAGAAGAGTGCATCTGAGCATGTGCAGTGAACCCTCCTCTTACCACTAACTAAAACAAAAGTCTTTAGGTTTAATCCATGGCTTCTAAATGCATTTGAGCCATGAGATGTCTTCTGTTAGAAATTAAGCAGTGTTTCCTCTGAAAACTCATTTTTTGATGATAA
The DNA here is from genome assembly GCF_027172205.1 of Podarcis raffonei. NCBI lineage: Eukaryota > Metazoa > Chordata > Lepidosauria > Squamata > Lacertidae > Podarcis > Podarcis raffonei. The sequence goes on along the minus strand of NC_070609.1, from coordinate 55,733,490 downwards.
ATAAAATTAGATTGTAGCACCCTCTTGTGGAAGCAGCACCACTTAGCTGTCGTTTAAGTTTAGCAGTGCCAAGGAATGCATACAGTACTTGTATAGTTAGCATATTTATCTAGCATACTGAAAGTATTCTTCAAAGCACTGCAGCATACTAGCACAGAAACTCTGTGAGGCAGCAAATCAGCCCATGCTTGTAATAATCCAGTTTTGATGGAAGTTACTGTTGCTCTTAGTGTATCTGACTTGGTAAAAGGCATCTGGAACCAATGGCCTTCTGTCACAGCAATTCAGCTTTCTTGGCTGCAGCTGGACTTCAGCCCTCACTTATAAACACTTCAGGAATTTGGGATAGCCCTGACCTTCAAACAAGCATCTCAGCAGCTGGTCCCAGGAACTAGGCCAAACAGCTGCATATGTTATACTCTGTGCTTTAAAAAAACAAAACAAAAAAACAACAGCCCCCGAATTCTGTTGCCAATGTTATTTTCCCTTTGCTAATTTTCATATTTTCAATTTCTTTTCTCATCTATTAAAGGAGAATGGTAAAAAAGAAAGAAAGGGAGAACTTTACAGCAGTGAACTGGTATTGTGCAGTGTGTTATCTGTAAAATGAATTCAAGCTCTACCAGGAGCTAGTTTATTATGAAGAGTGTTTATACAATTCCCTGGCAGGCCTCTTAACACGAACCTGCAGCAGTTTTGTCCTCCCATCTCCCAGAGGGAGAAAAGAATCTGGGTTGCATTGAAGGGGACAGCTCATAGTTAATTCACAGTGCCTGGGTGCTCAGGATGAAATATTTCTACCTCATGGTGGAAATGACACATAGAGTACTAATTGACTCATTTTCCCCAGGAGATTTTTTTTTTGTTCTGATGAAACCATTAATATTTTACGTATCAGTCCTAATAAAGGTGAGGAACAGTGTGCGGAAGGACTTCCTTGCTGGCAGGAATGACAATGATGTGGTTTTGTATTTCCAGTTCCCACCAGAGTGATTACGTACATTTTGCTGAGCATCAGCAAATTCTGTCCAGAGCAGTGCTCATTCTCTGCAGGAGGCAGCCTTTTGTCTGTGTATGTATCCGTATAAGAGACCAATACTGTGCTACAAATATGTTTGCAAACGTGACATAAAGGTTGGCAACATTAAAACCGATGTGTGAGAATCCCTTGCAGATGACCACAGTATCTGGAGGCAATCAGTCAGGTCATGTAGCCACAGCAATGAGCAAAGGAAGAATGACTGCTCAGATGCACCATGTACCAGCACAATTGGATGCATTCATCTGCCCCAGTTGCCTCTACAGCCACACCAAGCGCTGTAACTCTCCAGTGACTTGATTTCACCCTCAAAGGTGCACTCCTTCATAGTCTCCCAAGATAGACGGATGCCCACCAACAGAAGATTGTGTAGTATGTGAGAAAGGGACCGGTTGAATGGAGGAACAGCAAAACTGAGGATGAGATCACACAAGACATAGAGACTGTTGGAAAGAAGAATGTTAGACCACAGTCTTATACATCCAAGTGGCAGGTAGAGGGCGTGACTCTCTAGGTGGGTGAGAGCCCTTGGTGGAGTCTTCCTTCCCTTGCTCCCCTCTCCCAATTAACCTCTGTCTCCGGGGCCTGCACATGGGCCATAAGCTAGGGAGAGTTTTACAAACTTTTCATGTTGGTGACACACTTTTTAACATGCATCAGGAATTCAGTTTTACTAGCAAAGTGGACGTTAAACTAGTCTCTTTCCAGCTCCGGGAGGAGTGTGGGGAGCGTTTGCACAACACACCTACACACTGTAGCTGACACACTAACGTGTTGCGGCAAACAGTTTGGAAAGTTCTGAGCTAGGGCAACCCTATGACATCACCAGGGACTGCCCCTAGGTCTTAGGTTTGGAAATCTCAGGGTCTGGGATGTTCCTCCCATGGCAACCCTATTCTTGTATAAAGATGCACAACACACAGCTAGACTCTAGCCTACAGGTTCTGCTTGGTCTATTGATCCAAGATAGTTGTCTGTCTGACTCACTACAATGCATTTAAATTCAACCCCTCAAATGGTTGCCAGGGTCATGAACAATTTGAGGAGGCCATGGCGGTGTGCAGAGCATGCCTGCGAAACTGATTTGCAGATGAGTGAAACGGAAACTGGACTTAGGCTTCTCATTTCCGATTGAGTTGGAAGTTAAATCACTTCACATATGGCACTTTACATAAGATTACAAATTAACAACAGGGCTCACACAAGGCAATGAGAAATGTAATCAAAGGGAAATGAGTGGAGGCATAAACACAGCAGGGCTAGTTATCAAGAGCAAATGCACATCAGACTCACTTGGGGTCGCCAGCTGAAAATGATAAGAACGTAAGAAATGCCCTGTCGGATCAGACCAAAGGCCCATTCAGCCCAGCAGGCTATCCTCGCAGTGAAGAACCAGGTGCCCCAACAGAAAGGCCAGAAGCAGGACCCAAGTAAAATCATTGCCCTCCAAGAGAGATCAGTACCTTAAAAAAATTATTTGGTTTCTCAGCACTAAATATGGAGGGGCTGCAAATAAACATCAGCACATGGAAAAATATTGGGTTGTATTCAATGCTGGTCTTACTCAAAGGGCACACATTTTACATGACTAACTTAGATCCATTTATTTCAATGGGTCTACTCTGAGGAGGATTTAGAATACAACCATTGGCCTTCCTCAACCCTAATCTGGAATGATGAAATAGATTTAATCTCAGCTGCAGCCTCTACTGCTACCCAACCTAGTGTCTTCCAGTTGTTGTCAGACTACAACTCTCATCATCCCTGACCATTGGCCATATTGACCAGGCTGATTGAAGTTGTAGTCTTGAATATCTTGAGGGCACTAGGTTTGGGAAGGATACCCTGTTGCCTTTTCATTGTGGCCTTTCTGAACTGTAGACGTCTGGGATAGTACTGGAGAAAATGTGCCTCTTCTGTTGTTGACAGATTAGAATTGCATTTTAGGAAGTTCTGTTGTGGGTAGTGTGTCCTCGTCTGCTGAGTGTCAGCATTGCTTAGACTAGCAAATGAATACTATCAGGACAAGAGGCAGCCTTCATTTAAGCTCTAGTCCAATCCCATTCAGCACATTTAAACCTGGTGATTTCCTGTGGGAATCCCACAAGAGGGCACCAGTTCCTATAATTAGCATCTGAGTTCAATCTCAAGGATTGCAAACTATTGATCTCCAAGGGAAGAGTCTTTCTTGATTCAATTGGTTCAGTTTCTACAGCTGACTTGAACGGTTCTTCAGCCTAATCCATGCGTGGAGGGCAGTGACACCACACATGACCCCCCCTAACCTTCAAATATGGGTATGCACACAGGTTGGAGCTAAACAATACAAACTGAGAGCATTTGCAGATGATCTAGTACTTACATTACAAGAGCCAGAAGCTAGCACGAAAAGAGTTTTGGAAATAATTCATGAGTTTGGTCAAATGGCAGGATTTAAACTGAATAAGTTAAAGACTAAGGTATTGGAGAAAAATTTAACACAGGTTGAAAAAGAAAGGTTTCAGAACGAGACGGGGTTAACTGTGGTTAAAAAAGTGAAATACCTGGGTATAAATATGACAGCTAAGAATGTGAACCTATTTAAAGATAATTATGAAAAAACTTGGACAGAAGTGAAAAAAGATTTGGAGACTTGGTCAAACTTGAAGCTTTCCTTGTTAGGTCGAATTGCAGTTATAAAAATGAATGTATTGCCAAGAATGTTGTTCTTGTTCCAAGCATTACAAATAATGGATAAAATGGACTGTTTCAAGAAGTGGCAGAAAGACATATCTAAATTTGTCTGGCAGGGCAAGAAGCCCAGAATTAAATTTAAGATTTTAACGGATTCAAAGGAAAGAGGGGGGTTTGCCCTGCCAGACTTTAAACTGTACTATGAAGCGGCAGCTTTCTGCTGGCTAAAAGATTGGCTGCTTCTTGAAAACACAGACATTTTGGATTTGGAAGGTTTTAACAATATTTTTGGGTGGCATGCATATTTGTGGTATGACAAGGTTAAAGCACATAAAAGTTTTAAAAACCATATTGTCAGAAAAGCACTATTAAATGTCTGGGTCAGATATAAAGATTTGCTGGAAAACAAAACCCCAAGGTGGCTGTCGCCAATGGAAGCTAAGGCAGTTAAAAAGTTAAATATGGAGTCGAAGTGGCCAAGATATTGGGAAATTCTGGAGAAGGAAGGGGACAAACTGAGATTGCAGAGTTTTGAGAAATTAAAAGGGAAGGTGAGAGATTGGTTGCACTATCACCAAATAAATGAAGTGTTTAAATTGGACAGTAAAATTGGTTTCCAGGTGGAAAAATCAAAATTGGAGACTGAATTGTTAGAATCCAGTACTAAGAATTTGTCAAAAATGTATAATTTGCTGCTGAAATGGAATACACAAGATGAAACGGTTAAATCAAGTATGATTAAATGGGCTCAGGACATTGGTCATAACATTTTGTTTGCTGATTGGGAAAAGTTGTGGACCACCGGGATGAAATTTACGGCATGTAATGCCTTAAGAGAAAATATTATGAAAATGATCTATAGGTGGTACATAACCCCAGTCAAGCTTGCAAAGATTTACCATTTGCCTGATAATAAATGTTGGAAATGTAAAGAAAAGGAAGGTACATTCTTTCACCTTTGGTGGACGTGCCCGAAGATTAAGGCATTCTGGGAAATGATCTATAATGAACTTAAAAAGGTATTTAAATATACCTTTCCTAAGAAACCAGAGGCCTTTCTCTTGGGTATTGTCGGCCAAGGGGTGTTAAAGACGGATATAACTTTCTTTATGTATGCTACAACAGCAGCTAGAATACTCATTGCGAAGTACTGGAAGACACAAGATCTACCCACACTGGAAGAATGGCAGATGAAGCTGATCGACTACATGGGTTTGGCAGAAATGACGAGCAGAATCCGAAACCAGGGAAGAGAAGCAGCGGAAGAAGAATGGAAAAAGTTTAAGGACTATTTAAAGAAATATTACAAAATTAATGAAAGTTAGAATGATGTTGGACTGGAAAGTAAAGGGTTACTATTAGCAATGGTTAAGACAAGGAGAATAAGGAAGATTAGCTTAAATTTAAATTAAAATAAGGGAAGATTTGCTGAGTAATTGATTAGAATTTGGAATACAGAAAAGGGAGGCATGAGGAAGTCGGGGAAGAAAGGTACAAGAAATTATGATATGAAATGGTACTTGTTTTTTGTTTTGTTTTTGTTTTTGTTTGTCTATGTATCAGTTGTGTTTATTGTATTGTTATGTTATGTCTTTGTGATCATAAAAAATTCCTTAATAAAAATATTTTTTTAAAAAAAAACAAATATGGATATGCACAGTGAATTGCGAGATTTATCTGGTGAAATCAGGCTACCTGCATTGGATTTCATGCATTGAAAACCCAGTGTGCAGCAGCTGTGTAAAAGGTCAGTTCCATGCTAGAATTCAAAATAAAAGTGTCAGCGGCATAATGCTGTTATATAAATCAATGGTGCAACCACACTTGGAATACTGTGTACAATCCTTGTCATCTCACCTTAAAAAGGCATCTGAAATATACTCGGAATCGAGTGTGAATTTCATGCTCTTTATTCAGCTCATAGTAGCAATGAATGAAACTTTTCCCTAAACGTCTAGCTATATATACATTATTTACACAATGGGCCCCGCGTGATTGGCTAATTCCGGTCTGCTCCTGTAGGCCAATCAGGTTGTGAATTCACCTCCACCAGAAGCTTGATTGGCTGCTCCTGCTGGCCAATCAGGTCGCTGATTCACTTCCACCTGGAGCTGGATTGGGTGGCTCCTGCGGACCAATCAGACTGCTGCATTCTGGATCCTATTGTTCTAGGATTCAGCTCAGTACATAACAGCATCTCTCATAATACTAGAACCCAGAGCCTTCCAATGAGCTGAATGTTGGAAAAATTAGGACATACAAAAAGGAGATACTTCTTCACACCGTGCATGGTTGAACTATGGAATTTACTCCCATAAGAGGTAGTTACAGCCACCAACTTGGATGGCTTTGAAAGAGAATAAGGGTATTGTTGGCAACTAGCTGTGATGGCTAGGCTAGGATCCACTTCCACTGTTGGAGAAAGTATGCCTCTGAATACGAGTTTCTGGGATTCACAAATGGGGAGAGTGCTGTTGCGCTCAGGTCCTGCTTGCAGGCTCCCCATGGGAATCTGGTTGGACACTGTGAAAAATAGGACTAGACGGGCCTTTGGCCTAATCCTGCAGTTAGGCTCTTCTTATGTAGGCCATGGGTGGTCAATATGGTTCTCTCCACAGGTTCTTACTACATCTCCTGGAATCTTTTATTATGGGTCATGCTATGTGGGGCTGCCCGCCCCAGCCCCAAGCATTGAGATCCAAAGTGGTACATTTTAAAGAGACAGGCTTCTTACCTCAGTGAGAATTAGGTCTTTGAGTCTTAATTGGTCACAGCCTTTACCCATATACAATTGCAAAAGCTTTGAAAGCATTTCCTCTGTCTCTAATGTGCAGGCTTTGAGTCCTGTTGCTGATGTAGCTGAGATGTCGCCATTGGTATGCAACGGGGAGGTGTTTAGAAATCAAGCCCCTGTTCCCCCCCAATCTTTCAGTAGAAGGAAAGGGGACCTTGTTGAGAGTATAGGACTGGAAAACCAAGGGAGGGGCAATGGTATAGGTGCCATCTCCCAGGGGACCTGGGTGCCCGAGCACCCACAAAATTCCCCATGAAGGGACTGGGCACCTATAAATTTTGGTGCCAGGGCAATGCACACTGCATAGCACCCACGGCCCTGGGCACCCATGGTCATGGGTCCAAGTTGGTACTCCTGGGCAGTGGAGTGTTCTGGCAATGGGCATGTTCCATTCTGCAATGTTTTGTTGCAGGTTCTATTTGTTTAAAGCTAATTTCTCTCTCTCCCTCTCTCCCCCTCTCTTGTTCGTGCTGCTGACCACCCTTTCTCTCTTAATGAATGCATTTCCAGCTTGCTACTCACCATCCTCTGCCTGGCTAGGCTTGTCAACTTTTCTCTTAGCTTCTGTAGCAATTAGCAGCCGACAGCATTCATCCTTGTAAAAAGCTTCACCAGCTAATTCCTGCAAGACAGGTCATTTTTAAACCAGCTATGCCATTTTTTCTTGGTCTGTTGCCATCTACAGGTCACCCCAGGTCACTTCTGTGACTCCAACAAGTTTTCCTCAAAGTGTTCCAATAGCGGCCATCAAACCAAACTTTTCGATTTCCTTTATTTCTCTAAATAAGCATAGCTGTGGCCCAGGAGAAAACTTTAAAAGTAATGTAAAATTACATTACAGTAAAACACATTTTGTCCTTAAAAGAATGAGACCCTGACATGTAGCTTTTAATATCCATCATTGCACATTCACATGAGACGTTTATTTTATTTTTGAATTGTGCCATATAAAAGATGGCTGTGTAAACAGAAGTCCTGTCTATTGGAGTTCTTGACCAGCATTGATACATTGAACGAAAAGCACCAGGCTGCAATAAATAAAGCATTTGGATGGAAGCATATGTATATCTGATTGGAAAGAGGGAGAGGTATTTCATTTCAGATCTCCTTTTCCAAAAAGTGTGAGAGAGGCTTCTGCAGTATGAAAAAGAAGATCTGGTCCCATTTCTGAAAGAACACGCAGTCTAATTTTGGAGGTGCCAGATTGAAAGCGGTAGAAGAGAGTTTGTAAGGCGGCTTGATGAGGTGGGAGGAGAACATTTGCTCAGGATCTGCATTTTTCTAGGTTACAGGGAAATAGGGATGGTCTGGGTGGCTTAATTCAGTTCCATCTCAATCTTGCTGGTCCTCATTCATAGCTCTAATCTGTGCTGTTTGGAGCTGATTTTTATTTTTATTTTTGAAAGAAGCACATCAAAATTGCATGAATTCTGCATGATTTTTAAAACATAAAACACACATTTGAAATGTAAGATATGCCCCTTTCTATTTTTAAAAGTATGTAGAGGCAGTGTTTTTATTATGCTAAGGCTGAAATACTCTGGAGAGTGGTTTCAAGGCTAACCTTTACGTAGCGCACTAAATGTCAACTACTTTCCGCATTTGTAAGACATCAGTCTTTTAGTGTTGCGGCACCCACTATTGACACGGTCCTCTTTTGGGCAGCTGCTGAAAACATTTTTTTCCAGCATGAGCCAGCATGGTGTAGTGGCTAGAGCAGACCTGGGAGATCCACGTTCAAATCCCTGCTCAGTCATGAAGGGCAAATAATCTTCTGTCTAATTTACTGTAATTAGTTAAAGCTATGAAAAATTAATAAAAATCTTAAGTGAAAAAAGAATCTTCTGTCTAACATAATATTTGTTCTACTATATTATTAAATACTATTTTTTTCTTTTACACTGTTCATTGCTTTTTGTAACCTGTAATCAAAACAAATGACTCCATTGATTAGATCCGAATTTCATTTTTCTTAATTCATCCAACAGTTTTTCAACTGATCTGAGTTCCCCTTATTTTCACTGGAACTATGAACTTGTATGCACATTTTATTTGGTGGGAGAACTGCATAGCAAAATTAAAAGAAGAGCAAATTTTGGGAAAAGGCTGTATTTTGGTTTGTGCATTCTTCCAGAAAGTGAGAATTAGGGAGGTTTGCTTTCAGTGTGAACTGAATTGAAATTCTTCCTTGTTCTTTTTCCAGACTAGTGGGAATTTTGTCACTTTGTTGATAACCTTCCAAGGTAAAGGTAAAGGACCCCTGGACAGTTAAGTCCAGTTGAATTTGACTATGGGGTGTGGTGCTCATCTTGCTTTCAGGCCGAGGGAGCTGGCATTCGTCTGCAGACAGCTTTCCAGGTCATGTGGCCAGCATGGCTAAAGCGCTTTTGGTGCAACAGAACACCGTGACTGAAACCAGAGCACACGGAAATGCCGCTTACCTTCCCGCCACAGTGGTACCTATTCATCTACTTGCACTGGTATGCTTTCAAACTGCTAGGTTGGCAGGAGCTGGGACAGAACAACAGGAGCTCACCCCATTGTGTGGATTCGAACTGCCGACCTTCTGATCAGCAAGCCCAAGAGGCTCAGTGGTTTAGACCACAGCACCACCCGTGCCACCTGCCACCTTCCAAGGATACATCATATAACTTTTCTCCTTAAAGATATAGTGCAGGGCAAGGGGGCAGCGAACCAACTCTGGGAGAAGAGTGTGTGAATGGAGAAAGTTGCTGGGGGGGAGGGGAGAAAGAAGAAAACAGATTCTGATTAAATTGACTGAGTCCATGTCAGGCGCGCGGAGAGCTCTGAAAGAGATTTCCCAAGCTCAAAGCCATAATCTACTCAGGAGCCATAAGAAGCATTAGAAAACAATTTGACAAAATGGGGAAAAATTGGTCCCCAGATATCAACGAGGGCAGCAAGGGAAAGAGAGGCAGAGAGCATATAAATGTGTTTTTGAGTTACTGGTTTAAGAACAGAACCAAACTGTTTTGCGTGTGCTGCTCTTCTTTCGTCAGTTAGCTTTAAATTTGAATTTAGTGTATTGTATCAAACTAAGTCCTGCTCAAAGCAGACCCACTGAAATGAATGGCCCTAAATTTGTCATGTCACTGAACTTAAGCAAGTCTACTCTAGCAGTGAATACCACCCGATGGCTCTCCTCCATCAGACTTGGATATAACCGTAAATGATTTTTTTGGAAATACAGTGGCAAATAACAAATTATTTACTGCTTCTTTCCTTTAAAAGCCCTGTAAAAGGGTGAGCTTAGGGTCACCCCTGAACAACTGAGAGTACGTGTAGGTGACCTGAATCTGTCCTGGTTGCAGAAGCACTATCCTATATTCTGAAGGATTCCAACAGATATTGATGAATTTTGAACAAACTATGCTTCTGATAGGTGTGATGGCAACACGTTGGAATTTTGGGTGCAACTTAGCTTGTAGAAGAGAGGTTTTTCATGGGTTAAAACAGACAAAGAGTTAAGACCTTCAGACTCTCCCTGTTTAACTTCTTGAGCTGATCTCTCTAACTCTTTCATGTTAGAATGATACGTCTTAGGTTGAGAGTAAGGTTTTTAAAGCTGCAGATCTGGGATCCATATAACAATTGTGATAGTATTTTGGCAGCAAAGACCTGGGAGGCTGCCGGTATGTGTTGGCCCCCTTTCCCATAAAAGAATCTTATTAACACTTTGGTAGATCTTTCTGCATTTGCAATAGTATTATTAATCTGAAAGCGCCAGGAGCCCCTTTCCTGGAAGGTTACACCCAGGTATTTAAAGGTTGCTACCTGTTCTATTGAGCGATTGTCTATTCTCCATTTGTGCCTCCTCCTTTTTTTAGAGAACACCATGACTTTGGATTTGTTGTAGTTAATTGTTAGTTGTTCGATGCTGCAGTATTTGGTAAAAGATCTCAAAAGTTTTCTTAATCCAACACAAGAAAAAGAAATTAAAACTGTGTCATCCGCATATAAAAGGACTGGGAGGGGCGTACCAGCCAATTTGGGGGGATGGGCATTTTCTTTCTCCATATTTCCTACTAGCGAGTTGATATAGAAGTTAAATAAAGTAGGCACAAGGACACACCCTTGCCTAACCCCCTGATGGATTTGGATTTCCTTGGATAGGTGGCCCTGTTGGTCACACCTTACCCGGATCCGTGTATTTTCATATAGACTGTGGATGAGATACAGTAGGCGTTTGTTTATATTTGTGGCGCTTAGCTTTCCCCAAAGCCTGTCCCTCGGTATTAAATCAAAAGCAGATTTGAAATCTATAAAGGCCACGTATAGGGAACCTCCTTTTCTTGATGTATATTTCTCCGCAAGATGTTGGAGAACACGGCCCTGGTCTAAGGTTGACCGATTTGCCCTAAAACCCGCCTGTGCTTCTGAAAGAATGTGGTTTTGTTCCAACCAGTCCACTAATTTATCGCGTAGGTGGGCAGCGTACAATTTGCTAATGATACTTAGGAGGCTAATTGGCCTGTAATTAGCCGGATCTGATCGGCTCCCTTTCTTGAATAAAGGGATGATGATTGCTAATCCCCAGTCCTCAGGGATAGTGGCCGATTGATCTATGCTGGTAAATAGGGCAGCTAGCACAGGGGCCCACCATTCAACATTAGCCTTAAGGAGTTCCGGTGTAATGTTGTCTACGCCGGGTGCTTTTCCAGGTTTAAAGGATTGGATGAGCCTATAGATCTCCAAGGCTTTCTGGGAGATGATTTATAATGAATTGAAAAAGATATTCAAATACACTTTTGTGAAGAAACCAGAGGCCTTTCTCCTGGGCATAGTTGGCCAATTGGTGCCAAAGAAGGATAGAACTTTTTTTATGTACGCTACAGCAGCAGCAAGAATACTCATTGCAAAGCATTGGAAGACACAAGAACTACCCACCTTGGAAGAATGGCAGATGCAAGTAATCGACTATATGGAAATGGCTGAGATGACTGGCAGAATCCGAGACCAGGGAAAAGAGTTGGTGGAAGAAGATTGGAGGAAATTTAAAATTTATTTACAGAAGCAGTGTAAAATGTATGAATGCTGATGACATTGAAATGAAATGAAGGGGTTTTAGTGACGAGAGTAAAAGTTTGAAATTATAAATTTGGGAGGTAGGATACTTAAGGACAAAGTGGTAGGATATGAATTTGCTGAACCAACTGTCAAAAAGGGATACAAAAAAGGGAGACGTGAGGAAGTCAGGAAAATAAGTTAATCAATGTTGAATAACTAGAAAAGAGTGATTTGTGTTTTTTCTTATTTTACTTTTGTGTGTTGACTGGTGTTTGTTTTTCTCTCTCTTCTTTTCTTTTTTTCTTTTTTAGGTTAAATGTTTGTATTTTATGTATTTTATGTATTGTGAAATCTTGTTTTTGTGTTTTTATTGTTCTTTGTTTGGTGATGTCCTTCTCTATTGTTAAACTTAATAAAATATTATTATAAAAAGAAAGAAAGAAAGAAAAAGAGCCTATAGATCTCTTCAGTTGCTACTGGGGGCCATTCGGCGCCAATATCACTCGAAGCTGGGGGCATGGCCTGCAGATGTTGATTTGATGTATATAAAGATGGGAAGTAAGCCTCCCAAATCCCAACTGGTATAGTATAATCAATTTCAATCGGGGAGTCTTGCCAACTTTTCGCAACTATTTTCCAAAAAGTGGCTGAGTCTTTCCTTCGAGAGGCCTCCAATAAACGTTGCCACTCCCCCCCTTGGGCCTGAAGCTTTTTCTTTTTAATCACATCTTTATATTTACGTTTGGCTTCGAACCATTCCGCAGGAAGCAGGGGTAAGTTCGCTGATTTGTAATTCCTGTACTTATCCAACAAAGAACGCTTCGTAGCAATACATTCCTGATCAAACCAAGGTTTAGATTTGTTGAGGAATAAAGATTGGCGCGATGTCTTTTTTTGGGTCAGGTGGGGTTGCAAAAGTGAGATCAGATCCTGGAACAAGATTATTCTAGATTCAGAACATGGTGAGTTTAAGAGATTATCTCTTCTCATGAGGAATATGTCCGAGTATGGCCTTTCAGATGTTTCGGCATTCAGCTTTTCGGACCATCTAATACGTGAGTATCTCAACTCCATGTTGGAGGACCTGGGGGCTTCAAGTTTATCGTTGCAAAATAAGTCTTTTCTTGCATCCAGGAGGAGGCAGAGCGGTAAGTGATCACTATCAACCCTGATAGCAACAGGCTTCGAGAAAGCTAGGACTACAATCCGCCAGCGTATCTGGGACGTAGAATTACAATGCCACATGAGCGAAATGATCAAACATCCAGTAATAAGGGACCATAGGAGAGGTTTCTCTCCAGCTAACTATCTGTCAGGTCTTCAGGTACCCAAATACAGACGGTCTTTTACCCTCGCCAGATTTAACGTTCTCCCTTCTGCCTTACTTCAGGCCAGATTTGAGGGTAAACCATACACAGCACGGGTCTGTCCTTGTGGCTCGTTGGAAGTTGAAACTGCTTCACATGTACTATTACGTTGTCATCTTTATGAGGATATACGTTTGACTTTTATTACACCTGTTTTGCAAAAGTCCAGGAAAGAATCGGAATACCATAGTTTAAAACTACTGCTAGAGGACAAGAATCCCAAGACTACATTAAATGTAGCTAAATTCTGTGCGTCTGCAATCAATCGCAGGAAGAAAGTGGTATCCCATAATGTCCAAACCCCTAAATGTTAATTACAGGGGGCACGCTAACAATTAATTTTAATTTTTATATTTAAATCCTTGTTATATTCATATTGTCCCTTGTATTTCTGATATTTTTTATGATCTGTGATATTGTGTGTGTTGACGCTGGTCTGTGACCGTATTAATAAATTCATTCAAGTCTTAGGTTGCATGCTGCATTACAACATCCTGCTCCTCACATTTTTTTCTCTTGGACTTCAAGTTGAGAGAGGTAAACTTGGAGCTATAATCTGAGAACAAAGGAGTGAGTATGTGGCTACATTTGTTCTTCTCCAGACAAGTGGGAACTTTCCTGCCCAGGTTCTGCATTACAGCTGACAATATTTAATTTACTCCAGAATTATTTTCTTTCTTTCTGTGTTTACAGGACCCAGGGGTGGAGGAAGCCTCTCAGGCACCTGGGGCGGTGCCCCGAGGGGCAGTGTGAACTGCCCCTAGGGACGCGGTGCACGCAGCTTCTTCTAGGGACATGGCATGCGCGGCACCCATTACAGCTCGGACATCTGCTCGGACATGTGAGGTCCCATGGCGCGCCGCATCCCTATGGGCGTCCCTATTGGCATGGCGGCAATTCACTCAGGGGAGATTTTGTTGCCCCCCCCCCCCAGGGATGACACCCAGGGCGCACCACCCCCACCACACACCCCTTTCTCCACCACTGTACAAGACACACACTGACTGGCAGCAGCTCTCCAGGGTTTCAGACACAGGTATCCACCAGCCAGGGATTGAACCCAGGTCCTTCTGAATGCAAAACTGAGCTACACTTAATTTAAAATGAACACAAGAAGCTGGAATGAAGCTCCAATGATGTAGAAAGCTATCTTGTAGACCATAGGTCTATCTAGCCACCAGTGGCGACTACTCATCAACTGTTCAGCTTCTTTAGCAAGAATAGCAGGGATTGAGCCATGTATATTCCAGCTGTGGGACTCTTTTACTCTGATTTCACAGCTTGGCTCACAGGCAGTCTTGACCAGGTGATCCTATGTGCAGGAAGCTGCAGAGTGGCCAGATCTGGAGATGGTACAGCCACTTGAAGGAGAAGGGTGTGTTGTGATTCATAATATTTACATTCCCCTTGGAGTGATGGTGGGGATTTAAGAAGGGATGAATATGTCTATTTTGGTTTCTCAATGTTTCTCATTTTTTCTCATAGAGAAACGGTTTCCCCTCCTCTCTCATAACAAAAGAATTCATGGGCATCCAGTGAAGCTGAATTTTGGAAAATTCAGGACAGATAAACGAAAGGACTTCTTCACACAGTGCATAGTTAAACTGCTGAACTCACTTCCACAGGAGGAGCGATGGCCACCAACATGGATGGCTTTAAAAGAGAACTGGACAAACTCATGGAGGAGAGGGCAATCAATGGCTACTAGCCATGATGGCTTTGTTCTGTCTCCACAGTCAAGGGCAGGAATGCTTCTGCAAACAAACCACTGGAGACCACATTAGGGGAGAGTGCTCTTGTTCTTTAATCCTGCTTGCTGCTTTCCCACAGGCATCTTGTGAGAACAGGATGCTAGACAAGACCTTGGCTTGATCCAGAAAAGGCTCTTCTTACATTCCCCTATTATTTACATTTTGCATATGCAGCTTTCCTAACATACAATTTTGCAAGCGATCTGCCCATTTTCATTATTTTTGCACATTATTTTTGTCAGTATATACACACTTTCCTCTAATACATGCATTCGTGTACCCTTTTTCTTTTTGGAAAGGGCACCGCAAAATCTTGGAGAACAGAGAATTTTGAAGGCGATTACTTTTTCAGGGTTAGATGTTGCACCCACACCCCTAGCTGGGGGTCATTTGAGGAACTGGCCTTGCTGTTGTCAAAGCATTTGCCTCTGAGCATATGGGAATTAAGGAGATTCATTATTAAACAGCTCTGCATCGTTCTAAGTGCATTAGATCCCAGCACAAAAAGACAAAGTGTGATCATTGGTGACAAACAGTTACCTTCTGGGGAAAGTTCAAGTTTTAAAATACAGAGTACCTGGTGGTTTTGGGGAGCCCACCTTTTGCAAAGGAGTCTCCATCTCAGCACAATTGGATTGACACTTCCTGTTTCCAGTGGAATGAAGCTGATGATCAACAATGACAGCTAGAAGGTGCTTGCTCTATAGAAAGTAGACCTCCTCCCTTCAATATGTATTATAGCCTTGCCATAAACACTGCCACTTTCAGGTTTAAAGTCTGGCAGGGCAAATCCACCCCTTTCCTTTGCATCAGTTAATATCTTAAATTTTATTCTGGGCTTCTTGCCCTGCCAGACAAATTTAGAAATGTCTTTCTGCCACTTCTTGAAACAGTCCATCTTGTCCACAATTTGCAATGTTTGAAACAAAAACAACATTCTAGGCAATACATTCATCTTTATAGCTGCAATTCGACCCAACAAGGAAAGCTTCAAATTTGACCAAATTTCTAAATCTTTTTTCACTTCCATCCAACATTTTTCATAGTTCTCTCTAAACAAATTCCCATTTTTAGCTGTCATGTTAATCCTCAGGTATTTCACTTTCTTAACCACAGTTAAACCTGTTTCATTCTGAAACTTCTTTCAGTCAATGTTAAGTTTTTCTCTAAAACCTTAGTTTTTGACTTGTTCAATTTGAATCCTGCCACCTGACCAAATTCTTGAATTAGTTCTAAAACTCTTTTGGTACTAGATTCTGGCTCTTGTAACGTCAAAACTAGGTCATCTGCAAATGCTCTCAGTTTATACTCTTTAGCTCCGACCTGTATACCTTTAACCAACCGGTCCCTTCTAATCATATTCAGCAGGACCTCCAGGACCGATATAAAATGCAATGGGGAAATTGGGCACCCTTGTTGTGTCCCTTTTTCTATCTTAAATTGTTCCGTAACCACGTTATTTACAATTAATTTAGCATTTTGTTCAGAATATATTGCACCTATACCATTCTCAAAGCCTTGGCCTACCCCCTTACCCTGTAGGTTCTTTTTCATAAAACTCCAAGAGATATTGTCAAAAGCTTTCTCCGCATCCACAAATATCAGAACTGCTTTAGTGTTTATATTCACTTCTAGCTTTTCCAAAATGTCAATTATGTTCCTCAAATTATCAGATAGATGTCTTCCCAGTAGAAAGCCCGCTTGGTCCTTATAACACTGCACTTTCAAATGGGAAGTGGGGCTGTGGGTGAGTCTATTATCTTTAATCAATTTGTTAGACTTTTAGTAAAGGTAAAGGGACCCCTGACCATTAGCTCCAGTCGTGGCCGACTCTGGGGTTGTGGCACTCATCTCGCTTTATTGGCCAAGGGAGCCGGCGTTCAGCTTCCGGGTCATGTGGCCAGCATGACTGGTGAACCAGAGGAGCGCACGGAAACACCATTTACCTTTCCGCTGGAGCGGTACCTATTTATCTACTTGCACGTTGATGTGCTTTTGAACTGCTAGGTTGGCAGGAGCAGGGACTGAGCAACGGGAGCTCACCCTGTCACAGGGATTCAAACCGCCAACCTTCTGATCGGCAAGTCCTAGGCTCTGTGTGGGACACAGGTGGCTTTGTGAGTTAAACCACAGACTTTTAGACCCACCCTTCAGTTCCCAGAGTTTATTGGGAAGAGGCACTGGTTGTTGAGCCACACTGGGAATTGTAGCCTTATGACATGAACAGTGGTCTCCTAACAACTGATCATTCTTAAACTGCACTTCCCAGAATTCTACAAGGGAAGCCAAGGCAGTTCAAAGTGGTATGATCATGCTTTAGATGTATAGTGCAGATACGGTCTCTGAGGCATACTGCTCCAGGATGCCCTATCTTTGATCAAAGAGTTTCATATCAGGAATACAAATGTTATTAGAGCAATAGAGGAGAAAGCCCGAGGCCGCAAAGCAAAGCCTGGCTTACAAATCATGTTATGTAACAAAAGAAATTCCTCTAGACTACAAGCTCCCTAAATGAAGATTGCCCCAGATTTACAGCAGTGACGTTGCTGCCTTCAGATCTATGACTGGTATCTTCTTATTGGCAGGAGAGGGGATTGCCAACTGACCAGAAAATGATCGGCCAGGCCTGCTCTGCCTTTCATAGCAGTTGGCCCTGCAGAAATGAGCAAGCAAAGTTTTTCATGGCAAAGAGAAAGAAGCATTCACCACTTGTTAACTTCTACAGATCAAGGTGATTTCAGAGACGTAGGAGCAGGGAAAAGTAAAATAGTAAAAATGTTGGCAACTGTTAGGAGAAGTTCTGAGTGAGATTGTTTCTGAACAAGCAGGTGTGATGTAGCAGAACTGCCATTTCAAATGGCCACACCTAGTTAATTTAGGGCATTCTCCATGTTGCTGGGGACCATCAGTGACATGAATCCGCTCTTCCAAATCCTTCTGCTCAAGTGGAATGGAAAATAACATAGCTTAATTGGTGTTAAGTCCTAAATAATGCAACTTTCCATGTTTAAGGCAACCATCAGAATTATGTATCTATATTCACAGTTGCTTTTTATTTTACAAATATATTGAGGTGGAGTGAGTGTGCTGGAATAAAACTGAGGTGGGTACCCTTCATAAAGAGTTTTACCCCCTGTCATGTAAAGGCAGGCAAAGTCCAGTTTCAGACAAGGCAAGGCAAATATCAAGTTCCAGGTAGCACCGCGGACAGCTCCATGTTGAGCTCAGACTGGAGATTCATGCAAGTATCTCAAATGTTGCTTCAGCAACAGGCAACCCTATACTGAGATACAAATAGGACTTTAGCTCAGTCTGGACGGTGACCTTTGCTTCCACTGGGATCAGCCTTTTACAGTTAAAAGGAACTTGTTCTCTTTAGCTGCCATTGGGTCAGACAATATAAGAGAGTCAGTGATATTTCCCAGTATGAGGAAGCTCTGTGTCAGTGGCCTCACACTGGGGATGAATTTCCTTTATCTGCCCACAATGATAAAGTGGGAAGAAGCATTGCTGCAAACCAGTAGTGACAGAACGCATGAATACAGAGATGTTTGTCATCATGAACATTTCCACGGGCTTTGAGACGACAACTTTTCACAGTGAAAATCAAGACTAGCAATAATTCCACCAATTACATGCCCTCTTAAACAATCCAGTAGTAAAATCATCAGGAACTAGGCCCCTGACAACCTTCAAAAACCTCCTCCTAACAACAAAGGGACACGGCAAAGGTGTCCACAATATACAAAATACCACTCCAAAATCCCACGAAGCCCCTAGACGTAATCAAAAAACAATGTGAGGATGACATAGGCTATGAGATTAACCCCACTCAGTGGACCAGAATGTGGTCTAAACCCCCCTTTAAATCCATATCAATGAAAAGGAAAGAACTCACTTGGAAACTCACCTACAGGTAATACCTAACACCAAGGAAATTAGCACTAATATCCCCGGAACCTCACCAAAATGCTGGAGAGGGTGCACCTCCACAGGCACATACCTCCACATGTGGTGGGAATGCTCCCAAATTCAACTGTTCTGGACAACAGCCATATGAGAAATATGTAAAATAACTAAGCAAATATTAGAAATAACCCAGAATTGGCCCTACTAAACATCTTCCAATAATGCCCACTCACATCACAAAGAACTCATAACCCACCTACTCTCAGCAACCAGAAACATCATAACCAGACACTGAAGAGATCTGTCAGGAGTAAGCATGGACCAATGGTACCAAATAGTATGGGAAACAGCACTACTAGAAAAATTAACCAAGAAACTGAAACTGTTGTTGTTTAGTCATTTAGTCATGTCCGACTCTTCCTGAACCCCATGGACCAGAGCACGCCAAGCACTCCTGTCTTCCACTACCTCCTGCAGTTTGGTCAAACTCATGGGGACAAATAGAAGAAGATGCCTTCACCCTGGTATGGCTCCCCTTTATCACATACACAGTCCAACAAGACAGTGACAAGAATCTACTAACAGCATACAAATCAACCTGATCCAAAAACACCCACTCACACACAAAAACAAAGTTCACCACAGCCAATCACAAACAAGCAACCACACCCTAGGCCAACCCCAACTTTTCTCACCACCAAAGGAACACAAGTGAATAGTAAAGAGAACCCGCACAAGTGACACTAACACAAAACCCCACACATACATTAAGTAAAATAGAAGCATTGCCTCCCGACCCCACCCCCACCCACCATGGCTCCCTCTATCTCTTCCCCCTCTTTTCTTCCTAATGTAATCCTAATGTCTCAAGAAGTGAAACTGACCTCTGGAAAATGTAAATTGAAAAAAGAGACATTGCGCATACCTTTGTAAACCAAGTAAACTTTAATAAGAAAGGAAGGAAGACAGACAGACAGACAGACAGACAGACAGACAGACAGACAGACAGACTAGCAATAATTAAGGGGTCAGCCAAGGCAGGATTGGCAGTCCTGTGGAAGGGAATAAATGCCTAGCGCAAAACGACAGAGATTTTCTTCTTCATCTGTGTGGGTGGGAACTTGTGACATCACTCCAGACAGATGGGTGTGTGGGCTGCTGCCCTCCATCCTGGTGGGTGTGTAGTAATTTGGAAAAGCCACCCCAGCTGGTGCTGCAACAGCTGTTTGCAACCTTTTCCCTAATCTCCCCTCTCTGAAAGAAAAAAGCAGATTACCTAGCAATGGAATGAACTGGTCCATTAGGGATGGATGCTTTTGCCAAGTATCTCATGTTCAGACCGCACCACCACAACAACAGGTGTTGTAGCGTCTGCTGTCCACACTTCCCAAGCCAGCTTCAGTAAGCCAGGGCTGTAATCTCTCACTGCGTTTCATAATTGTTTATTCTGACAGTTATTCACGTGGGATTAATACAATCCAGAACAGGCATCAACCCAACATGGGAAAGCATGGAGTTCTGTACCTTTGACAAAAAAATTCAACAAAAAGGTTTTTTAAAAAATAAAAATAAAAAGTCATTCAAATTAATGAGTAGATGGGGTGGGGTTTATTAGCTGTCCTTTTTGTGAACCTGCTGTGATTGTACTATTTATTATTATTATTTTAGACTGTCCTTTCAAATCAGGGGTGGGGAACATGTAGCCCTCCAGATGCTGCTAGACTCCAGCTCATGTTGGTCCCAATTTGCATGGCTGGTCATCTGAGAATAGGGGAGCTGTAGTCCAACAATTTCTGC
Source organism: Podarcis raffonei (assembly GCF_027172205.1). Classification (NCBI taxonomy): domain Eukaryota; kingdom Metazoa; phylum Chordata; class Lepidosauria; order Squamata; family Lacertidae; genus Podarcis; species Podarcis raffonei. The sequence goes on along the minus strand of NC_070609.1, from coordinate 55,713,132 downwards.
CCGGAAAAATATTTTTTCCCACCCCATTAATATATCTATCTGTCTGTCTATCATCTATCTATCTATCTATTTATCTATCTATCATCTATCTATCTATCTTTCATGCTAGTTGGTTCTAAGCAACCTCGGAGTACATTCCTGTGCATGTCTCCTCAGAAGTAAATCCCATTAAGTGGAATGTGGATTATTATTCCCAGAGAAGTATAGGATTCCAACCTTTACCTATAAATAGCAGAAATCGTGTGGTCTCAGTTGAAACAATAAATCTCACGGTTCATTTCAAAGGTATGGAAGAAAATCCCAATAAGGTTTGAGAATATATCTCTCAGAGAATATATCTCCAAAACAGCTCAAAGCACTGATCTTTAGCTGCCTTGATTTCAACAGTATATTTACTGAGGTTAGGAATCATCTCACAACTGAGCTATTCATCTAATGTGAAATAAAGATGAGAATAACTCTGAGCATGCGGAGAGTGTGTTTGCTGCCACTGGGTAACCACAGCAGGATGCCAACCCACTAAGCAGTTCTGATGCAAGGCTCACAGCTCAAGACAGAGGTGCTTTTCTGACAAGATTCAGCCCTACAAATCTTTTAGAAAGTTTGAATAAATGTTGATGATTGGGAAAACAGCGGTTTTCTTTGCCGGATGTGGTGCCAAGTGGCCAAAGGAGGTTGCTCCCATCTCATTTATGTAATAATGAGAGGGAACTATATCGTGCCTAGATCTGGATTATAAAACCTTCCTGGAAGTGCTGTATTAGCCAATAGCTTCACATCTGGAGTCAGAGATCAGGTGGCTGGGGCAGCTGGGAGGAGTGGGGGCTCATTTAAAATAGATCTGCTGAACAGCTAAGAAGATTATTGGGTTTGATTTGCAAGATTAGAGGCTAGAACATTTTGCTTGCCCTGTTTTTCTTCCCCTGGAGACTTTTTAAGGTTGTCACCTTTCCCTCTCTCCCCCGCTCCCCTCCCCCAACCTGTTAGGCTTCATGCTTTTAATTACTGTGATGGAAATTTATTTACCTTGCACTGTCTGTGTGACCATACATACCTGTTGAATTTATGGGAGTTGTTGAGCAGGATTTTAATGATTTACAGACTCTCCAGGCTGCTGAGGTTTTTTGTGGGGAGGGGTGTATATTCCGCAACATGCCATTGATGCAATAATAAAGCATCAGTGGTAGAGCTATACTGGACAATCAATACATCATTCCACTTTATTAGTAGTTCTGCAATGCTTCCCCAACATTATAGCATTTTTGCTGCCTGGAAGGGCCCTTGTGCCACATGGCACAACCAAAACAGAACACACACAAACACACCAGAACATTTGGGGAATGAAAAGTGACAGAATTTCTGCAGGAAGCTATGGCATGAGGACTGATCAGAAATGAAGCAGTATGGTCGCCAAAAAACCTTTGCAGGCACAAACAGTACTGAACGCAGGATCACAAATAAATGCCCTAATATCACCGCGAGCCCAAATCCAGAGGAACACGCAATTACAAGGACATCTGGAGAGGCTGTTTGCGAAGAGTGTTATAAGCCACCAGCCATAAGGGCCCTGTTGTGTCTGAAAGGGAATGGGTATGAACTGAGAGAACACACCAGCAAATAAATAATGTTTCACAGATGCATTTTGCAGTACTGCGAGTCTGTTCCAGAGGATTGGTCAAGATTTCTCAGCACTTCTTAGCCTCAAGAACACCCAAGAGCCTTAAAGTGCCAAAGCTGTAAGGCTGAAAATCTTTTCCTTTACTGCAGAAGCATATTGGGTGTATGTGTGTATGTACACACACACACACACACACACACACACACCCACACACAGCAAAAAACAGACAGAAAGACAGACAGACAGACAGACAGACGAAACAAAAAACGTGGAATTTCCCCATTGGGGTCTCTCTCTCTCTCTCTCTCTCTCTCTCTCTCTCTCTCTCTCTCACACACACACACACACACACACAGAATGTAAGAGGATTACAGCAAAGCATAGCAACAGCTTCACATTTCATCAAGACAAATGAAAGCAGAGTTGGGGCGGTGGGGCGGGAGCAGAAAAATTAATGGCAATGTGGCGGCTCTGCTAAGAGCCATCTAAAAAAGCAAAGTGTTGACCATAAATGTTTTATGCTGCTGCTAATATGTGGATGCAAAGCATTGCCAGGGGCAGCCATGTGTCCCCATAACAGATGCTCTGCTCACCACTGAGAAAAAGTTACATAAGAGAGAGAGAGAGAGAGAGAGAGAGAGAGAGAGAGAGAGAGCCCTGAGCACAGGACAGCAGCAAAAACTTCTTGTGTGTATCAAGCATACAGACATTGGAGCTTTGGCATGGATGGTGGTGCCTGTTAATTGCACTTTTGACCCTCACCAAAAGAACCACATGCCTTATACCAAGTTAGACCCCTTGATCCACCAGGCTCAGCACTGTGGCTCTCCAGGGTTTCACAGGGGAGATTCCAAGCCCTACCTGGAGATGCCAGGAATTGAACCCAAGACCTTCTGCATGCCAAGCAGATGCTCTGCCACTGAGCCCTTCCCTTCACTCTAGAAGCAGGAGGATGTATTCTCAAGTAAGAGCCTTGGGAAATTCCATCAGAACACATGCATCACTTTGGGTATGCTCTAAATGGCTCTTTGGATCTTAGAGTTAACTGGTTGCGATCCCACTCACAGTGACCCCACTCCAGGGAGCAAAGCCCACTGTGGCAGTTTTTAAGGGCTGGGAGCAGACTACAGCAAAGACAGGTATGTCCCAGTCCACCCCCAGGCCCCGCCCCCTAGGACGCCTGGATTGGCCAGAATTCAAATTGCTGACCAGCGGGAACTTCCAATGCGCCATGTGGCTGGCCCAGGGATTTCCCCAACCACCAGCTGCCTGAATAAACGTTGCTCCCAGGGTCTTGGAGCCTCATGTGATAGACCACAAGTGCTGCCCACCCCTGATTGGGTCAGTGGACATTGTCATGTCATGTGGGGAGCCAGTGGCCCTCCAAATGTTGTTGAACTCCAAATCCCATCATCCCCATCCAACTTAGCCAATGGTCATGAATGATGGGAGTTGTAGTTCAAGCGATCCGGAAGGCACCAGGTTCCCCATTCCTGCTTTATAGCTAATAGCAGAGGGTGGCAAACCTGTGGCGCTCCAGACATTTTTGGACTTCAGCTCCCATGAGCCTCAGCCAGCATGGCAATTGGTCAAGGGTGATGGAAGTTGTATTCTTGTCTGCCAAATGCTTGACGGCTTAAGAACAGTGTTCCTGGCAACCCTGAGATCACGGGATGAGAGAATGTTTTTCACTGTTTTCAGAAAGTTTTAACTAAAATTGCTTTTAGAATGCTTTGAAAAGGATTGTATTGTTCTTAATGCGTTTGTCACCTTGGACTCGTTTGGGAGGGCAGGGTATTCATTCAATACAACAACAACAACAACAACAACAACAACAACAACAACAACAACAACAACAACTCTGGTTTCTTTTCAAATATAATAATAATAATAATAATAATAATAATAATAATAATAGTGCTAGTAGCAGCAGTAATAGCAACAAAGCAATCATAGTAAGCAGCAGTAATCATCAACATTGTCAGAGAGCAATAAAAGAGAGCAGCAATATGTTACATCAGTGTATCACAAACCACCTGAGTGATTCAAGCATCCTACCTACTCCCTTCTCTTTACTCACCCCCATCTCTTATTGATGAGCTACTTGTTCCATGTCTTCCTTAAGCGAAGTTGGCTTAGGTTCCAAATCACCACCGCTGTGTACAGGGAACAGATGGCTGTTCCTAATGCTCCTGCTATATATCTCCTTTAGGTCTACAATAGAAAGTGCCAGTGGTAGGACCCCTGGGGCCTATCAGTCTGATCGGGCAGCTGGCATTTCATTGGAAAGGAGGTCAGGCTATTCCAGTGCTGCTGTTTGTCACCTCTATTGGAAGGGAGAAAATGGCCAAGAAATAAAAGTCACCACCAGCCAGGACAGCAGGAAGGTCTCTGAACTGAAGTTTCAAGTGGGACTTGGGAAAGTTGGGGGAAATTATGCCACCCATGAAAAGGATCTGTGACTCTGATCAGAGGAGAGGAAGTGCTATTGCAAAGGCCAAAGGTGCAATTTGCTTTGCTCCTCTCTCCTATAAAACAGACAGGTAACACCAAGTATTTTGCAATGAGCAACCATTAGCAGACCATACTCTAAGGAAGTGTATGAAAAAGCAGGTTGGCAGATGAAATCAGGCACCATATTGGATTTACCTGTGATTCTTAGATACTGTCTGTCTGTCTGTCTATCTGTATCTATCTATCTATCTATCTATCTATCTATCATCTATCTATCATCTATCTATCTATCATCTATCTATGCCACCCCATAACATAGTTTTCCAGGTGGCTTACAATAAGAAAAACAAAAAGAAAATAAGTCATATAACCATGAGACCAAAAACTATGTAAAGTCAACAGCAACACAACAACACATAACACTCCACAAAGTATGCTTCCTTCCTTCCTTCCTTCCTTCCTTCCTTCCTTCTATTTGATTATTGATTACCTTTTTAATTACCTAACACAGATCAGTCTCCCAAGTCCTTGTCCTACACTCTAACCACTACAATACACCACACTGGCTTTCTTTAAAACCAGTGCTGTAAATTGGGCCCAGTAACAGCCAAGAAACCAATGCTGTCTACTCAAGACTTTGGACTGATTACATTACAGGCAGGTACAAAGGCATTCTGTGTCTCTTTCCTACCTATTAATGAAAGGAAGGCTATTGCATTTTAATTATGGATGGCAGAGAATCGTGAGATGCCTGTACTGGAAATGAAGATGAGTTAGGAAGGGTTAGTTTCCTTCATTTTATCAAATGGAACAGTGATCTGTCCAGCGTAGTATGTCTAGAAAGCCAACTTCAATAAATAATGGAGGTTATAATTCAGAGTACTAGAAGTCTGCAGGGGGAGGAAGTACTGTTTTATATTTGTATTTTCATATATTTATATCCTACCTTTCTTGTGTCGTGGAATCTGAGACACGGTTTATTTTATGATCATTTCTTAATTTACATACCACCTAATGCCAATATAGGCTTCTAAGTGGTTTACAGAGTATAGAAACCAATTATGAAGCATTACAAGATACAAACATACGTGATTAAACTATACAGTAAAACAATCCCATTAGGGCAGCACAGCAGCTAAAACAGGAGACTCAGGTTGAGGAAGGGCCAATGAAAACAGGTGAATCATCGAAAGCCAACAGCATGCCAACATAGATGAAGCTTCTCATATTTCAGCAGGGAGCGTATTCCATAACACTGGTGTCACCAGTGGAAAAAACCACCTCCACATCACCACAAGCTGATCATTGGGCTGTGGTAAGACTAACCAGATTCCATTTGTTGATTTCAGTGCCCTTACCAGGAAATGGAGGGGGAAATGGTCTTTCAGGTAACCTGGTTGAGAGTTCTTTCCATGCCATTTCCTGTCCAGGCTTGACCAGATGAACCAGTGATCCCTCTCAGTATAAGGCTACTTTCTATGGCAGTGTTGAGAAATCTGTCTTTCAGGGGAATTTGTTTGCCGTTCTGAATTTCTTATGCTGGAACTCCTGATGAAACTACAAGGAGTTTCAGGATCTAGAGTTCTAAAACCACTGGTCTTAAGTGTCAACTGAAACATGTATTAAAAACAAAGTTCTTTTAATTTCACTATTAAAAAAACACGCCCTCCATCAACACAAATGATTTTCTCAAGTAATCTGTTATCGTGGAATCCTGATGCCTCCACAGTTTAAGGGGTGGCAGCAAAAAAACAGATGACTTCTTTTTTTAGCCATCTTAAATTCAGGGGTAATCTTCCAAGTATTAAATATTCATGGTATAAAATATTTAGATGTCCTGCACCGCTCTGCTCTGGAGAGCTTTACTCTTGTTAGTGAAGAAAGAGATCTTCCTTACATGTAGGACCAATTGCATTTTTTATAAACAACAACCCATAGCTGCAACCTCACTTCAGTCTTTGCCACGTACAAAGCTGCAGTGGGCATTGTTTCGAATCAGGCTCCTAGAATGAATGCCAAATCTGCATCGATGAGGGATCTCCCTTCTGAAAGCTCATTTTCTGATTAACAAACTGTAGTTTGCTAAGGGTGCTGGGAGTTGTTAGGAGGTTCCTCTTCCCCTGCCAGAGCCATAAATCTCTGAGTTTCCTGTAAAAAGGGAATGGTTTTTAAACCACTCTGCAAATTGTAGGGAAACAGGCCTCCTAACAACTCTCAGCACAACACAAACTACAGCTCCCAGAATTCTTTGGGGGGAAGCCGTGACAGTTTAAAGTGGTGTGATACCGTTTTAAATGTATGACGTGAATGTGGCCCTAGTGCTTCTATCCCATTTCCTTATGTTCCTTCCACACTGCACTACCTGCTGTGTTATGCAGCTGTGGGTTTTTGACCAATATACTGGCATGTCATGTGCAATTTCATTTACAACAGTGGGCGTGGTGTGACACAACAAATATCATTGGACAATTCCCCCACCCTTTCTTTACATGTGTGCCTCTGTTTTCCCCTAACAACCACATGAAGAACTGTATGCTGGTATATCACCCCAATTTTCTTCACTTCAATCCTCCAATTTTCCAGGTTAAGAGGGCTGCGAAAAGATTTTTTTCTGGAATCAAATGACATGGAAATGAGCACTAAACATGAACTATGTTTCATTAGTTATCCAGAAGTGGCCTTTACATCATGTGAAAGCCCAGATATACTGTGGAAATTAACGGTTAGAGAAATGTCAGGGAAATTGAATAAATTGCCATGTTAATGCAGCCTAACTTGTGATTCGCTATAACTTTCTATCAATAGATATAATTATAGCAGAATTGGTTTTGATTTCCTCCTCCTCTTAAGCGGATATTTTTCCCCTTAGTTCTTCTGGGTTTTTTTTTATTTTATTCTCCATATTTCTTTTGTTCTGTTTGTTTTGATCCTTTGGCATTTTAACCCCTGAGTTTCTGAATTGCTTTCCTTTCCTGCCCCCTCCCCAACTAGTCATCTGTTCTTCTTTTCCAGTTCATTTAATTTTCAATTATCGTTTCCATTTTTTTCCTCATTTGAGCTGATGTGCGTCTTTCCCCTTCTCATTCATCTTCAAAGTTTACAGAACTGTGAACTCGGTAGAATTACAGTGATCCGAAAAACATTTCAAGGTCATACACCATATCTGTTGTGGTGAGGTATTTGAGGCTTAGCCTTCTTCAGATCTCTAACACATGGATTTCTTGTTGGTTAATGGCAGTAGTGTAGTGGCAAATTCAGAAGTGCAGGGTGCCTTCATGGTAAGCACAGCTATGCCCCCTCACAGCCACACCCCCTTCAAAGAGCATATAATAATCTTATAATTATACAATAATAATAATTAGGGATGCCTTGCAATGATCAGTGCCAATCTCCATGTTCTGCCTTCCAACCAAATCTTTTGCTTTCTGTTCACATACACGGGCAAATGATTTGGAGTGCTCCAATATATTCCTTTCGGAGTGACTTAATTTGTGTTTTCCTTGAAGTTGCATTGTACATAACAGAACATGCACACCATTCTCTTGAAACTGAAGCACCGAGTGTTTCTGGTGCTCCTAAATGTTTAGCTTTGGAACACAGAGAACAACTCCTTCTCATTGAAGAACATGCAAACACAAGGAGAACCTGCTATATCAGGCCTATGGCCCATCTAGTCTTGCAGCCTATTCCCACATCGGCCAACCTGATGCCTGTGGGAACCCTGCAAGCAGGAACCTGAGTGCAACAGTAATCTCCCCTCCTGTGGTTTCCAGTAAATTTAGAAATAATTACTATAAATTTAAATGCAATACATCTCACTACATCAGGGAACCTCTAACCAGGTGGCTTTTCTGCCTGCACAATCTGCTGTGCAGGTGCCAATTGTGGGTGGGCAGCTTTGAGGTTCTCCTTAGGGTTCTTTGCCTTTAAACTGGACTTGGACCAGTCAACCCTTCAGATAGAGGATACCTTGAAACAAAGGACTGCACTGTGCAAAGCAGGAGATATGGCCACATTAATAATAATACCCTGCCCACCTGGCTGGGTTTCCCCAGCCACTCTGGGCGGCTTTCAACAGAACATTAAAAACAGAATTAAACTTCAAACATTAAAAACTTCCCTAAACAGGGCTGCCTTCACATGTCTTCTAAAAGTCCACATTTATTCAACAAGGCTCCCAATTCCGAATTTTGCCAATGCTGCTTTCTGATTTGCATTGCTCAGTATCTCATGCGCCTGGGCACAAAGGCTGGGGGCAATGAGAAGCAAGCAGGAAAGCCAGCTTTTGTCGAAGGGCAGATTTATGTTTGAAAAAGCTGACAAGGATTAGCTCAAATACCCGTTCTTCAAACCTTGGCATACCACCTTGTTTTCAACTCTCTGAACTTGATCAAAACATCAGCAGCAGCGCTCCAGAGCAAGTGAGGTGAAGAACACTCTCTTTTTTGCTCCAAAGCCTCAGAGCTATTAGAAAGATCTTAATTATTAGCCCTGCAGATCTTGACTTTCTCCCCGAAGAAAAACAAATTGGAGTTTTACATTCTTTGTGTGCTTTACCCATTTTGTTGCATATATACCTAATCTCATAGCAAAAGTGCAGACGACAACAAATTCCTTGTACATCAACTTTCAGAGTCAGCTTATCAAAATTCACCACATTCCAGGTCCACGTATCAGGAGGTTGGGAATGAAAGACAGCAACAGGGAAGATAAGATGGGGAAGCTGGCTTTTCCTTTCCTATGGATGGCTTTATAGCAGTGTGTACAATGGACTTGGGCACCATGAGGACTAGAACCAAGAAACCTTAAGAATGATAAAAAAGAAGTTATGTACACCACTAGGACAGCTGTTCAGAAAGAAATACACTATCTTCTGGTCAAAAGTTATATTTGGCAAAATTGAGGACATTTTTAACAAGAAAAAAAATCACAAACAGATGTGGGGATGTTACCTGAAGAGTAAAAAAATGAGAAATTGAGAAAAAGTGAAATTGACAGATTTGCCTGTTCTGAAGTCTGTGGCAAAGAAAAGGAGTTACCTCTCCCCTTTGTACCTGCTGTAATCGTGATAATTCTCTCTCTCTCTTTCTCTCTCTCTCTCTCTCTCTCACACACACACTTTTTTAAAGCAACAATACCTCTGCACTAAATGCCAAGCCTGAATCTCTTACTTCTCTTTCTGTAAAATGGGTCACATGTCTTGGCCTATTTTTCCAACCTTGGGTATATATTTTATTTTGCTTTATTGTACTCCACACAACTTGCTTTGTGCTCTGTTGTCAAATCATGAAACTAGGGAGGTTCCCCCCTCCCCCCTATGGATAACTCTCTGCAAGAATCCAATATGTTTACCTCACTGAGAACAACAAGCAACTGCATCTGTGCATCCATATGATTGCTTAATCTCCTAGTTTCGTAAGATAATTATGGGACAGAAAAATGAATATCCACATGTAAATTCAAACTCTAAGCATCTGGGGTGAGTGCCCAGTAAGCTGGTGATTGAGGGAGAACTCTGCTCTTCTCAGCTGTGAGATGACCTGAGATGTAACAATCCCATCAGGGGTATCTGTGTTAATCCATTGCACCAAAAACAACAACAGAGTCTTATTGCTCTTTACAGATAAACACGTTTATTGTGACCATAGCTTTCATGGACTGCAGTGCACTTAATCAGATTCACAAAGTTTTATCCTGAGTTGCAGGTCTATGTACACATGGAGCAAGGGGGGGGGGTTGCAAATAGTGAGGCCCCATCTGCCCTATACATTCAAAGCAGTAAAGCAGCTTTCAGCAGGAACTGCAGACCATTGTGTACTCCTGAGGATTGATAACAGAATAAGGTGGAGGTGATGAACCACTTAATGGGTGCTAGAACTACAGACAACTTGGCTGCAGGTATCATTAAGGTGGGTTCAGAGTAAAAGAAGTGAATTGAATGTAACTAGAGCCCCTACCAGGCAGATAGAGCCAAGCGGATTGATTTTCAAAACAAACATGATATCCTCAAGGAGAGGGGTTCTTTGAAGACAGGCTTCTAAGGCTCTGCTGTTGGTCTAGCTGCCTTCACAAGCTGCTTGCTACTCATAATGAACTCCTAAAAAACAGGCCTCTCAGAAGGGGGCAAAGAGGGAATGCTTTTCAACTGAGCAGGAATGACTGAGCCAGATGAATCATGAAAGGAGAACCCCCTGAGGATGCTTTCAGATCAAGTCATTTTCTAGGTCAGTTGTGAACGGCATGGGTAACTCTGCCCCAGAGAGTCAGATGGCTCTGGGGTTGAAGCTCAGCCCTGAAGCTCACAGGGCAGCCTTGGGCATAGCTTGGAGACTTAAAAAACTGATTCTCTTTCATAGCTAGGAGGAGACGTTAAGGATCCAGAGTTTAGAGACCTTGTCTGATGGTGCAAGAGGTTGCTAGAGACTTACCTAGGCTGCGACTTACTGATCTCAGAGACAAATCAGAGAACTTGTGGACTGTGAAATCAATGGAGGGACCACAAAGGTCAATTTGGCTGGCTGCAGTCCATCCTTGCAGGTGCAATGTTTCCTAAATGTGGAATGAATTGTTTTGATTTCTCAGTTGGGAGGAAAGCCACATCTATCACCCCAAAGCAATCAGCTGTAACAGGAGAGTTATTTTCTATGTTAATAGTGCTTCCCTGAGGATTCTTTGGCCAAGAAGAATCAATGGAGAGGTGCCTTTTACTTCCTGTACATTCAGGCTCTGGTTTCCAAAGCTTCTGCTGATCTCAGGAACCTTCAGCTCAGTGGCATGACACATGCTTTGCTTGCAGAATGTTCAAAGTTCAGTCCCTGGCATCTCTAGTTTCAAAGAGGAGATAGTAGATAATGAGATAATTCATTGGTCTTATGAAACCCCTCCCTTTAGAGGATAATGTGTATTGCATCACTCCACAATCAAGAGAGCTACCTCTACTGCCTTTGGAGGCTGTCTTGCTCATTCTACTGAGTGGGCCCTGGGCATCGCCCCCAAATTCCTTCCCTAGTAGCACCGCAATGGCCGTTAAAATTGTCAAAATATGATGAGATGTGCCGATGTGAAACACAAACCATGCACACATTCTCAGCTTTGAAATTACAGAACCATAAACCCATATTCTCAGAAACTAGCTCAAGACAACTCAGCTGACCAAAACCAACAGAATCATTTATCATCATCATCATCAGCAGCAGCAGCAGCAGCATCAGCACCACTGTTCTTAGGGCTTATCCAGACTTGTCATTGCCTTGCTACTTTCCCCCAGGAAAGCCCAATCTTTAGCGCGGAATATTGAAACAAACATCAATCAGCTTTCCTCCAGACTGACGTTTGCTCCAATTTATCACTAAAGAGTAGATTTTCCAGGGGAAAGCAGTGGAGCAAAACCACTTGGATACATGTCTAGGTAGCAAGGGGAAGTGTGGAAAAGCCCTTATTCTTAAGACCTGGGAATCAGCATCATCACTTGATTTGTTCTGTAGTGGGGCGAAGCAAGGTGGTGAGAGGGCTGGTGCTGGTGCCCCTTGTGACTTATGGGGCATAAGGCAGAGAGGATCACGGAAGGAGCAGGCAGAACCAAAAAATTCTATTTTTGTCCCCACCCTCCTCCCTGATGAGTTCTACAAGGGGCAATAATGAGACTAAGGAGAAGGAAACTTTATTTATTAATTTTTTCAGTCCTCTTTTTTCTAGAAAAATAGGTGCCGGTACTCACAATGAAGTTGTTACAGTAAGTGCCACACTTTTTAACAAAACAACAACAACACCAAAAACAAAAGAGGTGCCAGTACTGCATAGCCTTGAGTACCCCCAAGAAAAAAAGGCACTGATTATTTTTATTTATTAAATTTGTACACTGCCCTATATCCACAGGTCTCAGAGTGGTTAGTCACTGTCACCCACTGGACTAGTTGTAAGAAAGAAGGAAGGAAGGGCAAGGGTTGACTGAAGGCAGACTGAGTTTGGTGGGGCAGTTCCCCATTCACTTAATGGACCACTAGGCTGAATCCACTTCACTAAACAAGAACTTTTAAAGGAATACCTTTAAAATTCACACTTCCCTGAATTTTGTGATGCACTTCTTGTTAACCAGGCCTCTCTTTTATTTGTGCTCCTTTCAAACAGATCACCTCTGAATTCTCTAAGGATTAGAATAACTCTTTGCCTGACATTTAATGCATCATAAACACAGAGCTGAATTTGTATAGTAATTGAATTTTACAGTCCAGCATTAGGAGCAAGTAGACAAAAGCAATCAATTTTCCTCCAATAGAAATTCTAGGAATGTATTCCCCAGGTAGTGTTTCAGAAGATTTCATGATATCAGAAATGTGGGAGGAAATAGATGTATAGATCACCCATGTGGGGTACTTAATAAAAGACTTGGCTGGATCCCTAAATCAGAAGTGCATGGCTAAAGCACACACTGCGACAGAGTTTTAAAGCCACAAAAGCAAGCAGCAGTATAGCATGGGAATATAGACTGTTAAACCTTTTAAATATTCCATGTAGTCTGCTAGCAGAGCTCCCCATTTTTAAAAAAATGAGAAATAATGCCCCAATCAAAAAAAGGGGAAATCCAGGGAATGCTGATGGAATGTTTGGGAAGGGTTAAGAATTGGGGAGGAGGGGAGTTTGAATGGAGTAGCTGGAATCCTGACCAGGGAAGGCTCCACACTGCAACATTTAGTTGCAAATGCCACAATTTAATCCCTGCAATCACAGGTTGTGCACAAACCGTAAATCTGAAGCATGTCAAAAGCATATTTTCTCTACAAAAGAGAATCCTGGAAACTATAGTTTAGCCCACATGAGTTACGATTCCCAGCACCCTTATAACAAGCTACAGTTCCCAGTATATTCTCTCTCTCTCTCTCTCTCTCTCTCTCTCTCTCTCTCTCTCTCTCTCTCTCTGTGTGTGTGTGTGTGTGTGTAGAGGGAAAATGTGCTTTAAATGTATGGCATGTTGGCAGCCGCAGTGTGCTTTACACTTGGTTTGGAAAGAAGGGGGGGGGGACCTGTGTCCACGCTAAAGATTTAAAGCTCGGAAACATCTCCTGCATCAACGAGCAGGTCAAAGCATATAGAGTGCAAAATCTATACTAATGCTATTAAGAGTAAATGAAAGTTTGGATGTGCATGCTGAGAAGAAGAAAAAGCAGGGAGGCAATGTATACTTGCTATCAGCCCTCTTGGTGTTTTTCTTATTGACTATGAGCAAAACTACTTGGTATTCAAATAGGTGGAGAGGGGAACTTCAAGTGAATGACCTTGGTGATTGTGGTGGCAGTGGGAGGACTATAGAAAATTAGACCCCATCTGCACCATACATTTTTTAAAAATTATTTTTATTAAAGATTTTCCTAGTTTACAAAAGTATGTGCAATGTCTCTCTCTCTCTCTCTCTCTCTCTCTCTCTCTCTCTCTCCCCCCAAGTAACATTTTTTACAGATCAATTTCATTTGACATTAGGAAGAAGAGGGAGAAATAGGTGGGAGGGGAGGTGAGTGGGGTCGGGGTCGGGTGGCGATGTTTCTGTTTTACTTAATATATGTGTGGGCTTTTGTGTCAGCATTGCTTGCGCAGGTTCTCTTTACTATTCGCTTGTGATCCTTTGATGGTGAGAGAGGTTGGGGTTGGCCTAGGGTGTGGTTGTTCATTTGTGATTGGCTGTGGTGATCTTTGTTTTCATGTGTGAGTGGGGTGGGTGGGTGTTTTGGATCAGGATAGCCATATTGATTTGTATGCTGTTGGTGGATTTTTGTTGTTGTCTTGTTGGGCTGTGTATGTGATGAAGGGGAGCCATACCGGGGTAAAGGCGTCCTCTTCTGTTTGTCCCCGTGTCAGTTTCAGGTTATTGGTTAATTTTTCTAGTAAAGCTGTTTTCCATACTATTTGGATTTAAAGCAGTATCATACCATTTTCAACAGTCATCACTTTCCCCTGAGAATCCTGGGAACTGTAGCTTGTTAATGGTGCTGAGAGCTGTTAGGAGACCCCATTCTCCTCACAAAGCTACAATTCCCAGAGCTCCCTGGGAAGGGGGACTGTTAAACTGTTCTGGGAATTAAGAAGATAAGAAGAGCCAATGACACATCTAGCCCAGCATCCGGTTCTCCCAGTGGCCAACCAGATTCCTGTGGGAAACCTGCAAGCAGAATTTGAGCACTTTCCCCTCCTGTGGTTTCTAGTAATGGTATTCAGAAACATTGCTCTTTCCAACTGTGGGGGCCAGAATATAGCCATTGTCACTTGTAGCCACTGATAGACTTCTCCTTCATGAATTTTTCTATTCTTCCATCTAGGTTGATCACCATCACTGCCTCCTATGGGAGCAAGTTTCATAGTTTAGCTACGTAGTGCATGAAGAATTGCTTTCTTTTATCTCCAAACATTTCATTGTTTCATTGGATTTCCATGAGTTCTTGTACTATGAGAGAGGGAGGGGAAAAAAATTCTATTCACTTTCTCCATGCCATCCATAATTTTATAAAGTTCTATCATGCCATCTCTGACTTACCTTTTCTCTAAAGTAAAAAGTCCCAAACACTGTTCTGGTATGTGCTTGAAGAATCTCTTCTGCAAACCGCTGATGGCCTGGAGGTGACCAAAGAGAAGATTGGATTTGTAACCAAGTCGGGTTTTCTGTCTTGCCTGAGACCATGCCTGCCCCTTAGCCTTCCCAAAATTAATTTCATTCACACTTAGCCTTCTGTGTGATGACACAAGCTTGAAAAATGTTTCTGCTTGCAACAGAGAGCGGGGAAACCAATTACACATGCATTATTTTTAAATCATTTACAAATGTAACTGGTGAGGATGTTAGTTAGGTGGTGGGCATGAGAGAGAGTATTGTGTTTGATAAATAATGTCTCTTTATGAAATTATGCAACTGTTTTTGCCTAAGGGGTGCAAGCCCCAAAGAATGTTAAGTGTGAAGATTGCACAACATCCCTTTCAGGAGGATACCTGTTTCAAAGGAAATCAAATTACTATTGAGCCTTATCACATAATCAGACAGGCAAATGTAGATACAATACAGCCTATGTGCTGGCTATTTTAAAACATGGTATAATGAAGTGTCTAGAGTCTGGGGATTGCCAACAGGCTGAACTCAAACACACAAATATATATTTTGCTGGAAACCATCTAGAATGACTGGGGCAACCCAGTTAGATTGGCATCATCATCATCATCATCATCATCATTAATGTCTCCTTTTCTAATTACAGTCAAATTGTATCTCTCCAGCCCTTCCCAAATTAGAGACCTTGTGTGTGTGTTCAATAGTTTGTAGTCACCAGTCATCATTGCTCATAAACCTAACCATCTTCTAGACAGTATTGGTGGCTATTATTGAAAAGAAGGGACAATCTTGCACAATTTAGTCATCTCGGATGTACCCTGATGATGTGAACAACTGCTTGTGTGAACTGTTTTTCCTCTCTAGTTGATTCTGACTAACCATTAGGAATAATTTTCTGATGATAAGAGCTGTTTGCTAGTGGAATTGACTACCTTAGAAGCTGGTGGACTCTCCATCACTGGAGGTTTTTAAACAGAAGTTGGATGTCAGGGATTATTTAGCTGTGATTCCTCAATTGTAGGGGGTTGGATCAGATGACCCTTAAGGGTCCCTTCCAGTTCTATGATTCTATGTATGCCAGCTTGAATTCCATGGTGAAAGAAAGACAGGATATAAATGTAACTAAATATTTCAAAAGTTCCATTATGCAAGGAACCTGGATCATACTAGACCAAGGATAGGGAACCATGATCAGCCCAAGAGCCTCAAACTCTTCTAGGCAACCTTCCAGGGGCCACATGCCAGTATTGGGAGAGGCCAGAGACAAAAGTGGGTGGCACAATGGATGAAAAAATGACCTTTATACAGTAGGCTAGTTTCTGCACACACACACTGACCCCGTCTCTATCCTTCATTCAAACAAACAAGAAACACTATCACAGTTCAAGGACACAGTCCAGTCAGGCAAAAACTCTTAGGGAGGATGAAAGCAGAGGCAGTGAGAGAGTGTAGTCTGGGAAGAGTCCTGAGGGCCAGATGGAGCACCCTGGAGGGCCACATGTAATCCCCGGGCCTGAGATTCCCTACCCATGCACTGGAATTTGTCAGAAAGCTGGGAGAGTGGGAAGGATTGTTGGCAGCTAGTGCGTGTGTATACACAAAATGCACTGTAAGGATATGCCCAGTTGCCATAGGCGACAAGGAATTCCTTAAAGGCAATTGGGCCGACTGTTACAGGAAGGATGGAGCATTCTGTCCCTCTTCTGCACCTGGCATGGAAACTAAGAAGGCAGCCAGATGGGGGAAGTCCTCTCCACCATATCCAGAACACCAAGCTGTTGCAGAAGCAGCAGATAACTCCATCATTCCCTTGCCAGACTCCAGCAGGCTAGTAATTTTTGTGGGAGATCAAATATATATACAGTATGATCATGTCTTCCACAGGGGTTCTGTTCTGGGGGTGGTGCGAATACGCAAAAATGTGTTTCTGCACCAGGAAAACCCAACACATTAGAGCTATCCACCTTGTGTACAGTTAATTTGTGAGATTTCAGCCAGCCTTCAACCAAACAAGTTTGAAATTACACGAGTTCATTGCATACATACTATGTGTGATTCATATTAGTATTCCAAA
Source organism: Podarcis raffonei (assembly GCF_027172205.1). Taxonomy (NCBI): domain Eukaryota; kingdom Metazoa; phylum Chordata; class Lepidosauria; order Squamata; family Lacertidae; genus Podarcis; species Podarcis raffonei. The sequence goes on along the minus strand of NC_070609.1, from coordinate 55,696,398 downwards.
TCATCCATTGGCTCTCTGTGTATGCAAGATTCTTGATGCAAATGCAAAGTCAGGAACAGCTGTTGTGCAACCCCCTACAAGCTCCATCACTCATGGAGCTGTCCCAAACCTTTTGTCAGCAGGTTATTACACAAGGGGAAGGAGCCTTCTTCCCCATAGTGGATCCATCATCCTGGCACACACCCACACACCCCGAACCACTACCACAACAGCAAACTTACCCTGTGCACACGCCCTATTAAATCTTATGTGGAATAGTAAAGTGCTTTTTTAGAAACCTGGAACTTTCAGAACTCAACACCTGAAAGGAAGCTGCTTCTGGGGTGTGTAGGGAAACACCCTGAAACAATTCACTTGCTGCCTCCAAAGTCAAAGAACAGGGAGAGAATAAAAAGCACTGACAAGTGTTATGGAGAACTGTCTTTGTCAGCATCAATTTATTATTGAGCATTTGTTGGGTCTCTCTGCTTCCACTCCAGACTGCTGCTGAATTGCTGGTATGCCCTGCAGTCTGCTCTAAGGATGAAGGGCTGGAGGATGCTGGAAAGAGAGAACAAGGGAGAGATTATGTCTAAGCCCTTCCCTCTTCCCTCCCTCCTCCTTCTGTCAGGAGGACCACACTGACAGCCCTCCAGGGAGGAAAAGCGGAGAGAGGGAGAATACAGACTTTGTCTCTCTTTTCAGTTGCCCAAGAAGATTCAGGGATGCCTTCCAAGTCTTTGAAAGGGTCTTTGAGTGAGGGAGTCAGTCTATAAAGGAGAGAGAGAATATCAAGAAGCAGATGCTGGCCAAGAGCAATTTTATTACATCCATGGAACCAGGGCAACAAATGTGCTTTGATGCTTCTCCATCACCCAGGAATGGCAACAATTCCTCGCAATGTGTTCTGCTCTTGCTGCTGGGGAGACAGTTGACCCGGACACAGCCCGTGTTTAGCGCAGTAAGTAACTTTGCGAAACTTCGTTCTGGAATGCTGTCAGCCTGTGCCGGGATGGATGGCAAGCCGGAGGCAGAGAGGAATAAGACTGGAGGGGTTTTGTGCTTACTCCCCATCAGCTCCAAACCTTTACAAAGGGGTTTGCTTCTCAGCATTGTATGTGTAATTGGTTTCATGCGATGTCTACTTGAAGGGGAGGGGGACGTGTGTGTATTTAACAATAATGAGACGGAATTCCAGCGGCAGGCGGTGTCTGTGAAAAGGAGAGGATGAACACCAACCTCAGCCCCACAGTCTGCAATATGGGGATATTGATATTTGGTCTACCTTACAGGGCTGTTGTAAAGGTTATAAGATAATTTGTGTGAAGAAATCAAATGCATACATCGTTGCTGTTTCAGCTTATGGTGGGGGGGACATATGCTAACTTTCAGCTTCCTCTTATGCTTTTCATGATTCACAGCAGCTCACCAACTGTAAAACTTCAGGCTTCTCTGATTTTCTATTTGCTTTTGTTGCATCCATGGTAAAATGTGGAAAGGGCATGTTGTAGCTCAGTGACAGAGCATCTGCTTTGCATGCAGAAGGTCCCATGTTCAATCTCTGGCATCTCCAAGTAGAGCTGCAGTGGGGACCTTCTGGACTGAAATCCTGGAAAGCAGCTGCCAGTCAGTGTCAACAGTACTGAGCTAGATGGACAAATGGTCTGACCCAGTATAGAGGAAGCTTCTGGACTCCCTGTGAATGTGAAATGGAACCAGTCTGTGGATGCTCAAGAGAATCCTGTTAGACACTTGTCAAACCCTTGAGAAGTTATTCACTTATATGTTATTGCCGTTTCTGCTTCTCTCTCTTTTGGGGGTGTGCAAATGTGTATAACTTTAAAACATCATCAACAGAAGAGCAACATTTAGAACTTCCAGCTAAGATGGACAGCCTTTGTAAGCACTGCCGCCTGTTCTCTTAGGACAGACAAACTGCCATCATGTTAATTAATCCCTGAGAGTATCCTAGGTACCGCTGTACTACCTAGAAGGATTTCTTGCTGAAATGCCATCATTCAATGAAGTTGATTTGCAGCAGATTCAGGGCAGGCAAAAATAAATCCTGCCCATATAAACATGATTAACTTATGGAATAGGAATCTAGTGAGGTGGGGGAGGGGAAGTGCTTAGATTTATTTTATTTTATTAGGATTAGACAAACTCAGGATGAGTTGGTCAGCCAAAAGCTTTTGGGCTTGATAGTTAAATAGAACTTTCACATCCAGAGGCACCGTGTCTCTGAATATGAAAGGATGAGGACAAGCCAAAGAAGAAGACATCACCTGCATGTCCTGCTGGAGGCATCTGACTGGTCTCTGCTGGAAGGTACAGGATTGTAAAGTTGGAAGGGACCTCAGGGGTCATTTATTCCAACCCCTTGCAATACAGGAATCACAACTAAAGAATTCCTGGCAGATGGCCTTCCAGGCAGATGGAAGGAGAGTCTACCACCTTCTAAGGTAATCTATTCCGTTGTCAAATAGCTCATACCATTAAAAAGGTCACCCTAATGTTTAAGCAGAATCTCCTTTCTTGTAATTTGAACCCTTTGGTTCGGGTCCTTCCCTCTAGAGCAGCAGAAGACAAGCTTGCTCCATCTTCCATGGGACAGCCCTTCAGATGTTTGAAGATGGCTAGCATATCACCTGTCAGCCTTCTCTCCTCCAGGTTAAACATCCCCAGCTTCCTCAGCCATTCCTCATAAGCCTTGGCTTCCAGACCCTTTGCCATCTTGGTTCTCCTCCACTGCACACATTCCAGCTTGTCTATATCTTGGACCCAGACAAGACTTTGGGCTTGATCCCAGCAGGGCTGTTTTCAATGTGACACTTCTGTTCGCACTACAGGAGTGGCTTCTCCACCAGGGTGTCATTGAGGAGGACTTCAATATATAAGCAGATTTGAAGGTTATACATCAAGTTTTCCCAGGAATGAGCTTTGATTGAATCCAGTAGCTACCCCTCTTTTTTAAAAGAAAAATAGAACGTGTCAGCAGAAACAGCTAAAGTGTACCATAAACAAAGGGTGTGGGACCTTTTTCAGCCTGAGGGATGCATTCCCTGCATTCTGAAGGTAGCTTCTGAGCAGCCTCCCAAGGGCCATATGCCAGTGGTGAGCGGGGCCAAAGGCCAAAGTGGGTGGAGCAATGGATGTGAAATTTACCTCAGTGCAGAAGGCTAGTTTCTGGACACACCCACATATCCCTCTCTATCCTCCGTCCAAGCAAGTAAGAAGAATTGCCAGAGGACACACTCCAGCTAGACAAAAGCACTTGAGGCTGTAAAGCCAGGCCAGTGAGAGGGTATGGCTCGTGTGTGGTCTGTGGAGAGTCCCGAGGGCCTGATAGAGAGGCCCAGCAGGGCCTGAAATCCCCAATCCCTCCTTGTAAATAAAGGGGTATTTTGTTGTTGGATTTTATTTGTTTGCAAACTGTCCTGGCATTTCTTGTTGAAAAGAAAGCTGCTATTAACATTCCAACAACAACAACTGGTTAGGAGAGACAGATGCTTTTGCTCATGAAGCACATAGCCAAACTGTGGAACTGACTTCAACAGGAGGAAAAGATGGCCACCAGCTAGGGTAGTTTTAACAGAAGATTGGACAAATTGGGGCTGCTAGTACAATAGCTATGTTGTGCTTCTGTTGTCGGAGGCAGTATGCCTCTGAATATAAGTTGCTGGAAATCATAGGAGTGGATAGTGCTCTTGTGCTTGGGTCCTGCTTATAAGTTGTTCACAGAAACCTGGGTGAACAGGATGCTGGACTAGATGGGCTATTAGCCTGATCCAGCAGGGCTCTTCTTATGCTATTGTGTTCCTCATCTCACAATGGTCATGATCCTGTCTCTGTTTTCCCTCCCATTTCCACCTCCCTAGCCAGCTTGGCTCTGATGCTGCTTCTGTGCTGGAGCTCCAGTGACAACCCTCAGAGATGCCTATTCTCTCTGGAGGCAGTGACCACGACTACAGCTACAATTCCTGCACTTCCTTGAACCACCTGTTTCCCATCTCAGTGGTCGAGACTCCCCCTGCCAAAGGGGTCCACTACCAACGGGCCCAGAGGATTTACCACCCAGATCGGCTCGGGACAGTCGATCTGAAGAGGGAGATCATGGTCAACGTTGGCGGCATCAAGTACCTGTTGCCCTGGAGCACCTTGGACGAGTTCCCCGCATCCCGGCTGAGCAAGCTGAAGTTCTGCAGCAGCTACGAAGAGATAATCCAGCTGTGTGATGACTACGATGAAGACACGCAAGAGTTTTTCTTCGACCGGAACCCCAACGTTTTTGGGGTGATTGTCAGCTTCCTTGCGGCAGGGAAACTGATGCTCCTCCGCGACACCTGTGCCTTGTCCTTCCAGGAGGAGCTGAAGTACTGGGGGATCGAGGAGTCCAACTTGGAGAACTGCTGCTTCCGGAAGCTCTTCCAGAAGGCTGAGGAGCTGGCCGAGGTGCGCAGAGAGGAGGAGATGCAGATGAGCAAAGTGACGGCCTGCGTCCTGGAAGAGGAGACCAAATTTGGCCAGTTTATGAGCAAGCTGAGGGACATGGTGGAAAACCCCCGGTCGGGCCTCCCGGGGAAAATCTTTGCTTGCCTCTCCATCCTCTTTGTGGCCACCACAGCGATAAGCCTTTGTGTTAGCACCATGCCGGACTTAAGGGAAGAAGAAGACAGGGTGAGTAAGCCCCTGTTTTGTATTTATGCTCTCCTTCCACTGTCACAGGCAGATGCTGGGAGTTCTTAGGTTTCCTAAGTGGGGAAAGTGTCGTTCCATGCAGAAGGATCATAGCTCAGTGGTAGAGTATCGGCTTTGCGCAGTTTCAATTCTTTCCATTTCCAGGTATGGCAGGGAGAGGGCCCTTCTTGGAACCACAAGAGCTGCTTCTGGCCAGTGTAGGCAGTACTGAGCTATATGGACCAAAGACGGTTGCTGTGTTCCTACCACCCTGCTTGTGGGCAATGCATAGAACTCCCTCCCACAGAAGGGAGTGATGCCCACCAACTCAGATGGCTTTTAAAGAGGACTGGATAAATTAATGGAGGAATGAAGCTATCAATGGCCACTAGCCTCTATTATGTCTCCATGGTCAGAGGGAGCAATGATTCTGCGTGCTGGTTGCTGGAAACCACAAGATGAGAGTGTGCTCTTGTGTTCAGGTCCTGCTTGCGGGTTTCCTGCAGGCATCTGTCTGGCCACAGTGAGAGCAGGATGCTGGACTAGAAGGGCCTTTGGCCTGATCTAGCACGGCCCTTCTTCTGTTCCTATTATCATAAACATCACCAGTTATATTACATCTGCAGACCTATGTTACGTCATGATATTCTGCAGCCAACACTGCATGCCTGTGTTTGGACTAATTCACTCATGCATTTTCCTCTCTTTTGCTTTTGAGTATTGTACCCTTATTGTCTATGCACACAGGTTCAACTGTCCCCATGTATGTATAATGCTATGTCTAATGAATATGCATATGGATGGGGAGGGGCATTGTGATAGCATGCTCCACTTGCATATAGCTACATATAAGGGGGTAGGGGATTTCTCTAGGTGATTGGGTTCCCTGCTTCTTTTTTCACTGAGTCACCTTGGGCCACTCACCAACTCTCACTCTAACCTGCCTTAAAGGGTTGTGAGAAGGTGCGATATAAATACAAAACCAAGAAAATGAACAAACACAGGTCTCTTGGTCCTGGGTCAACACTTTAGCCACTGCACCAGGCTGGTTCTCTGCTAATTTTATGGGTTTGTTGTGGTAAAGTACTTCTTGGGAAAGTGTCCTATCTGTCAAGAGTGGTTCCTAAGTGTGGAAGTGTGTGTGTGTAGGCAGAATTATGCCCAGCATGAAGACAAATCTAGTTTTTCTAGGGGTGGGGGAATGAGTGGGGAAATGATCAAATGGTTCATCAATGTATGTTAGAATGAGTGGTTCAACTTTCGCAGATTAGCAACAGGGTTTAATTTGAAATGAAGGTTGCTAGTAAGCTCAGTTCAGAGCAGCTCAGAAACTGTGAAATGAGAGAGTAACACTTTTGCATATTCTAACTGGCTGGTTGGGAAGGAAATCATTCCTGCCTCTGCTAAACACCTTTTCACAGACACCATTTGAATTGTACAGGAACACAGAATAAAACTACCAAACCTATAAACCACTCCTTGGAGAACAAATCTATTTGCACACAACAGTGCCTCTGAGTATGTATAGGGTGCCCTTTCATCACCAATGAATCCGTCAAGCCACTGAGATTGGGCAAGATTCCTTAGACAGGGCTTGTGGATGCCTTAAGCAATTATTGGTTTTGCATTTGATTGTTTGTTTGCAAATAAATGTTAAATGGAAAGGAAGCCAGTCCATTCACTACTGGCTATATTGCCAATTTTCTTTTTTTTAGAAAACAATCTCGAAAAAATGTTATGTTCTTTGTATTAAAAGGAATGAAAATGGCTACAGTTGACCGTCGTTCCCTCCAACTGTATTTATTGTTACATTGATTCTTTTAAAGCCATTAGTATTCACTAATATTTTCTGCAAAAAAGTATTTTTAAAATAAAAAAACCCTAAGAAAAGCCAATTAAAGTTTTGGCAAAATCTTTCTTTCTTTCTTTCTTACAGAACAGCACATGTTTACTCAGACGTAAGTCCCTTTCTGTTCAGTTAGGGTTGCCAGGCCCAGACATAGCCAGCAATTGGCTGTTGGAAACAACTTTGGGCAAAACTAAAAAAAAAAAAGCTCAACAACAACTTTGCCCCCCTCCCCGAAAACAAAAGCTCAACAACTTTGCCCACAATATGGCAACCCTAGTTCAATGCACCTACTCCCAAGAAAGCATATTTAGGGATGCAACCTTTGCCTTTTAAAGTGCCAGAATATTCTTTGTAGTTCAATCAGTCTTGTTTTTCAGTTTGATCCAAAGCACATTTGCTGAGAAGTTAGTATTATGGAGGCTTTCTGGGAGGCTGAGCAAGGAATGCCCACAAGGTTCTCTAAACATACCTATGTGGTGCAGTGGTTTCGTTTTGGCACACAAACCTCCACCATAGAGAATCTGTGAAAATCCAGCAGTTGTTGGGCTCCAGCTCCCATCAGCCTGCAACCAGCATGTCCAAGGGGCAGGGATGATGAGAGTTGTAGTACAACAACAACTGGAAGGCCATTAGTTCGCGATCCTCACTGTTTCCTAACAGAGAATCTGGTCTCTCTCTTTCTCACTCGAGTATTTTGAAATAGACTATAGTGGTATTTTGAAATAGACTCCAGCAGCAGAGGAGTAGAAGTATTAATAATAAGAATTCTGACCCTCACCATCTGCCTTTAAGGTACCTGGAGAGAGCAATCTTATAAGATACACTGAAGTCATCATTGATGCATGAATACATTGGTGCAATGTGTATCAAAATAACCACATGGACACCACCACTACCACCAAAACAGTGTTTATAAAGATGTGCACATAAAGATATCTACACCTTCTTCCTACAAGGCATGCAAAATAATATCTGTGTCAAATGCACAAAATTGGTGATAAAGAGAGAGGAGAAAATGAGCTGCCACCTATGCGCGATCACAGTATTGCTGCATCATGTGAATTAATGCAGAATAGTTAATATCCCACTCCCATTGCGCCAACCTGTACTTAAAACCACAGACAAGCAAATCAGAATCACCTTCCTTAAGGTAGCCAGCTGATCACAAACATTCCCCAACCCCACAAAAGCACAAGGCCAGGGCTGGTTAAGAGCAGCCTAAGATGCAACTTTTGGGAAATTTCATGATGCAGAGAAAAGCAACATCACTTCCTAATGTCCTCCGATCAAATAATGGTTGAAGGCAGAGCTGTAGCAGCTGGTTCATAGACACCTTGGAAGCTGCCTTACACCACTGTTCCCTCTAGCACAGCAGGGCCCACACTGACTGGCAGTGACTCTCTAGGGTTTCAGATAGGGAACTCTCCCAGCTCTAGCAGGAGATGCTGCTAGGGATTGAACCCGGGACCTCCTGCATGCAAAGCAGATGCTCAACCACTGAGCTAAGGTTCAAAAGCTAAAAAGCTACTTCACAAAGAACTCTAGAAAGCTGGTTTAAAAACATCCTGCTTCTTTTTGCCAGCCTTCTGTCACTTTGTGTGTTTGAATCAGAGAATCATAAAAGAACCTCAAGGTCATCGTCTCTCCTGTGCTAATGCAGGGAATCCCTTGCTACAACAATCCTGCTGGATGGCCTTCCACCCTCTGATTAAAAAACCTCAAATGAAGGAGAGTCCATCACCTTTTGAGACAATTTATTCCACTGTTAAATAGCTCATACTGTCAGGAAGTCCCCCCCCCCCTCTAAAGCTGGAGTGGGGAACATTTTTCAGCACTGCAGTTGCATTCCTTTGTGGGCAACATTCGGGGGGGGGCATCCTGCAGAGGAGAGCCAAGGCAAAAAGTGGGTAGCCGCGCTCCTGGCATGTGGCCCCTGGAAGGCTGCTCAGAAGGAAATGTGGCCCTTAGGCTGTAAAATGCTGAGCTTCGGTGAACCGGAGGTCTGACTCAGTAAAGCAACTAATCGTGAACTCAATGAGGCTGAAATCTGTGCACTGCTCTAAAGATGAATTATAACACCAAAGAGGCACAGAAATCCTTTGCAAAGCTTTTTCCTAGCATATGATTCAGATCAGCTAGATGCCTAGCTAGCTTGTGACATCCTAGGGACAAATGAGGCATGTCAGTTTATGGCCAATGTATGCTGTTTTGTAGCCCATGTCGGATCAGCCCAAGAGGTGGAAAGCCTCGTGGAACTCAGGCAGACTACTCGTCCGGAGTAAACATGTGTAGGAGTAATATCTGCCCATTGTGGTGGGGCTTAGGGATGACTGTGTAAGCAAAAACAAAATAAAGGAGAACATAGCTGCACTGTATATGTCATTAATTTACTTCTCCCCGCTTTTACTATGCATCATGCGGTACAACCAGTACAACTGTTTCCACATTTTAGCGCACTGTGGGAGGTGTGAAACAGAAAAAAGGCTGCTTGATTGCCTGACAAGTCATTCAAAGGGATGCTGGATGTAACTGCACCAATGGCCTGCAATGGAGTTTGGCATCTCTCAGTGAAAACTGTGGACCAGAGGCAGGGAAGGCTAATTTTCAAAGAACTGGGTAACAATTATCTGTCTGTTACTTGCAATGGTATATCTCTGAATAGCAGAGGCTGGGAAACAGCCTAGGGAAGTGGTTTTCAACCAATGTGTTATGGCACCCTGGAGTGCTTTGAATGGTGATCAGGGGTGCCATGGGCAACATTGGTCTCTGTCCCTCTTTCCTTTCCTCCATCCTCTGATGCCCTCTTGCATCTCTGCTTGCTAAAGGCTTGCATAGCTGTTTGTTCCAACAGCCCTGGCGACAAGCTCCCCAGGCATTGGGTGTCTCTGGGGCTAGCCAGGGGGTGCTTTCCAGGCCCTTGTGGGGCAGTGTGAGGTAGCACCTGTCTTTGGGGGGGGGGCAGCTCAGAGACCTGAGATGGCAGCAGCAGCTGCCCAGAGGACACCCAAGGAGAGGGCAGAGGAGAGGAGGCTGAGGAAATACTCCACAAGGGAGGGTGTTCGAAAAGGGATGAGAGGCTGCCAGCTCTGCAGGAAAGGGGTGACATAACTGGGCTCCTGAGCCCCACAGGGGTGCTGCAGAATGACTGTAGCTGGTCAAGGGAGCCGGGGACCCAAAAGGTTGAAAACCTCTGACCTAGGGAGTGGCTTTTACCTTCATGTTCTGCGGATGGCCTTATGCAAATTATGTGGTTGCCAGCTGCAGGAAGGACAGTGCTGGACTAGATGGGCTTCTGCTCTGATCTAGCAGGGCTCTTCTTATATTCTTACATGAATTAAGTTCAGTGGTAAGAGCTAAGAAAATGGCTTCACTTGTGCCAGACCTCCCTAGAGCATCAGGACGGAACTTATTTCAAATGTCAGGCCTTAACCCCAGAATGCGTCAAATGAGATGTTAATGCACTTCACTTTAGGGCTGTGAACTGATTGTTTGTGTGATTCTGTTTGTTGTTGTTTTTAAAAGCTGGTTAATCATATGGTGACTAAGCAATCAAATTTCCATGCTGCATAACAACTTGCACCATCAGATTAAGTTTGCACAGAAGCACAAGTTTCATTGGGTGTGCAGCTTTTCTTTTCAGACTGAGGGAGGGAAGACCCAGAGCTCCTGAACCTAAATCCCCACCACCACTATTCAGTCTTTTAATTCTCTCCTTACAAAAAAATAGGTTGTAATAAGGCTGTTTTTCAATGCAAACACATATGTCTTGGGTCTGATTTTTTTCAGGGGTGGTGGTGGGAGGCTTTAAAACTGAGCAAGCCGTCTGCAACCTGTCTTCTGCTGTGGAAGTTGCGAATAACTTTCTTTTACAAAAGGGAAAAGTGCAAAGAAGCACCCAGGATATTTGTGCAGTGCCATGGGTCAATTTGTTGAGCAGGTCAGAATCTCTTTAATCCAGGGGCTTTAGCACTGTGCTTTGCCTCTCCCCCAGCATTCCCACCCACGCATAATATTTCTGGGTTGTTATCCCAAATGCACAGGGTAATTTAAAAATGAGAGAGAAGAGGAATGATTCATCATCATCATCACCATCACCACCATAGCAAAATCATCAGAAACAGCACATTACTTTTAAGATCAAAACACTTATCTTTTACTGTTTGCATTGAGACCATAGTTGGATTAACCATAGTACACATAAGTTTCCCTTAATGGGGCAACTAACAAACAAGGGAGAGGGAAAAATAGCACAGAGGAAATGGTTTAGCACCATCCCTTGGTCCTCTGACTGGAATGCATCCCAAATGAAACAACCAAAGACCCCATTTCACTGCTTATTGGGAGTTGAAATTTGCCACAGCAAGGTTTTAAGAACATAAGAAGAGTCCCACAGGATCAGACCAAAGGCACATCTAGTCCAGTATCGTGGTCTCACAGTGGCCAACCAGATGCCTTAATGGGACCTGTTCTTATGTTCCTAAACTGCTTTATCGCAAGTCAGACCAATTTGTCCATCTAGATCACTATTATTTACATTGACTGACAGTGGCTCTCCAGCATGCCTTTACTTTGGTGCATTTAAATGTTCTTCTATCAGTAGTGCTGGAGGGGAGGTTCCAAAAAATATCCTCTTGTCAATGTAAATGCTCCTGTGAATCTGGAGAGGTAGAACCAATATATCTGGTTCTTATGTACTGTTCCTTTTTTTACAAGAGACGTAAGATTCTTCTGAATCCCTTTTACGGGAGTCCCAGGATGATTGGATGCGTTTTATGCCTTTTTACTCCTTTCAGATCAGAAAGCTTCCACCTCTTCCAGGGTGGCTAAATATTGTGATGCTGCACTGGGGACTAATTCAAGCAAACTTATAATTGTGCTTTCTATATCTGGAATTTTATACCATGACACAGTTACTAATGGTTGTATTGTTATGGTTTCTCTATTTTATTCTGTTTGAGGAATGGTTGAGGGAATTGGATCTTTAGGTGGGATTGGTGCAGGTCCCAGCCTCTGGAGCAGGAGATAATAAGTTTTCTCCATCCTCCGTGTGGCAGCCCCTTAGATATTTGAAGATGGCTATCAAATCTCCTCTCAGTCTCCTCTTTAACAGGCTAAACATACTCAGTGCCTTCAACCATTCCTCATAAGGCTTGATTTCCAGACCCTTGATCATTTTGGTTGCCCTTCTCTGCACACATTCCAGCTTGTACATGAGGATGAGACCATAAAATGAATGGAAAGTCGATTTTGCTTCTCTACTATCTTTGGTCACAGATGGTTAAATCATCCAATCTCATCCTGCTCCTGTAATCACCATTTAGTAACATATTGGCTGGTGCCATGCCAATTCTCCATCAGCCATTATTTTTTTTGGATCTTAGCATGTGCTGCTATTACAAAACCTGTGAAATTCTGGAAGAGCCTTCCAAAACAGTCATGGTGACTGGGGTTGGGGAGGAAGATACTTGTTAAGTTTCAAAACCAAACCCTTTCTTCCCTGCTGACAAATGACATTTCTTTTATGTTCAGAGGGTAGTTATCAAGGTCAGGAACACATCTGTATTGAGACTGCTGAGCTGACTACTGTATTGCTCAGGGATTGTATTCCAGGTGAGCATCATTGGGTGCTTGCTGTCAGTGATGTGTAGCAAAACCTTGAGCTGAAGTTTCATCCTACTGTTTCTCCAAGGATCTCAGGGCAGTGCACACAGTCCTTTGGACTTTAGCCAACAGTCCTGTAAGGTGGACTTGTTACTAGTCTTAGAGAGACATTGACTGGTCCATGATCATCTAGCAGGTGTCCTGGTAATGTGGGGATTTGAAGCCAAGTCTATCTGGTCATAGTCAAGCATGCTAGTTGCTGCACAACATGTATCTTTGAAATATCTGCCCTTCTGGCCTTACCTATTTACTCATATCTCTGTCACTGACGAGTGCTCAGAATATTGTTTTTCCTTAAGTGCAATATATATATATATATAGTACCACTTCAAATTCATAGCCACACCTTCTTTGGAGGAGGCAGTCAGTTGTATAATAGTGCTATGCTGAAATCTGTAACACCCATTTCTCAGAGGCTTTCATCTATAAAAGAGGCTTCCATTTGTCTGCCTCATTCTCTTAAGTTTCTTTAGAACCTCAAGATGGGCAAGGGTGGTATGTGTGAGTGTGTTTTCTTTCATCCCATTTCTACCCATTTCCCCAGTGCTCTGCACCCTCCCCAGCTTCCCACACTTCCTGATCTGAAAAAGCCCTGTGAAAGGAGCTCCTTTACGATGCCTTCTTGTGGGCTTTGATTGAAAGTGAAGAAACCAGGGAAGGTTGCAGAGCAAAAAATCCTGGTGCAATGATTTGTAGAACAAGAGAGAGAGGACGCTCACAGGCACCACCTGACCACCTCAAAAGTAAGGTCAGTGCACATATACACGAACATGAATGCACACACACACAAAGAGAAACACCCCCCCATCCTTGAGAATTTCACCAAAATGTTCTCTCCCCATTGATAATTTCCGAATGCAATTTCTTTTCTCATTAACTTGATGGAGACCAGTGCGGGGGGGGGGGGCTGCAGGAGACATTTTTGGCACAGCGCTGTTGAATAACCTTTGCTGTTAAATGGTATGACTGAACAATACCTTCTCAGTGATCCATAAGGAAATGTTAGAATTCTCTCTGAGCATATCCAGATTCATTATTCAATGAAGAGGAGGGATTCAGGGTTGCCCACAAAAGCCTTTGTGGTTAAATGATATTGGCTTACGACCACATATTCAAAGGCCAAAGTGACCTATTGGAGGTACTTAATTTTTTCCATTTCTGTTCTCAAGTTCTCACCTTGGACAGTTTGATTTAACTAGAGCCTGGGCTTAAGTATTCAAACAAAAGCAGCAATGCAGGAAAAGTGACTCAGCAATCCTCGTGGCAGCAATGCAGTCAGGGGATTTGAACAGCTCCAGCTTGTAAGAGGGTTGAGGACAAGGCAGATACAAAATGCCTAAATGGTAGAAGGTTCCTCCCCCACCTTTCTTCTTCTTGTTAGAAGCTGGATTCAATGGGTTTGCAACTTCACCAAATTAGCTGGTCAGTTACAAACACTGGTTAGTCACAAAGTGTCTTCCATAAATCATTCAGCCACTTGCACCTTTTGAAAATTATTTCTGAATTATGTGCATGCACCACAACTTCATTGCCTTAAAGACAAGGGCCATATCAGCATCCACAACTAATACAAAGAAAACATCCAATATATGCCAACAAAAAGCACTGTCAGATTGTGGGTTGTATGAACAATGGTGGCTACTGAGACTCATAGGAAGTGGCAGGGATCACAGCACATGGGAAGCTGCTGAACTAGTGGCCTAATAAATCTATAATAAATAAAAACAAGGTAAAATGGGTTGTTCCTATATCCCTTTTATATGCAGGCATTTTCCCAGAAGGAGAGTCATGTAAAGATCCAAATGTAGCAGATGGCTGGTAGGAGGGTGAGTCATGAGATCAAGAGATGTTTATTATCTACTCTGAGTCTTGGGAGCCCTGGGAATTGGGGAGCCCTAGGAACTGACATTATATACACATTCCCCTCTAATATAATGTATTTTTGCACACATTGTTGTGTTGAAGAACTGTGCCATAAAATTCAGAGAAGTGTGAATTTCAAAGGATATCTATGTTTTGTGGGTTGCGCATTGGTTCAAGAAATGTGAATGAGATAGCTTCTCATTAAAATGCAAATAAAACTTCTCCCTCATCACTAGGACTGGGTAACACACACGGTGTACATTACAGCCTCTGTTGTATTTTTCTGATTTATTTTTTTTAACTGAGAGAGACGTCCATTCATTCTGACCTCTTTCTTGTCTCCTTCCATATGCAGGGCGAATGTTCCCAAAAGTGCTATTACATCTTCATCATTGAGACCATCTGCGTGGCTTGGTTCTCCCTGGAGTTCTGCCTCCGATTCATCCAGGCCAAGAGCAAATGTCAGTTTTTCAAAGGTCCTCTGAACATCATCGACTTCTTGGCCATCTCCCCATATTATGCATCCCTCATTGTGCTGGATGACGAGCCCACTGAGAAAGACAGCAGGCCGAGCGGGAGCTCGTACCTCGAGAAGGTGGGCTTGGTGCTACGGGTCTTACGTGCCTTGAGGATACTGTATGTCATGCGCCTTGCTAGGCACTCTTTGGGATTGCAGACTTTGGGCCTCACCGTCCGGAGGAGCGCAAGAGAGTTTGGCCTGCTCTTGCTCTTCCTGTGTGTAGCCGTCACCCTCTTTTCCCCCCTGGTCTACCTTGCAGAGAACGAATCTGGGAAGATCCTGGAGTTTACCAGCATCCCTGCCTCTTACTGGTGGGCTATCATATCTATGACTACAGTGGGCTATGGGGACATGGTACCCAGGAGCGTCCCGGGCCAGATGGTTGCCCTAAGCAGCATCCTGAGTGGGATACTCATTATGGCTTTCCCAGCCACCTCCATATTCCACACATTCTCCCACTCCTACTCTGAGCTGAGGAGGGAGCATGAGCGGCTACAGTCCCGAATCATGAGGCTAAAGAACGCCAACACTTCTGGTGAGAGTGACACATTGAACGAGAGTGAAAGCTTCACTACGGATGCAACTGGCTCACCCATCAAGTACATCTACAAAGGATAATGAACATCCTGCTGCAAAATAATAATAATAATAATAATAATAATAATAATAATAATAATAATAATCTGTGTACTGTAATGCACAAAGCAAAGCAGTTAGCCCAAGGCTTGCAATTCGCCATTTTCAAATGCAATTGCTTCTGCAAAAGTCTGCCCGGGTGAAGCTTAAAGCACATTGCTGAGAACAGTAACAAACAATGCTCAGGCAGTGCCAGCAATAGCAGGGAGGGTCTGGGGTACTAAAGAGTGCTGATGATGTTAGGAGACCCACGTAGGAGTCTGGCTTACAGGCTGAGTGAGACAAACAGCAAGCTGCGGCCCTAGACTAGATCAGAGGTGGGAAACCCTTTTTCAGCCCAAGGGCCATGTTGCTTCTTAGGAGACCTCCTGGAGGCCACATGCCAGGGGTGGGTGGGGCCAGGGCAAAAAGTGGGTGGAGACAGAGACAAGGGGTAACAGGGCCGGGTGCAATAGTAGACGGAACAACAGTTGTGTGACTCTTTGCCTCTGTACAATCGGCTGTGTTCCAATCATGCAAAAGCCAAAGGTTTCTACATGTGCACATCTCTACCAGGAGAAACTAGAAGCTTTATCAAAGTTAAAGGGCATATTTTGGCCAGGTAAAAGCATTTCAGGGGTGTGTGGAGTGGGTTGGTGTGGAGTGTGTGAGGGACAGAGAGGGGAGCATTTTGAGAGCTAGATAGAGAGGTATCCCCTACCCCTAGGATAGGTGGTGATGCATCTTTTCACTAGGTATAAGCATGAGACAACTAACCCATCATGAAGGCTAGCTGAGCAAGACAGCACTCTTCATGAAAGGCTTCCTTACATTAAGGGAGAACGATAATGAGCAAACCAAATGAACAAGACCCTGGAATGCCTTGAAAGACTTTTTGGATATTGACTTTTGACCTTTCCCTGCAAACCAGAGATTGTGTTTCATGTTTAAAATGAGTGCACAGCATCACACAGATCTCACCTTCCCAAAAATAAGTATGCACATTATCAGAGTTCCCAGTCTCAAGAGTTGCAAAGTCCAGTAATCAAGGCAAGTGGAAACATCATGCCAACCAAATAGACATGGAGAGAAAGACACTCCATTGTTAGGTTAGTACACGAGGTACCATTCATATCGCAGGATAGGCAGCCCACAGTGCAATAAAAGTAAGCTATCCTGACCCACTTTCCTGGGAGTAAGCCCCATTTAACTGAATGGGACTTACTCCTGAGTGGACACATGCATGATAGCACTGTAAAGAGACTGAACATGTGCAGTTAGAACTGGAGTGGTGAACATAGCCCAGAAGCCACATTTTCTGATGGGCAACCATCTGGGGGCCACATGCCATAGGTGGGTGGGGCCAGGTGCAAAAGAAGGCATAAGCATAAATGGAAATTTTGACTTGTTATAGCAGGCTAGTTTTTACACACATGTGCACCCCTCCATCCAGGCAAGTGGGAAGCATGCTCAGAATTCAAGGATACATTCTGGCCAGGCAAACACACTCAAGGAGAGTGCAAAACAGGGGCTGTAGGGAGTTGTTGTTAAGGAGGAGTGTTTGACCTGGGAAGAATACCAAGGGCTAGACAGAGAGGGGTGGTGCATTTGACTCCCAGGCCTGAGATTTCCCATCCATGAGTCCAAGAGAGGTTACATAAGAATGCAAGACAGATCCTGTTGGATCATACCAAAGTCTATCCAGTCTTGCATTCTGTTACTCAGTGTGGACCACCAGAGAAGCCCAGAAGCCATCTCCTTTTCCTGCTCTCACACCCCAGTTGCTATTTGGTGGCATACTAACTGGAGAGTCTATCGCGGCTAACACCCTCTGATTGATAGCTTAGTCCCCAATCATTTGTCCAATTGCCCATAAATTAATGGCATGCCATGTGAATAAGTCCTTTCTTGATCCTGTCCTGAACCTGCTGCCAATCAACATCATTGGCTGAACCAAATTCCATTTTTTATGGAAGGCCAGTCCTTCCATTAGGCAGAATGAGGCGGCCACCTGAAGCAGCTGGTTTTGGCTGTCAGGAAAGGGCAGCAAATGATTAGTTGTTTCATTTGTTTTATTAGTGCCAGGAAAGGGAGAGGAGCTTGTAGGATTTCCTGCCTCAAATGCCAAAATAACTTGGCTAGCCTTTGGTACTATGCGCCTTGACTTAATGTCTTGATCCAGTCCTGGGGAGAGGGAGAAAAAATTACACTGCACCAGGCACCAATTTGTAAATTTTACCAGCAGTCACTCTGGTGACTTATATCCAAGAGCTAGATCAGGCACCAATCATACGATGATGCCTGCCTTATCGCAAGTCAAATTATTGTTCCAGCTAGTCCAGTCATGTCTTCATTGATAGAGGCATCCCTACCATTAGGCTGAAGGGGGTAGCTGCTCAGGTGGCATAAATGTTGAAGGATAGAGTTGTGTGCTACATGTCTTGCACTGTAGTTCACAGCTAGCCTACTGCTGTGGTGGGTGCTGTCCAGTCCTCGGTGCTGAAATAGGATTCAGCTACCAGTCTAGTTGGCTTTGTAACATGGACTTGAGCCTTGGAGGACTGCTTTCTTGCCATTCATCTCAGATGGCAAAATGTATTGGGTCAGCCCTGGCTCTGACTGGCAGAGGATTTCCAAGGTCAGCCCAGCTTCCTACAATCCTTTAACTCAGCGGTAGTCAACCTTTTTTATACCTACCACCCACTAATGCATTTTTCTTGATGGTAAAATTTCCTTACCGCCCACCAGTGCTTGATGGAAGGAGGATTCAGCTTGTGCTGTAGAACCCCCTACTGCCCACCTAGAATCCTGAAACGCCCACTAATGGGTGGTAGGGACCAGGTTGACAACCCCTGCTTTAACTAATGATACTAGAGACTGAAGCTGAATGCAAAGCTTGTGGTCTACAGCTCTTGTGTCATCTACAAAGCCCCAGAAAGCGCAGGAGGAGAAGGCAGGAAATCTTTACAGCAGGTATAGGGATACCCCGTGGCCCTGGGAAAGTGGTCACAGTTCAAGGGCAAATATCTTGACTTATATACAGAAGGTCCCAGGTTTAGTCCCTGGCATCTTCAAGTAGGGCTAGGGGAGACCTCTAAGCCTGAAATCCTCTGCCACTCATTGTAGACAAAGCTGAGCTAAGATGGGCCATTGGACTGACTTGGGATATGGCAACTTCCTAGATATATCTTCCTAGGCAGATATTGCTGAACGCCAACTCTCACTAACCCCAGCCAGCATGGCCAATGGGCATGCATGTTGTTGCCCAACAGCCCCTGGAGGAGCATAGGCTCTCCTTCCTGGCTTTATAGTTCCTCAGCTCTTGACTCTGATAGTTGGCAGTTGACATCTCAGTTGATTCCAGTTCCATTGTTGATGGTGCAAGAGTCTTGCCCAAGCCCAATGAAGGGCATGCATGCAGCAGGAGCATTTGGCGGATGGCACCCTAAGCCCTCCGCCAACTTTCACATCATGTTGATTAAATGAGTGACAAACTACAACAAGGCCCCCATTTTGGCAGAGACAGAAAGGGGCAGCAGTGGGACACTTTTGCTTATTTCAGCTGTACAGGATCTTTGTAGTTGCCTCTGACTTTCCAATGCCCTTTACAGCCATCCGTGACATCAAAGCACTGGAACAGTTTCACATAGAACTTATATATCTTGGCCATTTATAAAATGCTGAGCACTGAGCATATCAAAGAGCTCTCGATGATGCATTTCTGCATCCTTGAAGCCAAAGGCACAAAACACCCATATGCGGAAGCTTTTAAACCTCCTGCAGTCAACTGATCTGTATCTGTACAAGGACTGCACGACAAATGACTTGCTTAGCACTCGGGTTTAAGGAAGAAAATAATAGAGAGCGCTTTGACATGCAGCCTGCCCTCCGTAAACTTTTTACACTAGCAAACAATTTTTCTTACATATAATTTGTTGAGATAATGAAGAAAGAATTTGAAAAAAGAAATGTCTTGTTTATCTGAACTGTGATAACATCTTGCATTGTAAAGGAAGTATTTTGTAAAGGAAATAAATGTCCCAGATGAAGGCTTTTCAATAATATTAACATTTAGTACCATGCTTTCAATTGTTTGAAGTCTTTCACCTGCATTTTCTTCTTAGAATCTTTGCAGCAACTCCATAACAGAGGTTTGGGGAAACTGCTGCCCTCCAGATGTTGCTGGACTCCAACTCCCATCAGCCTCTGCCAGTATGGCTAATGGCCAGAGATGATGGGAGTTCTAGTACAGCAATTTCTGGGGAGGCACAGGTTTCCCAGCTCTGCTGTAAAGTAAGTGTTGCCATACTGCAGATGGAGGAAATAAGGCAGAGAGTGACTTATCTAAGACCTCTTCCCTGGGAAATGATGCATCTTGTCTCCAAAGCACACTCATGTACAGTGCGTGAACATCAAGGTGGTAGGCAGCACACAGCCTGCCATTTCACATGTTGTTTGAATCTCTTCTTTCTTTTCTTTTTTGATAACAGATTGTTGAGCCATTTTGTTTTTCTGGCATATCTTTAATCAAAAGAACAAACAGCCTCTTGGCTTTTAAGCTAGCAAAGAGAGCAGGCTACCGCAGAGGAAATGAACACAGCGACTTCAGCAATGAGTAAGGGTGTGGGGGTTTCAGCCAGTCTCCTTGGCATGGAAACAGGAGTGTTACACAAGTGGGTCTCTATTTTCATCTGTGATGTGTTGGAGGCTGTTGACTCGCTCATAGTAATGCAGTCCCATCTCATGATGAAGAAGGTACTCACTCTCCAAATGCTTTCCCCCCTGCAATCCAGACTTCTTCTTCTGTCAGCTGAGAAGCACTGGGGGAAATAATGGTGAGTGGATCGTAGGAGGCTGTGAAGGCCACCAACTTGGATACCTTTGAAAAAGGATTAGATGAATTAATGGAGAAGAAGGCTATCAATGGCTACTAGCCATAATGACTATGCTCTGCCTTTCACAGTTGGAGGCAGTAATGCTTCTGAATACTACTTGCTGGAAATCACAGGAGGGGAGAGTGATCTTGTGCTCAAGCCCTGCTTGTGAGTTTCCCACAGGCATCCTGTTGGCCACTTTAAGAACAGGATGCTGGAGGAGATGGGACACTGCCCTGATCCAGCTGGGCTCTTCTTAGGTTCTTATCACTTACTGAAAATGTGCAGCAGTTACGTAAATTAAAGAAAATGTGCAAGTTAATTGCACACATCCAATCAATATGGCATGTAGTTTGCCCCTATTTATCATGACCAACAAGAAATAAGCATGTATGGTGTCAGAAGGAAAAGATCTCAATGGGGCTAAAGCATTGTACTAGAGTTTCTGGCTTCTTTTCAATATGTTGATTCCATCAGCCTCCATTTGGTGAGTTCAGACTGTGCTCTGGTGCTTCTTTTCTTAGATTCCCTCTTTCATGCTGTTTCCCCTTTCTTCTTCCAGAAAGAAGCAATATGTTGAAAGGAACATTTAGTTCTTCTTGTGTAATTTAATTCTGCCTGGTACAGGCAGTTATCGTTGGCAGATATTGGATCGGCCAAGTACCACTGCTCACATAATTTCATGACCATATTTAATTAAAAGAGCAGTTTAGGTGCCTGGCAAGCAGCCTCACTTAGCTTAAAGGCACTTTTTGTTGCATCAACTTCAGGGATGCTTTCCCCATATTTTTTAAGCCAATGAAGTTCTCCCAAAAGTCTCTACAACATCTTAAATTGGAGAGTGGGAACAGAGTTGATTTAAACAACTTTGATCCTGCATGCCTCAAAGTCTACCTTATCTCCTGGGTTTGGCCTGAAAGCACTGACAAAATGTCAATGCAATGTAGCGGTTGGAAACCTCTGGCCTGAGGGTGTAAATAGACCTAATCTGGCCCATAATGTCATTTCCTCCAAATCACACCCACCTGCTGCGCATTTGATGTAATATATGATGCCAAGTGCAATGCAGGTAAAGACGCAACTCCCTGTCCAAAAGTAGGGTTTTCAGGTGCTGTTGATCAGTTGATTGGCAGTGTCTGGTTTTTGCCTGTGCAGTTTGATTTTAACTGTATGGGTAATGGTAGCAGGACTGATTGGTGGTGGCAGGGCTGATCGGTAGCAGGGCTGATCAGCTGTTCAGTGACACTTGCAAACCCTGCTTTTGGAAGGGAGCCATCATTTGCTGATTGCACCTGCACATTCCTTTGCCTGCCACTCCTGCACCATCTCAGGCTGAGGGAGTGGCTCTTAGATCATCCTCAGTCTCTGTGGATGAGTCCCCTGCAGCTTCTCCTGCTCTACAACCACAGAGGAACACACATATGCAGAACTGGCTACAGGCTCTTTAAAGGCAGCAGTCCCAGGGTGTACAGCCAAAATAGGTATGGTCAATACAGTGGTGCCCCACAAGACGAACGCCTCGCAAGATGGAAAACTCGCTAGACGAAAGAGTTTTCCGTTTTCGAGTTGCTTCGCAAGACGAATTTCCCTATGGGCTTGCTTCGCAAGACAAAAACGTCTTGCGACTTTGTTTCCTTTGTCTTAAAACCGTTAAAACCAAGGGTGCTTTGCTTGAACAGCTGCTGTTGCGACTTGACTTCAAGGAGCAACTGTTAGCACGCGGTTTGGTAGCCTTTTTTCAGACTTTGCTCATTTTTGAAGCTTTTCCAAAACTTTTCCAGAACTTCTTTTGCATCCATTTGGTAAGTTAAACTTTTAAAACTTTTTTGGGGGTTTTTGGATTTTGGGTTGGGGTGTTTGGGATTCAAGGACTTGGTTCTGGGTTTTAATTTCTGTGTGGTGGGTGGCTGGGTGCTTTTGAATTTTTTGGATTTGTTTTTTTTTATATATAAGATATTTATTGAGATTTTACAAAAAATAGACAAAAGTTTACAAAGAAAAATAAAAATAAAAACACAGAAAAGAAAAATACAATAATCGAAAAAGTAAAAACACATAATTAAAGGAAAAGAAAAAAAATTGAAAAAAATAGATCCATTTTTATGCCCTTTGCTTCATTTACTAGTTTCCTTGACTTCCAAACGCCTCCCCTTTTTGTATTCCCATTTACCTAATCAATTCAGCAAATCCTTGGCCTATTTCCTTTATCTTAACTCTTTATCTTGACATATTTATAAATGAATATTTTCATCCTTTGTCAATCTATTTTTAACATATTCTTTTTAACTTTGTTGCTAACACCTCTTATTTTCGATCCAACGTCAAATTAACAATATTTCTGCAAATAGTCCTTAAATTTCTTCCAATCTTCTTCCACCGACTCTTCTCCCAGGTCACGGATTCTGCCAGTCATTTCAGCCAGTTCCATGAAATCCATCAACTTCATCTGCCATTCTTCCAGAGTGGGTAACTCTTGCGTCTTCCAATACTTTGCAATAAGTATTCTTGCTGCTGTTGTCGCATACATAAAGAAAGTTCTATCCTTCTTTGACACCAATTGGCCGACTATGCCCAGGAGAAAGGCCTCTGGTTTCTTCAGAAAGGTGTACCTAAGTACCTTTTTCATTTCATTATATATCATCTCCCAGAAAGCCTTAATCCTTGGGCACATCCACCAAAGGTGAAAGAATGTACCTTCAGTCTCCTTACATTTCCAACACTTATTATCGGGCAAATGGTAGATTTTTGCAAGCTTGACTGGTGTCATGTACCACCTATATATCATTTTCATAATATTTTCTCTTAAGGCATTACATGCCGTAAATTTCATACCAGTGGTCCACAACCGTTCCCAGTCAGCAAACATAATGTTATGTCCTATATCCTGTGCCCATTTAATCATAGCAGATTTAACCGTCTCGTCCTGCATGTTCCATTTTAACAGCAAGTTATACATTCTTGAAAGTATCTTAGTTTTGGGCTCTAACAGTTCTGTTTCCAATTTTGATTTCTCCACCTGGAATCCAATTTTTTTATCCAAATTAAAAGCCTCTCTTATTTGATAATAATGAAGCCAATCTCGCACTTTGTCTTTTAGTTTCTCAAAGCTTTGCAATTTCAACTTAAGAAATATTATCAAAGGCTTTCTCTGCATCTATAAAAATTAAGACTGCTTTAGTGTTAATATTCACTTGCAATTTCTCCAAAATGTTGATTATATTCCTCGTGTTGTCCGACAAGTGTCTACCTGGGAGAAAGCCAGCTTGGTCCTTATGTATCTCTTCTATTAATACTTTTTTTAACCTATTAGCCAAAATGTCAGCAAATATTTTGTAATCCACATTAAGTAGGGATATGGGGCGGTAATTCTTAAGTTGTGTCTTTTCAGACTCAGTTTTCGGTATAAGGGTGATGTAGGCTTCTTTCCACGACTCTGGCGCTTTTTCCCCCTCCAAAATTTCATTACAAACTTCCTTTAGTGGTTGAATTAGCCAGTCTTTCAAAGATTTGTAGTATTTTGAGGTTAAACCATCCGGCCCTGGAGATTTGCCCAACTGCATGTTCTGAATGGCACCTTCTATCTCTTGTTCTGTAATTTTATGGTTCAACATTGTCTTATCTTCTTGAGAGATTTTTTGTAATCCATTTGTTTCTATAAATTGGTCTATGTCAGACTCTTTCTGTGGCCCTTGTGTATATAGCTGTTTAAAATACCTCTGGAAGCAGTTTCTAATTTCCCCTGGATTCTGAATGTTCTTTCCTTCCACTTCCAAATTAGTAATGGTATTGAGCTTTTGTCTTTTTTTCATTTGCCAGGCTAACAATTTTCCACATTTATTAGCCGATTCAAATGTCCTTTGTCTCATTTGTTTGATTTTCCATTCAATTTCCTGATTCATCATTTTCATATATTGCACTTGATATAACTTTATGTCTCTCAGAATCTCTTGTGACTTTGGTTTCGCTCTTAGTTTCTTCTCACCCTCTTTTATTTTTTCCAAAATTTTATCTTTTTTCTCATTTTGGGTTCTCTTCTTTATTGCGTTCTGTTGAATCAGAAACCCCCTCATAACTGCTTTACTTGCGTCCCAGATTATTCTTTTTTCCATATTAGTGTTCAAATTTATCTCAAAATAGTCTTTCAAAGTTTTTTGGGCCTTCTTGATAACCTCTTGGTCTCTAAACAAGGTGTCATTCATCCTCCATCTGAAGGAGTCGGTTGATGTTAGCTTCATATCCATTTTCACAGCATTATGGTCGGAGCAGATTTTAGGGCAAATTTCCACTTTTCGAACCTTTGGTGCTGTTCCTCTAGTTATCCATATTTGGTCAATTCTTGTCCATGTCATTTGGGCTTCAGAAAAGAATGTTCCCTCTCTTCCTAAGGGGTTCTTAACTCTCCAAATGTCAATCAAATCCAGATTGTCAGTCAGTTCAAAGAAAGTTTTTGGTAGTCTGCCATCTTTAGTTACCACCTGTCGCTGTGACTTATCCATGTTTGTAGATACCACTCCATTCATGTCTCCCATCATAATAATATTATAGTCCATAAAGTCCAACAATGTCTCATGCAATTTCTTAAAAAATTCAGATTTCCCCTCATTTGGTGCGTAAACTCCTAATATCAAAAAATTTTCTCCTTGTGATTGAATTTCAATTGCCACATATCTTCCATGGTCATCTTTAAAAATGAATTTCGGTGATAGGCTTTCTTTTGCATAAATGACTACCCCTCTTTTTTTAACCTTGTCCGATGAGATAAATTCTTGACCCAGCCTCTTGTTAATCAGCAGTTTCCGATGTAGCCTAATCACATGTGTTTCCTGTAAGCAAATCAGGTCCAATTGCTCCTTTTTCAATAAATGAAAGACTTGTTTCCTCTTCTGAGGGGAGTTCAGTCCATGAATATTCCAACTTAGTAATTGCAGAGACATGATGTACTTATTCTACTTTCCTCCAACTGCTCCCAGACGCTCTTCTTCTTCTGACGGTGGTATCACTTTTGATGCCTTGTCCAATCCCAAAGGTGGTGGTAGTATGTCTAGTATGCCTGGTTTTAACGCTTTTGGCTCTTCTCCAGCTTCTTTTTGCAGGTCTTCTCTGTGATCTCTTAAAAATTTATCTTTATCTTCCACTGATATTATCTTGAACTTTTTCCCTTTAAAGGTAAAAGATAGGCCTTGCGGGAATTCCCACCTGAAGACAATTCTATTTCCTCTCAGCAGATCCAACAAGTCTCTGTAAAAGGCCCTCAAGTCCAGAAGATGTTTCGGGATATCCTTGAAAATCTCCACTCTTGTATCATTTATTTCCAGGGGTTTCTTGAAGTGCAAACTCAATATTTTGTCTCTCTCCTCTTTTGATCGGAGGGTGATCAAACAGTCTCTTGCCCTGTTCTTTCTCCCTCCTTTTCCAAGTCTAAGAGCACTTACTATCTTAAAGTCTTGTTTGTCATCCAAGTTCCAATATTCAGCAAATTCCTGTGTAAGAAAATCACTTAGGTTGCTTTTCTCAATTTCAGGTACTGACCTGATCCTCAAGTTGGTCTGCTTCTCCCTCAGTTCAAACATAGACAGAAGGGACTGGTGATCTCCAAGTTGTTTAGATATCGGTGTTATTTTTCCCTCTAGGACCTCCACTTTTTCCTTAGCTTCTTCGGCTGACTTTCGATTAGACGTAGATTCTTCCAGCAATTTTTGGATGGGTTCTGTATTAAAGTTCACCTTCTGCCCCAGTTCCTTAATAGTAGTAGTGTTCTGGTCAATTTTGATTGTTGCATCTGCAACCTGATTGCTTAATTTATCCAATTTTTCATAAATTTTCCCCAATACTGCAGTAAATCCCTCTTCCGAAACAGCTACCTCTTCTCCCTGTGATACAGGAGGGCCAGAAGCAGATGCTCTGCGTTGTTGATGTACAGTACTGGTCTGCTGCAGTCTGGCCTTGGATCTTTTTCTGTTACTTTTTCTGTTCCTTTTTCATCCATCTCCCTTTGTCTGAGAACCAAGGTCAGACCCACAAACTTTGTTATTGTAGTGGAAACTCCCAGGCTGGCTACAAGTGGAAAATTCCTCTACCAATTGTAGCAATTTTCCAAGCTCCTCTAGGGGGACACAGTATCAATCACAGTCAATGGTGTTACAATGGAAACTCTTTCCCGATACTTCCAGAATCCCCCCTCCAGCAAGAAACACGGAGAATGTCCTTAAGCAAGTTCAATTGCAAAGCTTACTGTCCTTAAGCAAGTTCAATGTTAAGCAAGTTCAAGTTAAGCAAGAATGTCCTTAAGCAAGTTCAATTGCAATGCTTACTGTCCATCAAGTTACAATGTCTTTTAAATAGTGCGACTCTCAATGCGGCAATTCTAGCAATCCTGGCAGCCCTTCCCCAGGATTGAGAGGTGGTCTTTATTCTTTTGTACCTTCCTCTGCAGGCAAAAAAAGTTTCTTTCCTTCTCCCCCCCCTTCTCCTGCAGTAAAGAGGGGGGATTCTCACGTTTTGGCGTTCGGATTTAAAGCTTTAAGGTACAGCTTTTAAGGTCTCACCTTAGAAAGTCTTTGCTTTGATCTTTATACAAGAACGGAAGACGGACTTCCTGTTTGTGCCTTGCCGTTTCAGTGCCAAATCAATATCTTTTTTTCCCTTTTAGTCCCAATCTTCAAAGCTTCACCTACTTACGGGTCGTTGTTTAATAGCCAAATTGTCACAGGAAAAAGGTCAGCGCTCTCCGACAACAGCTGCGCGGCTTCACTCCACGGACAAAGCGATCGACTCTCAGCACCGCGCCGCTCACCCCGTTGCAGTCCGGAGCCCCTTACGGGGTTCCCTCATGGTTCGGGGGGCGCTGAAGGTGCCCACCGAGTCCCACGATCACAGGCTTCTCCCGCCTGTGAGTTTCAAAGGGGTCCCCACTTCGCCGCAGCGGTAGACCCGAGTTCCGCGGAGCTCTCCCCTCTAAGCTAGAAGGAATCCGCCATTAGTCGTTGGCGCCGCCTCCGGAAGTTGAATTTTTTGGATTTGAAGCACATCACTGATTTTTTTTGTGTGTGTGTGAGTTTACGAAGGTAGGAGCTGTGCTGCCATGGGACCCAAGAAGATTGCTGTTGCAGAGGCCGGCAAGAGGAAGAAGGAGAAGGTGACGCTGCAAATGAAGAAGGAGATCATCCAGAAGCACAACGGCGGAATGCGTGTGACAGACCTTGCCAGGGAGTACGGGAGGAATCCATCAACCATCGGGACCATCCTGAAGATGAGGGAGAAGATCATGGCGACTGATGCAGCCAAGGGAGTCACCAGGATCGTGAAGAACCGCCCAACTGTTCTGGAGGAGGTCGAGAAGTTGCTGCTCATCTGGTTAGAAGAGAAGCAGCGTGCAGGGGACACAGTGACTGAGGCCGTCATTTGTGAGAAGGCCAAGGCCTTGCACGCAGACCTCGTCCGGGAACAGCCAGGAACCTCAGGCGAGCCAGAAGTCTTCAAGGCAAGCAGAGGTTGGTTTGACCGGTTCAAGACAAGATCTGGAATCCACAGCGTGGTCAGGCATGGAGAGGCTGCCAGTTCTGATGTTCCTGCGGCTGAAGACTTTGCAGCGGAGTTCCTGGAGGTTGTGAAGACGGAGGGCTACGTTCCACAGCAGGTCTTCAACTGCGACGAGACCGGGCTGTTTTGGAAGAGGATGCCCAAAAGGACTTTCATCACTCAGGAGGAGGCCAAGTTGCCTGGCCACAAGCCCATGAAAGACCGTCTGACCCTGCTCTTCTGTGCCAATGCAAACGGCGTCCTGAAGATCAAGCCCCTGCTGGTGTACCACTCGGAGAACCCACGGGCCCTCAAGAGACACAAGATCGACAAGGAGCAGCTGAGTGTCATGTGGCGATCCAACAGTAAGGCTTGGGTCACACGTGTGCTGTTTGTGGACTGGGTCAATCTTGCTTTTGGCCCTGCTGTCAAACAGTACCTGCTGGACAACGACCTGCCGCTGAAGGCTTTGCTTCTGATGGACAATGCTCCTGCTCATCCTAAAGGCCTTGAGGTGGACTTGTTGGAGGAGTTCAGCTTCATCAACATCATGTTCCTGCTGCCACTGCTCCAGCCGATGGATCAGCAGGTCATCGCCAATTTCAAAAAACTCTACACCAAGGAGCTTTTCAGGCGATGCTTCGAGGTGACTGACTGCACCACCATCACCCTGCGGGAATTCTGGAAGGACCACTTCGACATCGTCACCTGCTTGAAGATGATCACCACGGCCTGGAACGGGGTCAGCCAGAGAAATTTGAATTGCGCTTGGTGCAGCCTGTGGCCGGACTGTGTGGCACCAAGTGACTCTGATGCACCAGAGTCAACAGTGGTGCAGGACATTGTTGCCTTGGGGAGGACCATGGGCCTGGAGGTCACAGAGGAGGACGTCTGCGAGCTGGTGGAGGAGCACAAGCACGAGCTGACCACCCAGGAGCTGGTCGAACTGCAGGCAGAGGCTGCGCAGGAGCGGGCCTCACTGGAAGAGGAGGAAGCAACTGAGGAACGGCTGTCCTCCAAAAAACTGAGGGACATTTGCCAGATGTGGAAGGAGGTGCAGGCTTTTGCAGAGCAGCACCACCCTGACAAGCACAAGGCACATGACCTTGGGAACACTTATGATACGACGGTCATGTCGCCTTTCAGGGAGGTGCTGAAAAGGCGGATGAAGCAGCAGACTATGGACAGGTTCTTGAGCAAGAAGCAAAGAGTGGAAGAGGAGCCTTCTTCGAGTGGTCCCCCAGAGTCTTAGAAAATGTACTGTACACTTTGTTGATTTTTAAATGTTTTTCTGTCATGTTTATAAATTTAATTTATTTTTCCTTCAATTTTTGAGCTGCTCTTTACAGTATGTGTGACTTTAAAGAGCAGTTAATAAACTCTTGTTGTACCAAATTTGGCTTTGTTTGGACTTTTTTTGACCATAGGAACGCATTAATTGATTTTCAATGCATTCCTATGGGATTTCGTGCTTCGCAAGACGAAAAATTCGCTAGACGAAAAAACTCGCAGAACGAATTAATTTCGTCTTGCGAGGCACCACTGTATCTCAGGCAGCAGGAACCACTGGGAGCTGACCATGGTTTTGATTTGCCTATTCTTGCCTTAAGAGACTCTTGTAACTGCTACCACTTCCCCAGCAAAGTCCCAGCACAACATGATACGCAATTCAATAAAGCTTTGCTTTAGCCCGGTGCAGTTGCTATAATCAATGTGTGTGGTGGTGGTGGGGGGTCATCATCTGACTGTGCTCCCCACCCCTTTGTAATGTCCAGTATCTGCAAATTGGTTGTCCAGTAGCACCTTAAAGGTAAAGGGACCCCTGACCATTAGGTCCAGTCGTGATCGACTCTGGGGTTGCGGCGCTCATCTCGCTTTATTGGCCGAGGGAGCCAGTGTACAGCTTCTGGGTCATGTGGCCAGCATGACTAAGCCGCTTCTGGTGAACCAGAGCAGCACACAGAAACACTGTTTATCTTCCCGTTGGAGCGGTACCTATTTATCTACTTGCACTTTGACGTGCTTTTGAACTGCTAGGTTGGCAGGAGCAGGGGCCGAGCAACGGGAGCTCACCCTGTCGTGGGGATTCGAACCACCAACCTTCTGATCGGCAAGCCCTAGGCTCTGTGGTTTAACCCACGTCCCTTAGCACCTTAGAGACCAACTAAGTTTGTTCTGGGTATAAGCTTTTGTGTGCATGCACATTTCTTCAGATACACCCAGAACAAACTTAGTTGGTCTCTAAGGTGCTACTGGACATTTTTTTCATTTATTTTGACTGCGTCAGACCAACACCGCTACCTATCTGAATGCAGATTGATTATAATATCAATATAGGAGTGGAACCTATGGGTGTCCGTTCCAATAAATGAAGAGTGGAATTGCATAATCTATTTACCACAGATCTTGCGGTGCACAAATCTTACAATTTCTACCTACACATGTTAGGAGCAGTGTAGACATCTTTCGTGCTTGAACATTGAGGACACTGAAGAGCTCTCATTGATTATTTTATAACATCTGCTCAGACCTTGGAACTAATTATTTGACCCAACTCTCTACAAAGATTCTTTAATAGTAGGCAAATCTATGGCCAACTGAATACAATCGATGCAGAGACTCTAGTATGGATAAATTATGATACCTACTTCACAAGTATAAGTATTGAAATTAAAAGGATGACAGCTAATTTCAGAGCTAGATAAGGTGCAGTTGATAGGAAATTACTGCAGACTAGAGGAGATTGAGTGAAGAGGAGGAGGTGCGAGACTGAATGAAACGTCCTTGATGACAGAGTAAAAAACTTTTGACTGCATTTCTGAACAGGACTGTTATCCCGTGACTAATGTAGCAAAATCCAGCCTCTTGAAAGGCGAAGCGAAGCATTGCCAAGTTGTAAAACTGGCCAATATATAGTGCTGGATTGAGCTACCTCATTTAAAGTTGGGGAAGAAAGAACGAAAGGTAAATCAGCTTTAAATTGTCTCCCAAAGGAACCAGAGCATCACCCGGGCTTGCTATTAAGCGTACCTGCCTTGAATCATGGAGGTTTCAGAGCAATAGCATTTTTACAATAGCAATCAGGCTGGTAATGTGCTACTAGTGCTGTATACCCTATGGTATCTATTTTATTCTGTATCCCCCCCCCAAAAAAAAATTCTAGAGCCCTGTGGCTGTATTTGCATATAATTTGTTGCATTCTCCCCAACCTGCCTCTCCTCATTATATTTTGCTCTTCCCTAGTGCAAACAGCATAGAGGAACCAGTATCTAGATCACGAATTGTAGCTTGTTCCTCCCTAACAAGCCACAGTCAATGAGAAATTACTAGCCACAATGACTATGTTTTACCTCCTCTGTTGGAGGCAGAAAGCCAGCTGCTGGGAAAAACAAGCAAATTACACTCAGGTCCTTTGTTCCTACATAAGCCTCAAAATGCAAAGTCTATCTTCAGGTGGTTAGTTTACTGTTTACTATGATAGTTTACTAGACCTGCCAAGATAGGTTGCTTAGCAGAATGTGGGGGAAGCCTGTGGATCGGTGGTAGAGCATCTGCTTTGCATGCAGAAGGTCCCAGGTTTAATCCCCAGCATCTCCAGGTAGGGCTAGGAAAGACTCCATGTCTGAAACCATGGAGTACAGCTGCCAGTCAGTGTAGGCAACACTGAGCTAGATGGATCAGCAATCTGACTCAGTATAGGGCAACTTTTTATGTTCATAAATGCAGTATTAAATTTATTTATTTATTTATTTTTATTCATATTGAATTTGCATATCACCCTTCATCTGAAGATCACAGAGCAGTTCGCAACATAACAATACAAAATGAGAACACAAAATACACAACTATGTCCTGTACAATAGATGAGATACTGTGTTTCTTTCAGTAGGGGGAAAATATCTCTTTGAAAGTAGGAAAATTAAACAAAACCATATCCTGCAAAACTCCTAGAGAAGTGGGTCAGGAGGAAATTCATGCATGCTGCTGCCAATCTGAGCCTCAGGAGAAAGAAAGGGGAAGGTCAGAATTTAATCCCCCAAATTCCTGAGTTTTAAAGTAGCCTGAAATCCTAGATAATGAAATCAATTGAGCTTTTGATTTTTATCTCGGTATTTTATATTTCCCTGATGGTAAACTGTTTGCCTTTGTTCTGACTCAAAAGTTCAGTTAGTGCAGCCTGGCAGAACCTGATTGGGATGAAATTATTGTGTAGGAATTCCCATGGCCTGATCCAGCTTTCCCCAACCTGGCGCCCTCCAGATACAAATCTCAAAAGAAAATCCCCCCTGCCTTAAAGGATAGGTGTAATATCTTACTGCCACAAAAGTGCTGTGTACACACAAGAATGCTTTGAATTAATACCATGAAAATATTGCTACATGCTGCCCCAAACTCTGAGCAGCGAGGGACTCCAGAGGTTCCACATGCTTGCTCAGAGTTTGATTTTCTTGGAATGAAGGTCAGCAGAGACTGTGCTCTCTTTAGGATATGTGGTTTTTATTTATACCGATATATAATCTGAACACAGAATGGAGGGGCTCACAGCATTAACACGCTGAAAGATCATGCTTCTCCGTGAGTCACAACCTTGGACCCAGCACAGAGCAATGCATGTCTCTGTGTCCTGCTCCACATAAGAACATAATAGGAGCCTACTGGATAAGGCCAATGGCCCATCGACTCCAGCATTCTGTTCTTGAAGTAGCCAAGGAGATGCATGTGGGAACCTCATAAGCAGGACCTGAGCACAAGAGCCCTCTCCCCTCTTGTGGTTTCAGACAACTGGCATTCAGAAGCATTTCTTCCTCCAACTGTGGAGGCAGAGCATGTCAGTCATTGCTGGTAGCCACTGATAGTCCTCTCCTCCATGAAGTTGTCTAATTCTCTCTTAAAGCCAACCCAGTTGGTGGCCATCATTGCCTCCTGTGAGAGAGAGTTCCATAGTTTTAACTATGCACTGCATGAAGAAGTATCTGTCCTGAATCTTCCAACATTGGATGTCCACGAGTTCTCAGCTTGTTTTCTACTCAGCTCACAACAACTAAGTTCCTATTGTTCTCACCACGTGGCTGTTAGGTGAGGGAGGAAGGCCCACCCATTTGTCCGGAGGGCAACATCAGTTAGTTGTAGGCTCTTGCAGCCTGGCCCGTTCTTTTAGGATACTGATGAAAGCACTTAAGAATTCTCCATCAGCTTTCAACCCCTTTAGGGTATAGGATCTCAAGAATTGGAAGGGACTCGGGGAATCATCCAGAGTGACCTCCCCTGCCCCCGCCCAACCAAGGAGCTTGACACTGGCTGCACTGGTGAAAACTGACTTGCCTTCTGAATATATCTTACCCTATGCCTACCCTGCCCATTCAACATCTATAAAAACATGACTGAAATCTGCACTTCCAAAGGTACATCTGCAATATGAAAATGATATTTACTTAGTGGGGGGCACCTGAGCAGGAGTGTGAACTTGAGGATCTTTCCCATTTAGCTAGATTGCAAAACCAAGACTTTACTGATTTTTTTCCTTTTTCCTTTTACTATTTCTCTCTTAATAAGAAGCAAAAAACAGTGTCCTACTTTTTTGTGCAGATTATGCCGATTTTAATCTTCCAATCATCTGAAAAACTGAATCAGTGCATTCCTAATAACAGCACATAAGCTAATCTCTATGGAAAGCATAGTCATTCAGCCAGGAACAAAACGAAACAAACAAACAAAAACATTTCCCAGGTTGTATAGCAAGGGTTTAAAGCCAGTATTAAATTCTTGCTGCTGTTCTCTCCTTCAATCTGTTGGTGTGCAATCAACTTTTTGATGTACATTTCTATATTGTGGCTGTACCATTGCAAGGGCCCCCATTCACCTAACCACAAGAAAGCTACTATTCTTATGCCACAATGACAAATTTAGATTTTTCAAGGTTTTCCATTGCTGGGTTTATGAAATCCTAGCAGAGTTTAGGCAGTTTTATCCAAATACAAGCTGGGCCCATGGGTAAATCCCAAATGGAAAGCAGGAACTAATTTGTTTTTCTAGATAAAATGAGATACTCCGTACATTTCTGAGAAGTTTTTTCAGTCTTGATTTTTCAGAACTTAGGTGGGAGATTTAATACTCTAAGACCGCTTGATATACGGCATGCATTCCAGCTGCTTCCTGCAGCTGTTAATCTAACATTTACTAGCATTCTTCACTGGTAGTTACCCATGTAACAACACCCCCGGTGATTGTAAATAGTGATGTTTTTTAATGGAGGAAGATGGAGAGGCAGACTACCATACTTTCGTTGTTCTTTCAAAGAACAATAGTTTGCCTCCAACTGGCAATGTGAGCCAACAATCATGACTCTTCAGTAAGGCTTTTAATGGATATGGCTGCTTTGGGCCTGGGCTTTGCAGGCAGCCCTAGCTCAGGAGAGAGTGGCATCTGCATCTAAATCAGACATTGTATGTGAGCGACAGGAGAAAAGCAGTGCCCTTGGAAATGCAGACTAGGAAGATTAGGCAGAGCCAGTTTCATGTAGTGGTTATAGAATGTGGGACTCGGACCTGGGAGACCAGGATTGAAATCCACACTCAGCCATGGAACTCACTGGGTGGCCTTAGGCCAGTCACTGTCTCTCAGCCTAACCTACCCACAGGGTTGTTGTGAGGACAAATTGGGGAGGAGGAAAACTATGTACGCTGCCTTGAGTTCATTGGAGGAAAGATGGGGTATAAAGCAGTTAAATAAATGAGGGTAAGGCCAGCAAAGATCCCCCCCAGTTGATGATGTTTTTGGTCTCAAAAGGTTCAGGATATGGGCCATCCCAGCATTTCAAGCAACATGGCATAGCATCCTCACCAGCTTCTGTAGGCATGTTCAGCTGCCACCTATACTCAGTCCCAGTGGGCTCTTTCCAACATCTGTACAATATGCCGTTCCTAAGCGCCATACTTTCCCACTGAGACCAAAAGGTCTTCACAGTGGTGTTGAGTGGGGATGCAATTCCCCAGGGGGGATAGGTTTGTGAGTTAATTTTTGACTTGCACACAATCTTGATCTTCCCTCCGTAAATTGTTCCTGCAGTGTCACCACCCCTACAGTGGGGGTAGTTGCACTTCTGCAGAGCAGGGCAGGGTCTTCCAAATGTCTTTGTCCTCCCTCTTCCTGTGCAGCCACCTCCTTGCTTTTCTGGGTTCTGGGCAACTTACCTGTCAGGGATGGGGCTCAATTTACATTTTAACATGAATCTAAAATTACGGTTCCTGAACCAATACGCAAATGGAAGCATGGCTATCCTTGGAAATTTCTCACTTCTCCAAACTTAGCAATGCAGTTCTCCAACCAAAAATGAAGAAGAAGAAGAAGAAGAAGAAGAAGAAGAAGAAGAAGAAGAGGAGGAGGAGGAAGAAGACTTTATTAGGGGAGACTGGGAACAAAAACACACATATTAGTGAAACTAATATACCAAAGATGAATTATGGGGGGGTGGGATGCTTGCAAAAATGCACATATTAAGAGAAATGCACAAATTCACCTTTTCTCTAAACTAAATGTCCCAAATGCTGCAATCTTTCCTCATAGGGGAGTTGCTCCACCCCCTTGATAATTTTGGCCACTATTTTCTGAACCTAAGCTGATTATGGTTTGTTTGTTTGCTTGCTTGCTTGTTTGTTGCAGCACAGCTTTACCGTTTGGCTTTTATTATTTTTAAATACAACAAATACATATTTTGAATGCCACAAATAAATACCTTTCTATTTGCAAGTTCTTTCAAGGAAACATTATTGAAGAGGTCCCACATTGACAAGAGTAGCAAGGGGGGGCAGAATTAGCGATTCACCTCCACACACAAAGACAAATTATTTCTTATAATTAAATGCATTCAGCTTTGTCTGTCAGGAGCAACGGAAATGCCAACAAATCCTTTCAGAGCTCTTCAAGGAAGGGGAAAAAACCCGCTGCTCCTGTGAATTTAAAGTACTGGAATGATTCATGTATTCTATTTTTATCACTCATATCAGATGAAATACTCAACCCAGATTCTTCCAGTGGGCACCTGCAATTAGCAAATGAGCAAGAAAAGTTTAGGACTTTTTCTGTTATTGAAAAGCAGGATTATTTCAAGCAAAATGACCGTGACATTCTGTATTCTCAAGGACTGGACGAGAATAGCATTTTTTAAAATAAAAAGATTAAGAGTTTATGTAAGGATAGGAAGATGGGTAACTGCATCATAACTCGGTGCAATAATTTATTTCTACTGGTAATGGTTGTGGGTGATGTATAAGAATATTTTCGTAGTAAAGAACCGTGTCTGCCATAAAAACACCTTCAGGAAATGGCCTACACTAGAGTACCACTCAGATCAGTGTTGGTACGAGATTGGCAATTTCATGCTTGCCTTTCATTGATAATCAAAATAATGTTAGAATGATCCATAGAAACAGAATGAGTGAAATGACTGAGCTTCTAAAGAAAGGGCTAGTTTACTACAGGATACCTTTAAAGTGATTTCCTTCATCTTGTAATTCTTCTTACTTTGACACATTATTTTCTCACTTTGTCCCCAGAACCTCCTGGAGCTGTTTCAATCACTATGGAACAGCATTTAGAATTTGCAACTTAGGTGCTTATTTAGTATGCAGCAGAGTATGGAACCCACAACCCCCAGCAACAGAAAGAAAAAATCCACAAAGGAGATCAAGATTATGTTATACAGAGCTATATATTCTTACTCATATCTTCATTTCAATAATATTTAAATGCAGGTATGGGTCTACTCCTGAAAAAATCCTGGAAAACCTGAGCAATGTCAGTTCCTGGAAATCTGAAGCAACATGGAAATCAAGGGCATTCAGCATCTCTCAGGATTGAGGTCCTTACATGTGCCAAACATTGAGGCTAAGGGCACTCAGCTAATTAATGAGATAAGGTTGAATCTTCTTAACTTTATCAGTCAGGGCTTAATAACATCATTGTACCCTCCACATTGTGGGATATGGGTCTTTTCTCCTGGTGTGACTTATTAACCCCAAATGCAAGAACTGCAAAAAAAGAGGGGGGGGGAGAAGGAGAGCGGGGGTGATTAGTCCACATACTCATCAATCACCACAGCTTATCATCTGTTTAATCATCTAATTAACACAGAACTGCAAGTTTCAATAGTATATAGTATATACTTCCCACAAACATTGCTGGGAAGGTTAAAGCCAATTTTAAAAGACTTCAATGCACCTTAGAAAGAATATATGTGTTCATCTGAAACAGGGATGGGGAACCTGTGGCCCTCCAGATGTTACAGAACTACAACCCATCATTTCCAATCATTGTCTGTGCTGGCTGGAGCTGATAAGTTTAGTAATACCTAGAAGGCACCTGTTTGGAGAAGGCTGCTTTGTGCCATTGTTTCCTACAATCCATTTCCTGACATAGAGGTAGCCAATGAAGTGCCCTCTAGACACTGGGCTCATCCAGACTGCCACTTGTCCTGCCACTTCCCACCAGGAAAACCCAATAGTTACAGCTGAATTGGAGCAAATGTCAATTGGCTTTTCCACAGATGGATGTTTGAGCCAATTCAGCACTTTCCTGGGGAAAGCGGTGGGGTAAACAGAAAACCACGTGGACCTGTACCAAGAAAGCACAGGATAAGTGCAAAACTGTTCAGACCCATGCATTCTAGGCCTGGGACAAGTGGAACTGTGGATGAGCCCATTGTTGGACTACAAATACCATCAGCCCTGATCATTGGCTGGGGCTGATAGGAGCTGGAGTTTGATGACATCTGGAGAGACGAAGGTTCCCCATTGCTTACCTAAAATATAAAGCAAGACCATAGTAGGAGCTTCTTTCACCTGCCCTCCATGTATTCACCCAATGTAGTCCTGTCTTTTCACTGGCAACACACACACCCCAGATGTCCTCCCAACAGCCTTGTGATCTTGAACTGTGGATGATTCAGATTCAGAATTCTAGGCTTACACATTGCCCAGGAATCCTGATCATTGTCTGCTTTAAGCTTGCAGCATAAAATTTCCACTCATTACTCTAGTTGGGGAGGTGGAGAGAGGGAAAGAGAGGGGAGGGGGAGAGGGAGAGCAGAAGCTTTTAATTAAACCTGCCAAATTGTGACTTTCTTGCAACTTCAATGAGATGCCCTCTGGAAAGGAAATAATTAATCAGGAAAGGCTCTCAGCTTTAAAAAGTTATGCCCTGCTATCACACTGGTCTGTATCATATAACAGATTTATGTAGTGACTTATTTGTATGGTATTGTAGCAAACTCTTTCCTCTCTCCCTGCCCCCTTTCTTAGATTTCCTAGCTGGGAAATGGGGGACCAAGGTACATTTCTGCCACATTATTGTTACTCAAAACAACAGCAGGATATGGGGCAGCATATTGGCTGAGTTATGAATCACGAAGAACCAGAGACTGCTCAAATTTCATCTCTGCCATGCATTCCCTTCCACAAGCCCCTTGCTCTCAGCCTCAGTTGTGTCCACCTCCCATCTGAAATATGGGAGTAATAGCACACTTATAAAATTGTAAGGATTGCAACCAGATAATGCAGAGGAAGTGCT
This sequence comes from Podarcis raffonei, assembly GCF_027172205.1. Taxonomy (NCBI): domain Eukaryota; kingdom Metazoa; phylum Chordata; class Lepidosauria; order Squamata; family Lacertidae; genus Podarcis; species Podarcis raffonei. Next base: position 55,658,279 of record NC_070609.1, on the reverse strand, counting down.
TTGTATACTAGAAATAGCCATACAAATGCTAATAATTATTATGGTGATTTAGAGGAAAAATATTAGATCAGAGAATGTAAGCTCCCTGGGGCCAGAAGCAAAAGTGGCAAAGCAATGAATGCAAATTTTATTTTTGTACAGAAGCCTAGTTTCAACACACACTAATCTCTATCCACCATCCAGGGAAACAGGAGACCAGTGGTCAGGTTTCCAATCTGTGGTCTGTGTCTGTGGATTTGTCGTTGAAGATGAGCAATGGCACATCCATCACATTGAAAATTCATATTGATTTTTAATTGTATTTATTTTGCTCCTTTTATTTCTTGTTTTACATTTTATTGCATTACTACTATGCAATTAGAACTACTGCAACAGGTGGTAAAATCATTAAGTGCTCCACCAAGACCCTCAGCAATGTTCAAGTGAGAGATGAGGGGTGGGGGGAAGGTTTGGGAACCAATGGTCTCGAGGGCACCAGGTTAGGGAAGGCTGCTTTGAGGGATCACCAATTGATAGCTCCATTAGTTCCTCCTTACTCTTTCCAACACCCACCCCAACACACTACCTAGCAGTAATCTGTCTTTGGCAATTTTGGATTGCCACTGAAGACTAAACCGCAAGCCCAGAAAATTCTTTTCCTTGAGTTTGTAAGGAACTTTTTGGTAATTTGCCCTTTCCTGTTAATGAAGTTTGAAAAGCAATTATCGCATCGAACAGAATGCTAGCAAATGAGCTTTGTGCCTGATGCTCCTATAGCACTTGATCAATGCCTCCTGATCCTTTGCATAGCACGGCACAGATGGCACCTAGAAAATCTCCCTGCAGGCTGAATATCCAATGGAAATAACAGCAGAACTTTTTCAGCTGTCTCTAAGTTTCCCCTTTGGACCAAACTGAAGCTTTGTGACTTTAACAGTAATGATTCCATGGAGATTTATGCTTCAACAAATTCATAGTTCACAGCATACTCTGAAATTCTGGGGTTCAAAAACTTATCAGTACCTCCATACGGAGATCAGTAAAGGTGAGATCATTTTCCTAATGTCACATGAACACAAAGCTGCTCAGAATAGAATCGTAGAGAAATGTAGAGTTAGGGGGACCAAGAGTCATCTAGTCCAACCCCTGCAATGCAAGAATAGGCCCACTGAAATTAATTAGGCCCATTAATTTCAGTGGGTCTACTCGGAGTAAAACTTAGTTGTATATAGACTAAAAAATATTTTTAATAGACTGGATGTACAAACTGCATATATGCAAAACACATATCCAATCTATTCAATTTAAATTATATTTCTGTACACTCCCACTTAATGTTCATCTCAGGGGTTTTTTTTTGGGGGGGGGGGGCTTGACAATAAAAAAAGTTCCCCTGAAGGCTATTCCTACATCCCACAGCTAGTTGTCATTTCTGTTGGGGAATAGGATGCATGATTCCAGTTCCACACAGTGAAGGAAGTTCCAGACAGGTTGATGACTTAAGTTACTAGACCTGATTGAGGCAAGTACAGTACTCTTCTTGCCCTTCCTCCACTTACAAGACAACTACTTACACTTTCCACTGCCACGACTAGAAATCATGAGTCCTTTTAATACATGCTCTTTTCAAAATGATTCCAGTGGAATCATTGGACTTTTGGATCCTGAGGTCTGAGAGAGAAGTGTGAGGAGGAAGTTGTAAAACAGGATGCAATCTGAGAGTATCAGTCTAAATCAGTGGTTCCCAACCTTTTTTTGGCCATGCCTCACCTAAAGGTAAAGGTAAAGGGACCCCTGACCATTAGGTCCAGTTGCAGACAACTCTGGGGTTGTGGCACTCATCTCGCTTTATTGGCCGAGGGAGCCGGCGTACAGCTTCCGGGTCATGTGGCCAGCATGACTAAGCCGCTTCTGGCAAACCAGAGCAGCCCATGGAAATGCCGTTTACCTTCCTGCTGGAGCGGTACCTATTTATCTACTTGCACTTTGACGTGCTTTCAAACTGCTAGGTTGGCAGGAGCAGGGACTGAGCAATAGGAGCTCTCCCCGTTGCAGGGAATTGAACCACTGACCTTCTGATCGGCAGGTCCTAGGCTCTGTGGTTTAACCCACAGTGCCACAAATGTCCTCACCTAAGCATCTCTAAAAACACCCCTCATGACATATAATTCTTATTATTCAAAAAGTGAACTCCTATTCACATGGAGGAAGCCTAAAAGGCCATTCATTGTTAATAACTCATTCTCGAATTGCCCCCCTTAAAAATCAAATTGTTCCCCCTGTGGGGCATGTGCCTCATATTGAGAATCATGGGTTTAAAGCAAGGAGGAGCAATAGATGGTCTGGGAATCTGGAGGTCCCAAACCCTATTGTTTTAACCCATGCAAACCCCTCTTCTGCAAGCTGAGTTGCATTCAAACTTCCAACACTGGTCCACCTGACCGCCAGGTGGTAGGAGGCGACAGACAGGTGGCAGTGGCAGTCTTTGGGCTTTCAAATTTCAGCGGTGCCCTTTGTGATGCCAACATTTGCCCCAAACCTCTCGTCTTCTGCCATTCTGGCGGTGCCTCCTGCAGCACCTTTTCCATTCAGCGCCCAGTGCAGGTGAACTGGTCTCGCTCCCCTAAATCTGCCTCCACTGTCCTCCTTGCTGAGCTCTACAAGGGTAAGACTGAGACTGAGGAGGAGGAGGCGAAAACTGATAGGCAGGGCTACCATCTGGACAGGCTGTAAGCAAGAAGGCAAGGCAAATGGGTGCTGGCTAAATGCAGACTCAGGTTGGAGGGGCAGTGCCCCGTTTGCCCTAATGGTCCAGTCTCCATGTTTTATGCCTGTTCGCTCCCTCCCCCATCATTGCTGAAATCCAAACCTCCCCAATTTTTGCAGCCTCTGTTAACTGAGTAGAGTGGACATTTTGCCTCAGCACAGTAATTCTAGGCTCGGCTGACCTTGAGAGTCTTCAGAGTGGCTGAGAGAAGAATTTGCAGTAGGTCTCACAGCAGGAACGCAAGAATTAAATCCCCTTACAAATTCTGAGCACATGTGAGAGATTTTACAAGAGCTAATTGCTGTCAGGAGAGAAAGGGGACAACATGTTCGGGCCTCAGAATTACTTCAACACATTCAGGAAGGCAAAGTTGCATTATTTTATACCCTGCAGGTTTCAGAGCAAGAAACAACTGAGGTCCTATGTTTAAAAAAGAAAACAAAAAGTGTGATGCAATCTGTAGGATCCACTCATTTGCACCTTTTTTGTTATCAGAAAACTAATTTTCAAAACACCTGCTATTTTCAAAACCACCATCAGCACCATAAAATCTCTTAACCCCAGAGTGGGGCGTTCATTTACACAAAGCTGACAGATATGTCAAAGACCAGGCTCCTGTGAGGAAGTTTAGCATCATGAGTCCTATCTTTGCAGGTGATTCCTCCTGTTACATAAGACAACCTTGGCTGCTGAGTCAGGCCAAAGGCCCATCTAGTCCAACATCCTGTTTCCACAGGGTGGAATTTAACTAGATTTTACTTAAAGTAGGCCCACTTAAATTAATGAACACAACTAAGTTAGGCCCATTAATTTCAGTAGCTCTACTCTGAGTAAAACGTAGTTGAATGCCATTCATGGTGGCCAACCAGATGCCTATGGGAAGCCCTAAAGCAAAACTGGAGCACAATAGCCCTCTCTCCACCTGCGATTCCCAGTAACTGGTATTCAGAAACATATTGCCTCTGACAGTAGAGGTAGAACTTAGTCACTGTGGCTAGTAGCCACTGATAGCCTCATCCTGTGTTGATTTGTCTAATCATCTTTTAAAGCCATCCAAGCTAGAGGCCATCAATATGCCTTGTGCAAGAGAATTCCATAGTTTAAATATGTGCCATGTGGAGGCGTCCTTCCTTTAGTCTGTCCTGAATCTCTTCAGATGCTTTGGATTATCCCATGGATTCTATATTATGAGAGCGGCAGGACACCTTCTGTCTATCCACTTTCTCCATATATTTCACCTGCTTCAAGAAGATTGACAAAAGATGTTGTTGTGACACCTCCAGGACTAGATGATGACTGCCAGTTGAATGAAGGTCAATGTTATTAAACAGTTTAAAAATAAAAAAGAAAGAAATATCAAAGGGGGACTGCAGCGTGAAATTGCAGCACTAGAATTTATTGATAACTTTCTCCTGTTCATTTAGGAATAATTGGGACCAGGGTTTTATCATGTCCTCCTACCGTGTTAAATTATCAGAGCAAAGCCAGGAAGATTTTGTTATCCCTCATTGCCAATGTAGCAAACGGTCATTGTGCTCATCACTGCGCTCATACCAAGGATGGGAGGCTCCAAGTCCCATCAGCCCCAGATGGCATGGCGAATGGTCAGGAATGATGTTGGTTGTTAAAAAAAATAAGAATCTGAAGGGCCACAGGCCCCCTATCTCAGCTATATATGTTTAGGCTTTGCATCTCATGCCATTTCCCCCAATGGCTGCAATTTCCCCCATCTAGGATGCAACTACAGCACCCCTTAAAGATGGCTTCTAGTGAATGACAGAACAGCCTTCCAGAGACAGCCTGTTCCACTGGTAAACAGCTCTGGCTGTTGGAAAGTTCCCCAATGGTTTACTGAAATCAGGATCCCTATCATTTCCAGTCCTATTAGTTCCACTCCTCCTCTCCGGAGCAAGAGAGAACAAGCTTGCTCCATATTCTGTGTGGCAGACTTTCAGTGATCCCTTAATCTTCTATTTTCCATAATCTGCCCCTGTATGCTGCCATTTTGGACATCAGAGCCCTGACACTGGTAGGGCCAGGAGAACAGAGACTGTGGCAGCAACAGAGAAGGAGACGCTGTCATCACATCTCCCTTTCTAAGACCAGGAATCTCTCTTTGCCAGGGGCCACAGCAGGGATGATGAACTTCTCCTTCTGTAGGTAACCTTGCAGGGACCAAAGGTCAGTGGTAGGTGGGGCCAGAAGCAAAAACTATTCGGAGCAATGGGTGTGACTCTTACCTTTGTATGGTAGGCTACCTTCCAGCCATGTACAAGTCAATGGTCAAACACACACATTTATCTATCCAGGCAGTCAAGAAGCATTATCACAGCTCAAGGACACATTCTGGCCAGGTAAAAGCCCTTACGCAGGGATTGTAAGGTCTGGGGAGAGTCCTGAGAGCCACAAAGAAAAGTCTGGATGGCCACCTTTAGCCCCCAGGTATGAGGTTACCCATCCCTGAGCCTAGAATTGCTGGCCTGTGATTCACAGTCAAAGACCTTTCCTGCCTTTAATTAGTCTGCATTTATATCTGAAATCCCCCTTGATATTATTACACATGCTGAAAGCTTGCATCGCTCCCATCACTTTTAATGACACATTGTAAGTAACCTTCCCATGGATATCACAATGCATGGATGTAGAGAGGAGATGATAATAAATCGAGTATAATTTCATCATTCATTAGCATCGTTATGCTAACAAGCCCTAGCAGAAAAATAGATCAGCTTCAGTTTCCAAGAACATAACTTGAAAATTAATGATGGGGAAGAAGTTCACGTTCATTTGCATCATCCTTGTTGTCATCCATCTGTCTCAAGAGACAATGGAGTGTGCCTCTGGGGGTGAGTCAAACTGTTGGAGAATTACAGTGCCTGCTGTGGCTGCAGAGACTCATAACTCATAACTGCTGCCTTCTGTGTTGTTTTTGCTGCATTTAGCAGCACCAAGGTGACCTCTCAGGGCACAAGCCTGGGCAATGTGTATGGAGGTCCTGGGCCTTGCTGAGAGGGACCCCCCAAAGGAAAGCCAAGCAATACATTTGGCACCAGCTTAGCTGCAAAAGTTGCCAGAAGGAGGCACACAAGGAGCCATCCAACCATCTTAGGGACTGCACTCCAGATTTGTGGAGGCTTTACTCCATAGCCTTTCCTTCTCCCAAAGTTGTCCTGCAAGGCAGTGGAGGTTTAGGATCAGAGATTTCCTCCTTCTAGATGTTCCCAGGTTGATGAGCCCCATCTGCCCCTCATTTCCCTCTGCAGCATGTGCATTAACTGCCTTCTTGACTGTTCGACCTACTATTGGTTACTGCTGGAGGCTGTCTTTGCATGTAGGGGACTTTAGAGAGTGCAGTTGACTGCTGAATGGGACACAGTTGTGGGCAGACTGAGAAACCTCCACCCACTCTAGCAAACCTAGACTGGGAGACAAGGGTGACACCAGCAGTATCCAGGATCCTTCCTCTTTGCAAGACTTTTGTGAGTGAGCTAAGAGTTTGATTACTCCTTGGGTGAGAGCCAAGTTGGGTGGGTGGAGTCCTGAGTGAGAGCCAGGAGGCTGAGAGGGGAGGATGCGTCAGAATGTAAATGAATGTAAATGATATTGGCTTATATTTATTACTACCTTTGTATGAATATAACAGTTTTATATCTGTGTACATTGGTTGTTGTTTACGTTGTCGGTTGTTGCATTGGTTTTCTATATACTGCTTAGATATGTATTTTTAAAATATACTAAGTGGTATAGAAATTGTGTTCGTAAATAAATAAATAAGATGGGGAAAATGAGAGACATAGAGAAACTGAAATTGACAGATTCACCCATCCCTACTGAAAAGCAACTGGAAAGCTTGAAGTATTTGTAGGATTTGAAGAAAAAACAAGAGTAGTGTTTCTTTCCCCCCTAGACATCACCATTATTTTGGCCTTAGTCTTGTATCTCATCTCCTACTCCTGAGCTTTTCATTTCAGTGCTATGTGATTCATGAAAAGGCTGAGTTCAGCTTGTTGTTTCCCCTTCTCCTCTGTGCCTGTTGATTTCTAATTATATTCTTTTCGTTAATGTTATTCCGACAACTTCATTTATATTTGAAAGCCCTCAAGGAACATCCCTCCTCCCTTCTAGGCTTATGGATGGGTTCTACTTGCTTTCTCCTTAATACTTTCCACCCTTGACTACCCACATCGTAATTGATGTATTAAAAATTCATTTTCATGCTTCCAAGAAGTTTTGGATTCCTTTGATTTGAGTTGCCGAGACGAAACAAAGAAAATGGTGGGTGTCATCTTAAAATGCCTTCCCAGGGTTTGATGGCACGTCCAGCAAATATTTCAGAACCTGAAATATTTGCAAGTGCCACTTCCAAATATCTCCACTGCCATAAGGTTTGCACACCTTCAGACACCTTGACCTTTCTCAGCATTTTCATGATAGAATAGGAGATCACTTCCTCTAACAGCAAACTCAGGTGGTGAGTGCCAACAGAAATGGAGCTAAAATGTGGCCACTGGGATATAGAGGAGGCACTGGGACAACCCTGACGCTTGCAAAGTACAAAAAAAAGAAAAAGAAAATGTTGATAGAAATACCTGAAGTGGCAAAAAACAAAACCCAAAGAAACCACCACCAAGGCACAGGAAGCTGGCTTACTCTGAGACAGACCATTAGTTCATGTAGCTCAGTATTGTCCACATTGACTAGAAGCAGTTCTCCAGGGTTTCAGATGAGGGACATCCTCAGCCCTAACTAGAGATGTTGTGGTTTGAGCTGGGGAACTTTGGCACACCAAACAGATGCCCCACAACAGCTTAATGAGGACTGAACAAACCATGGAATGCTGGGAGAGGGGAATGGAATGAGCTGTTGGATAAGAGCATGAACAGACACTGCAATTGTTTCTTGCAGGGCCCACTGTATATCTTATTTTTAAACAACTTTTAGCCTGCTCTTTGGCCAAAAAGGGTTCTTAAAGTGGCTTACAGATCAATAAACAAAGGACAGTACCTGCCCTCAGGTTTACAATCTAAAGACATGGCACAAAAGGGAAATGGATTTGGAGGGAGGAGGACAAACTTGGGGACAAGTTCTTAGTTACAGGTTCTTCTTTTAACCAGCCAGGATGGAAAATTTCAAGGACAGGTGCAAAAAACTGGTGGTCTCTCAACTGAGCCCCTCATCTTCTGCAGCTTGCATGTGACATGTAATAGAGGGAAGAACAAAATCATTCCATACATTTATGAACAAAATCTTCACCTCTTGGATGAAGAATCAGAGTAGGAAGTTGCGACAGAGCATGGAAGAGAAATCAGCCACCAGTCAAGGGGGTTACCAACCTTTTCAGCCCTGTAGGCAAATTTGGATATCTGAGTGAGTATTGTGTGTGCCACCCCCACTGGTCACTTATCTCCCACTACCTCAGATCAGCCGCCATGCCATGAGACACTAAGAGAGAAAGCGCACGCATACACACACACAGCCCCAGCCCCGTTCAGCTTTCCCAAGAGATCTGGGCAAAAGTCAGATCCAGCAGAATTTATCTGAGTCATGAAAAGCACATAAAGCTGAAAGTGCACCACTCTTCCAACTTTCTCCTTCAATTCTATGTACTATTCAAGGAAGAAAAATATAACCACATTCACCACCTCATGACCAAGGGGACAGGGAGTGGAAGAGGTTAGAGTCTTTTAAGGCTCCCTGGGATGACTTCTAAGGCACCACTGAACCCACCAGCACAATGTTGGGAATCAGGGCTTCTAGGGAAGGAATGACCTTGCAGAACTTTTTCCTCCGGTTACAATCTCCTTGCGCACCAATGCGCCTCCCTGGAGAGGTTCTTATGTAAAACACAGTTTCACAGCAGGATTCTTGTTTTAAAGAAACCTTCTGAATTGCTAGATCTTACTCTTATGGGGGAATCATAAACGGCAGCTTACAGACTCTGCAGTTTAGTTGCTACACAAGACACGCAGCACCAACTACACAAGGCACAGATAAATTACGTGCCAGTGGCATCTAGCAGATCTAAAAGTAATCACCAAAATGCTGCTTCTCTTGCACAAAATGCAGTAATGTAATTTCCCTTTTGAGATGCTAGTATTGAACAAACTGTCCGGCTTTAGAACTGCGCTGCATGACACTTAATAGAAACATTTCTCTGGCAATAAGAGCATTCCAATTAGCATCCCTTAGACCAGGCTTCCTCAACCTCAGCCCTCCAGATGTTTTGAGACTACAATTCTCATCATCCCTGACCACTGTTCCTGCTAGCTAGGGATCATGGGAGTTGTAGGCCAAAAACAGCTGGAGGGCCGAGGTTGAGGAAGCCTGCCTTAGAACAAGAGAGCTGATGGGTGGTGACTTGCAACACTGCAGGTTGCAAGTTTTTATGGTTTGGGAAAAATGGATCTGTGGGCCAAACCCAGACCTGTGCTGGGCCCAATTTGGCTTGTGGGCCAAAGATTCCCCAACCTTGCAGTTCATGGTAAGCCCTGAAGGGGGAAATCATACTGTGGTGGTGGTGGGGAAGAAAAAGTGTGGTAGGGAGGGAGAGAGATAGACGCAGAGTGCACCATGCAATCCTGCAAACTCAACCCACTAACATCTCTGCCCGCCTCCCACATGCAGTTCTTGCCAGATCATCCTCAAGATAATTGCATTTTGAAAGAATGTGCACTTTGTGGTGGTGTGCAAGTCCATTTTCTGTTTAGAGTGATTAAAGCAGTCCTCTAGACACAGAATGAATCCTGTTGGGTCACAATAACATAAGAAGAGCCCTGCTGGATCATGGTCAAGAGCCCATCTAGTCCAGCGTTCTGTTCTCATAGTGGCCAGTCAGATAGCCCAATAGGATGCCTGAAAACAGGTCCACAGATCAACAGCGCTCTCCCCACTTGTGATTCCCAGCAGCTGGTATTCAGACGCATATGACAGTGAAGGCAAAACATAGCCATTGAGGATAGTAGTCCTTGCCCCCCCCCACCTCCCGCATATGATCACTGGTGGAAATGATATTGACGGTACAAAATAAATCTATGCCTATATGCTGCTGCTGCTTTTTATCTCTCTCTGTTTTTCCTTCAGGGTGCCTTTGGGCATCAGGAGATGGCAAACTCCCAGGTGCCCATCTGAAGACAGCTGCTACTGCAGCAGCAGCAGCAACAACAACGTATAGGAAACTAACTGAAGTGATAAAGCAGAGAATGCAGCATTGCTCAAATGTCATGTCAACCCAGGTTAATTCCATCTGGGACAGGGTTTTAAGAGCTCAGGAACAGGGTAACATTCAGCTGATGATCGCCCCCCCCGCCCAGCTCAACACTATCCTAAATTACATCTATGGATGCTCTGCTTTTCTCAGAGACCTTCTTAGATGGATACAGAGCAAACCTGGACAGCATTTAGGTTTGTGAATGTCAGTATTAGCCAAGGTTCTTGTATATCCTTTTGCCCACCTTCAGCATAATGGTGATAATGATGATGCTTACAATCTACATTGCATTTTCAGGTGTTCCAAGCACACACCTCATCTGCTTATAAGCCTTACACATGGGAGTAAAGTGGTACCTCGGGTTAGGAACTTAATTTGTTCCGGAGGTCCGTTCTTAACCTGAAGCACCACTTTAGCTAATGGGGCCTCCCGCTGCCGCAGCACGATTTCTGTTCTCATCCTGAAGCAAAGTTCTTAACCTGAGGTACTATTTCCAGTGGAGGTACTATTTTTAGTGGAGTCTGTAACCTGAAGTTTATGTAACCTGAAGCGTATGTAACCCAAGGTACCACTGTAATCAACATTGTGCCCTCCAGATGTTGGACTCCTTGGAGTCCAACTACATCTGGAGGGCACCACATTGGCTACCCCTGCTATAAAGTACAGTGGTACCTCAGGTTACATATGCTTCAGGTTACAGACTCCGCTAACCCAGAAATAGTACCTTGGGTTAAGAACTTTGCTTCAGGGTGAGAACAGAAATCGTGCTCTTGCGGTGCGGCGGCAGCAGGAGGCCCCATTAGCTAAAGTGGTGCTTCAGGTTAAGAACAGTTTCAGGTTAAGAACGGACCTCCGGAACGAATTAAGTACTTAACCTGAGGTACCACTGTAATATATTGCAGATGGGGGGCTGAGAGAGAAGCTTGCTTAAGCCTACTTACAGCGGATATGAGATCTGAACCAGGAGTTACCTTATTTGCCGCTCATCCTTTTGGTTTGGACTGTGCTGCACCAGCAACCCTGTCCTCATTGACGAGTACTTTGGTGAAGTATTATATACAGTATGCTGTAACTGGTCCCTTGGGGGCATCCCCTGGAGTATGACACCTCCTCAAAAATATTCATCTGGCTTCTGCACATTTCTTCTTCAGCACACATCAAGTCAAAATTTGCCTTATTTCTAGAGCATTCTAGGGATGTTATTTTTTTTCCTGTTTCCCTTTTGTGGATTCTGCCAGCTCTCTGGGTTTCAGTATGACTTTGGGGATTTGATTGTTAATGGTTTATGTGGGGCCTGCAACAAAAAGCTGCAATGTGCAGTGCTCCAGTTCAGTGTGCCAGCCTGTCTCCTGGCCAGCCAGCCCCCTGCCAAGATACTCCATTCCATTTCCCCTCTCCTGTGATTTCCACTGCCAGTCAGCATTCTGTGCCTAATGAGCATGTTTTCAGATCCCCTCTGCAAAGTTTTTTCTCCAATTTCTTTTTTAATCTGTGCTATACTAGGGGTTCCCACAAACACACTGATAACTTTCTTTTGTGCAAGGAGAGTGGGCTGTTTTGGCTACAAAAGGGTCCACACTCACAGAATGAGTTAGCCATATAGGAATCTGGATTTGTAGGCCACATTGAATTGTGTCCTGTGCACACTTAAGCAGATAAGGCACATTATAAGAAAGATGACAAAGGTGGTGATGTTTCTAGAATAGATAGTAGCCAAATTGAGTTCTGACTACTATTTTGCTACTCCTCCACATGCAAGAAATATAACTCCATTGACAGACCCTCCAAGTGTCCCTATTTTCCAGGGACATCCCTGGTTTAGAAAAGCCGTCACAGTTTCTGATTTGATCCTGGAATGTCCCACTTTTCCTTAGGATGTCCCTATTCTCACTGGAGAAATGTTGGAGGGTATGGAGTTATCTGAGCCCCAAGCCATCTGAAGGCAATCCTGTATAGGGAAGTTTTTTTTAATGTTTAATGTTTTATTATGTTTTTATATATGTTGGAAGCTGCCTAGAGTGGCTGGGGCAACCCAGTAAGATGTGTGGGGTTTAAATAGTAAAATTATCATTATGGAATGGGACGTCCCTATTTTCATTGGAGAAATATTGGACAGTATGCATTGATTATAGTGGTTGTAAATCTAGACTACTCGCATCTCTGTAGTGAATGCTAACTTTGGACAGTTGTTTCTCCAGCCCGTTATTGCAGGGATGCAATTAAGTGAAGACAAAAGATTATAGGTTAATGTGAAGAATAGGTTTGTTGAGCACAACAGCATCCCCAAAGCAGCAAACTGTATTAAGAAAGATCAATAGAATGCAAGTGGCAATTAAGTTTTAACTAAAAGGATATAAAGTAGGAGAGACAAAGGGGCTTAGTAAGCAACCCAATGAAAGAGGCTGCTTTGATGAGCTATGGAAAAAACGTGCACAGCCTCCAACAAATGTGTGGTAGCCTTAGTTGGCAATTGACTACATGATATCAGCAGATGAGTTCAAAGGAATCAATGGCCTCAGCAGATTGCCTTCCAAAGCAAATTGCAACACAACTTTTTTTTTTAATGCAGGTAGCAGTTCTTCTATTAAAAACAGAAACTCTTTAATCAACTGGCGTCTTTGCATTAGAAATAATAAAACATAACACTGAAGGAAAGTCCCTACTGCACATTAATCACATATATTGTTTTCAGTGCCCAACCTCTGCATAACTTTACTGAGATAATCTTTCACCGCAGAATCTACTGTTTGTACAGATGGCTTCCCCTTTTGATTCCAGATTACCTGCACAGCATGGAAGTCTATGCTCAAAGCATCAAAATAAGCAGCAGGATTATGTTTCCAAACTTTCATGTGCTGCGGTCAAATAAAAATGGACTGACAATGCTTCTTTGACTAACCAAGCGTGGAAAAGATTCCCCAAGGAAAATAAATCTAAAACAGATTCATTGTCAGAGATGTTTAAACAGAGGTTGGGTGGCTACCATTGAGGGATGTCATAGCAGCTGATTAACATTATCAGCATGGGATTGGACTAGATGATCTCAGATGTACCTCCCATATCTATAATTCTAGTTTCAATCAAATTAATTGATTGCTGTGCGTATCCGTCTAGGACAGTGCTTGCTTGCTTTTAGATGGAGCACATACTTCTGCCAGCTGGTGCCATCTGTGTAAGGATGAAGAGGGAGTACCCATTCTAAGCAGCACCAGGATGGCATCAAGGCAATCTCCTGCAACAATGGCATACACCAAGGACAGGGATCCCGTAGCCCTCCAAATGCTGTTGCACTACTCTCATCATCCTCTGACCTTTGGCCATGCTGGCTGGAGCTGATGGGAGTTGCAGTCCGACAACATCTGGAGGGTCACAGGTTCTGCATCTGTGACATACAATCTAATAGAGAAGGCAAAAAATAAAATGATGGTGGAAACGATAAAAGAAAAACAATCTCAATCGACTGGAAAGTTATACCCAGCATTTGAGTTATGGGTAGAAAGCTACAGGAGCTGGCTGAAAATTATAGCACAGGTACTCCAAGGGTGGGGGTGAGGTGGGGGTCTGCTCTCCTCTGTTCCCATCTCTCGATTAACCTCCATCTCCGGATACCACTCCATGACTTCATGAGGGGGTACCCGTAGGTCTCAGGTTTGGGTCCTGAAATCTCAGAGTCTGGGGTGGAATCTACACACATGTTGAAAATATTGTGAAAATCCTTTTTTTTAAAAAAAAAAAATTGTTTTGAAAAATGCATCGGATTTGCTATAGCTCACATTTGCCCTCTAGTGTCACAATTGTATATTGCACTTTACAACACATTCAAAATGTTTTATTTGCAGCTGGGATGCTTCTACTTTGGCAACCCTGCTTTACAGACATTTCTCTGTGTGATGGTGTCCACTATTTCAAGGGCTTTCTGGTCCAAGTCTAGCTTAAATGATTGCATTTCTATTTAAAATATATTTTATTTCTCTAGCAATTGTAGAACTTATTTTAAAATCTGCATCTATAAATATAAATTAGTATGTGCAAATGTTATGCAAATGAATGTCCTTTTGGGTGGCAGGTGATGTGCAAGTGGCTACCCTATCACTTCTGAGTTTACACCTGCCTGCTCCTGATACCTTCAATACACCCATGACTCCATTTCCCACAGTGCTCATCTCCTAGCTCTTGGTCCCACAGAGATAGCGAAAAGTGTAGAGTTACACATTGCTGGAGTCCCTTTGATCGTTTCTGATCTCAAATCTAAAGACTTCTAAAGATTCCTAATGCAAAGGATACAGAAGATAGGTCAACAAAGAAATGAAAGGTCTAGAGCGGTGCGACCTTTCGCGTGTTTCCTATTTTGAATTTAGACTGTGAGTGCCCTAAATGTTCCTTCCTCTGTGAACCAGAGAGACTACATTCCCCACAATCCTATTCGCCCCTTATGAGGCCACTCCGCTGGAATGTTAAAAACACTCCATTTCCCATAAGGCTCTGCCTCTTTCCCCGCTCCTATTTATGAAAGGTTTTCTTTTTAATCCTGCTTCTTGACCAGAACGGGTTCCAAAACGCAATTTTAAAATAATAATTAAGCACAACCACATACAAGAAAATAATTTATATTAACAAAACACACGCACACAAACCTGTCAGGGCGTCCAACGGGGAGAACTACGACTCCCACAATGCATTGCAATCTCTCGACCTCGTCCTGTCCGTTTTGTCTCGCGAGGCCTGAGGCAGGAAAGCCGGATTCGGAGCAGCGAGAGAGGGCGGAGAAATCTCGTAGGCGAGGCCGGAAGCGCCTTCTGGAGTCGGGCCTGGAGAAGGGAAAGAGGCTGGATACGGAGAGGACCGACATGGCCGAGACGGACCCCAAGACCGTGCAAGACCTCACCGCCGTGGTGAGGCGGCAAAAAAGGCAGCCGCGGGGAATGCAGGGAGCGGGCGGGAAAGGATTTCGGTTGCTATGGAGACCGACTGGGGCCACTCAAGTGGGGGAGAGGGTTGCCATGGAGAAGAGAGAAGCGGGCCTACCTAGCAGTGGGGGGGTTACCATGGAGACGAGGGCAGGAGTGGTCAGGGCGGGTCTGATTGCCATGGAAACCCAGGGGGGCTCTGCTTGTTACAAAGATTGGGGGGTGGCACTGGGGTGGGGTGGGGCCTCTCGATATTTGGGGCGGGGGCTGCTCTGTGCGGTTTATTTTAATGACTACTCCAGAGAAAAAAATGTATATGTGATGGATATTATATAATGTATATATCTTAATATTGTGTATTTTTGTAATCTGCCCTAAGACACACACACATTCTGCCCCCCCTTTTCTTATATGTACACTATGCACTTAACAAATTTATTTACATCCTGCCTTTCAGAACGCAGATCCTTCCCAGGCAGTTTGGAAGTAACAAAGATTCACTAATACCAGTATTTAGAATACAACAACCCATTAGTGTACTTCCTACAGTGTAGTTGGTAGGGGCAGATGCTGAGGGACAGGGAGCCAATATAGGATTCTGGAGGGCAGGGCTGTGTGTGTGCTGCATACCCTTGCTAAGTTGGTGCTCTGCCCTCATACCAGTGTTGGCAATGCTGTCCTGTCACCAGCATTAAAGTTGGATTCAGCTGCAGTCCAGTCACCTTTTGTATGTGGTGTAGTGGGGAGTCACTGTCTTAGCCACCTCAGGCTACAAAACGTTGAATTGGGCCCAGAGCATTATGGAAACATATTTCAGGATGCATTTTGTATCCTTATTCATTGGGATCCCACCCTACCAAGAGAAATTGAAACATCCATATATAATATTTTATCAGTGGTGATGCTCTATGCAATTTTATATTTGTTGGATTGACAAGCCCGCCGCCCACCACCACCACCACACTTAATAATTTGCTATTTGCCAGCCTGGCAGTTTCCACGAGAAGATATATTTTCACATAACTAACTCTTCAGAACTTCATTTAATGCTTCTTAGCTCAAGTATGCTTCGGACCTTTGTCAGAACCCAGTGTTCACTTTCAGAAGTTGTGATGGAAACATTTCACTTGCAGAGCTTAGTATTGGGCAAAACGCCTCCCTTGGGTTAAATACTGCACCTGGGGGCTAAGAAATTAAAATCCTGTGGCCCCAGATAATTCCTGTTTAAAGCAAAACTCTATTTTTTTTTCTCACCAGGTGCAGACACTGCTGCAGCAAATGCAGGACAAGTTTCAAACCATGTCTGACCAGATTATTGGCCGGAATATCCTTTGGGTTTTCCATCTTTTAAACAGAGCTCTTTGTGTGATGTACAGAATGGATGAATTCTATAAATCCCCCAAATGACTTGGTTCCTCCAAAGGCTGTATATTTAAAGCAGTATCATACCACTTTCAACAGTCATGGGTTCTCCCAAATAATCCTAGGAACTGTAGATTGTTAAAAGTGCTAAGAAGTATTCAGAGACTCCATCTCTCCTCACAGAGCTGCATTTTCCAGAGTTCCCTGGGAAGAGTGAGTGATGGTTAAAACATTATGTGATGGAGCCTAACTTTTGAGGACAAAGGAAGGGAAGGTAGAGGGCTGTTATATACCAGATAATATAATATTTCTCCCCCAGCCCAGGATTGTCTTTTCTGGCAGCATTGCAGGAAGTGAATGATGATTTCTTGGCATCTACTACTACTATGGCTACTAGCCATAACAACTTGATGAGTACCGGTCATCTGGGAGCAACTGTAGAAGAGGCCTCATGTCCTGCTTGTGTTACTGTTTTCTAAAGCTGTTAGCGCTTCAGCTGGTGCTGAGCAGTTCTTACTTTTATAAACTGCTTGATTGTAAAAAAGCAGTTTACAAAGAGAATAAAACAATAAAATTATTAGTAAAAACAATTTAAAACATTCATGAATTTAAAAACACACACACCAAGCAATAAACTAAAAATGCACCACATTTTAAATATCTAGGCTTTCTGAGGGTCAGGTGGTATCTCTCCACTTTTGCATTTCTCTAGTCTGTTTTCTTTAACTCGATTCACTTGATGACATGAGCTGCCGTATTGACGACCTGGAGAAGAACATCGCAGATCTCATGACGCAAGCTGGAGTGGAGGAGCTGGAAGGCGAGAACAAGGCACCTGCTACCAAAACATCAAGTGAGAATCATGTTCAAATGAGTTCAGTGTCTGCAGAAGAAGTTAAGCAGGGCTACATGTTGGGAGCTGAAACTATTTTTTTGGACTGTGGGAGCGGGCAGGTGGATTGGGACCCAGATGAAGGGGATAAGATGGGTTGCACCAGCACCACAATCTTACATTGGTTTGTTTTCTTCTTCTGGTAAGAGAGGGAAAATACCTGCTAAAATGGGTAAGGAACCCATGAACCTCCCGATGTTGCTGGACTTCCAGCTCTCATTGTCCCTGATGATTGGCCATGATGCTGGGGTTGAGTTGGCACTCAACAGCATCTGGTGAGCTACTAATTTGCCACCCCTTTACCAGAAAGAACTAAAAGTAGTCCTGTATTTGAATTGGGTCTGAAAGTATCAAAGAGTGCTAGGCTTGGACTGTCTGTTTTCAAAGGTTGGAACAATTTACCCCTTTGTTTAGAACAGGAGCTGATTCACACACGAGATGCATACAGCTAAAGCTAAATAGGCCTTGGCTTGCTAAACATCTGGATGGGTGCCATGCCCCAGTTTTCCAGAGTGTCTTAAGTTTAATAGAATAATACTTCCTGGAGTATTACTGGCAGTAGGCTGTAAATAGAAGAAATAAATGGAAGGCACTTCTTGCCACCAGGTGTAGCTGTGGCTGCGTGGAGAAGAATCTTGTTGATAGAAACAGCTGATAGTAACAGTAGTCACTTGTGCGCTATACAGCCTATAGAGCTATATCTCTTTGAATACCAGCTGGCAGGATACAGCTGTCACCGCATTCCCTGCTTGCAAGCTACAGAGAAATCACTCTGGCCAGTGTTGGGCCTGGCTTAGTGGTCCAGCAAGCTAGTTAATAAGGTTCTTAAACAAGTGGAACCTACCACAAACTGTTGCAGTGTGGAGGGCTCCTGTTCAGTGTGCCAGCCACCCATGGCCACCTCCAGGATATTCCATTACATTTCTCTCCCTGATTTTCTCCCCTCACCATCTACAAAATCAGCTGGCATTTCATGACCACTGAGCATACTTAGTCCTTTTGGGGCTGTTTTGGGAGCCTCTCCTTCCAGCCATATTTCCTGCCTCCCCCAAGGTTTTCTTGAGAATTCCCCCCTGCCTCTGGATTATTTTCGATGGCTCTGTTTTGGCTACACAAAACCCCCAAGGTCCTTCAATAACCCCAAGGTCACATATGTAGTTCTGCCTCTTGTTTGTTTTCATAACAGCCCTAAGAGATAGGATGGGTTGGGAGGAAGTGACTGGGACAAGGTCATGGACTAGCAACTTCATGGCTGAGTAGTGTTTTTGATCCTTGGTCCTAATCTTGGACTCTACTTGCTACATTATTTTTTCAGTAAAAAGTATTTTTAGATGCAGACTTTGTTAACACTGCTTATGAACATTGGTAGTTTTCTCTGGTAGCATTCTTGTTAATAAATGTGTCTTTATTTTTAATCCCCTCAACAGCTTGCCAATAATCTACAATGGGTGCTGGAAGGAAGCGGTTTTTACAAGCCTACAGGGATTTGAAGACGGCCTTTTTGTTTTCTTTCCTTTGTTTTTCAACTGCTAATATGTAAACGCATTTTTCTACTGCTGTAGAACTTGCATTCTTAATGTACCTTGTATAGCTAGATTTGGAACAATTTCTATTCTGGTTTCTTGTGTATTTGTGGGTTTCACACAGTTTTTCAAAGTAACACGTTCTATAAACTTCAGTTGTTTAAGCAGAATTTGATGGCATTGCAGAATTTGATAAGAGCTGAATTGAAAATACTAACATTATGAGTGTGCTTTTGTGAGGTCGCACTTTTAAAAAGAAAAAGAAAAAGAAAACATTTTTACTTGTGGCCTTTTTGTAATTATTTTCAGTGATGTGGCTAAAGACTAGTCCTTTCCATCAGCCTGCACAACAAATTTGTCATGTGTTTGTAAGGTACTTTTGTGGACTGGAGTACAAGAATGAAAACATCGTGTTCTAAAATCTGTCATTGTGCCAGTATGTTGCCCTGTTAGTAAAGGATTTAATACAACAAGCAATCTGCTCTAGGGGATTTAGGCTGCATGAACCATAACTCTTCTTTTTAGTTTTCTTATTATCAGTCAGTGTTCTTCATGATACCAGCTTGTGGTTTTGGGCAAATGATATATTAAGGTCATATTTCAGTAAGCTGCAGGCAGTGCTGCCCTGGGAATGGGCTTCTGCAGTTGGGAGATATCCCTTTAGAAAGCTAGTTTATTCCCAGGTATGGAGAATACCTGTTTAAACCTATTATTAACTTGGGGGTGGATGGTTCTGCCTTCCTCATAAAATAAAAGGAATAAAAGGGAAGTATTACTGGGACATCCCAGCAGCTCATCCTGGGCTCCCTTCTTTTTTAAATGGGATGCTGGATGTGAAGACCATCCCAAAGCCAATGTGAATCAGTGAAGGTCCTGTGCTTCATGGGCCTACCTGGGTCTTGGCTTGGTGACTGAAAAATAACCCCGCCTGCTTCAGGATCATATCCTTTCCTGCACCTTCAATCACTACCCCCTCTTTTCCATGTGTCTTGTGCCCTCCAAGGGAATTCCACCAGTCACTTTTAATAATCACTGGTCAAGGATCTTGCTATTGATTGATCTTATATCCCAGCAGAGTGCAGCAAAGGAGACAGGGCCTATTGCTGCAGGTAGGTGCTCTAGCACAAGATAGCCGCAACCCCAATCCAGCACGCTACAAAGCAAATGTCATTTGCACCAGGATAAACGTAAATGCAAATATAACATTTGCTTATGCTAGAGATTGGGAAGCTCTGGCCTTACCACATACTTGCATTGTTCCTGACCATTGGTCATGCTGGCTGGAGTTTCCATCAACAGACTAGAACTCTTAAACAGTGTAATCCTATACATATTTATTCAGAAGAAAATCAGCCTAAGAATCCACTACACTTTGCGTCAACATACTTATACAGTATAGCCTCAGAGTTCCCTGGGAAGAGATTGATTGATGAATCATGCTGGGAATTGTAGCTCTGGGAGGGGAAAAGGGGTCTCATAACAACTGGAACGCTATGATCCCCAGGATTCTTTGGGGGGGGATCCCTGACTGTTTAAAGTGGCATGATACTGCTTTAAACATACCGTGCAGATGGGGCGTATGATAAGCTCCCATGCATGCTTGCTTTGAATCTTAGCTGCACAGAGCTAAGCACAGAGATAGCACAGAGAGGACCTGTCCCATGACAGGCCAGGCTATATGTCAATTGCTGGTTAGCCCCTCCATTTAACTGGCTTGCTTGTGAAAAGACTCAGCAAGCCTGATCTGAACCAGGTGGGATTCCATCTACGTAGCTGTAACTGAAAGAGCCACATTATGGTCCATAACAGGTCTTTATCCACTCAAGGTAATAGCTGTAGGGGGCTCTAGAAGACATTGGGAACCTCATTTATATATTTTACCAGCAATAGAACCCCTTTAGGAGTTGAACATTTGTTAATAGGCACCGAGAAATAAAGAGAGGAAGATAGGATTATTTGGGGTGACTAGCTGGAAGTTGTAATAACCCCCCACCTTGTCTAAAGCATGCAAGATACTTCTCCACCCCTCTGCATCATCTGTTGTTCACCATCTGTTTGTGCCACTCGTAAAACATCTCATGTCTGTTGTGGTGATAACGTGGACACTGTTATTACTCAAGGTGCCAAGGAAGTCCTCTTAAGCTGTATTAATAAAGCAAATGGAGATAGGAGAAAATGCATCGTGTACCACCAGCCTTAGACTTTCCAGTCCTGTTAGAACTGTCTAATAAAAATGCTGAAATTGCTCTAAAATAAGGCTAGATCTGTGTGTAGGACATGCTCTCGCGGATCTTGTGTCTTAAGTGAATAACATTTTGTTGGAAGTCTTTGCACAGCGAATAATTATTCTGCCATGGGGTCTGGGGTGGCCAGGGGGATCTGGTCCGTCAATGTGGGCTGCAGGATGCTGGACAAGATAGGGCCTTTGTCTGATCCAGCAAGGCTCCTGCATTATATTATCAGCTATAATAGCTAAATGGAAACTCCATGCTTAGAGGCCCTATACCTCTTAAACTGTTGCTGGCAGGCGAACAGCGGGGAAGGGCTGTTGCTTTGTCATTCTGATTCTGAGCATTCCAGGAGCATTCTGCTGGCCATTGTTGACCAGAATGCTGAGCCAGATAAGCCTTTGGTCTGAGACAAAAGGGAGTGATTACTCTTACATGCTTATGTGAGGCAGGTATGCTGTGACAGTGCCCCAGTTCACAAATAGCAATAAACCAGCTTTATGTAAGCACACTGATTTCTGGAGAGGAGATTGTGGCCACATTGCTCCTCCAGTGCTACTGTGAGCTAAATCAGGGTTTGGCTTAGTGTGCTGTCCAAAGTTAGGCCCATGGTTTGTCTCACTGGAGAAAAACTGTAAACTCTAACCAGTGTTTGCTCTTAGTTTGCCTGATGGATTCCATACCCATTAGCAGATGGCATGGTGGGGCAACGGTGCTCACCTAACCTCCTGACAGTTGAGCCTCTGATGGTTACCAGGAACTAGAGAAGGAAGGGTGAGGCAGTGTGGAATTGCAGTGTGGAATTTGCAGTGCAAACACATCAGCAGGAGTGCCAGATTGGTTCTGCTAATGTGTTTGCACTTCAATGACCTCCCTCCACCTCCCCGGTAAGCAGATGTGACTGTCAGGTCAGGTGAGCACCACTATCACTACACTGCCTGCTACTGACGACATCTCACATCACCCCAAATCTTTTAACATGCTGGCTGGGAATGATGGGACTTGGAGTCCAACAGCATCTGTAGGGGCACAGGTTCCTTGTTCCTTAGCTAAAGCAGGGCAGAGGGGGGTGGAAAGGGCTAGAATGGGAATTCTGAACACAGATCTCTTGTATTAAGTGCCATTTGCCCCTGAGATTACAAGTAATAATAATAATATTATAATAATAGTTTATTATTTATACCCCGCCATTCTGGCTGGGTGTCCCCAGCCGCTCTGGGTGGTTTCCAGCAGAATATTAAAATACAATGATTCAACAAATGTTAAAAGCTTCCCTAAACAGAGCTGCCTTCAGATGTCTTCTAAACGTCCGATAGTTTTTTTATTTCTTTGACATCTGGTGGGAGGGCGTTCCACAGGGCGGGTGCCACTACTGAGAAGGCCCTCTGCCTGGTTCCCTGTAACTTTGCTTCTCGCAGTGAGGGAACCACCAGAAGGCCCTCAGCGCTGGACTTCAGTGTCCGGGCAGAATGATGGGGGTGGAGATGCTCCTTCAGGTATACTGGGCCAAGGCTATTTAGGGCTTTAAAGGTCAGCACCAACACTTTGAATTGTGCCTGGAAACACCAAGTTTGCAACTGATGTTTCTTTTTTTTGCAGTTCATCAGTTGAAGTAAAAAAGCAATAGCACAGAGCTGATGGTAATCAGCCCACACCAAAAACAATGTACTCCACGATTACACTCAGCCCTGATTCATACACACAAACACACCACTTGATCTCTGATTACTCAGCGCTCCATGACACCCAGCTGGGTGCACCAGCTCTTTGCAATGAAAACCCACTGAGCTACAACTGAAAATACAAAACTCATTTGTGAATCTGAGTAATTTGGACTTCTCAAGTGGAGTTGTTTTTGTTTTATTTATATCCCACTTTTCTTTCAATGAGCTCAAGTTAGTATGCTTTGCTTTCTCCCCATTTTATGCTCACAAGAACCATGGGAGGTGAAGCTTAAGAATCTGGCTCACCAAATGAGCCGCATGGCTGAGTGAGAATTTGAACCCTGGCATCCCTGGTCTTAGTCCAACACTCTAGCCACCACACCACACTGGCACCTTTTATTTTAATATTCCTATATTGGAAAGCAACCACAACTGGGGAGGAGAGGGTCATTTAAACCCTCAATTTGGAAAGCATAGATTGATTTTATTTTGTTCATTTGTTTTTTAATTGCACTCAAATTCCCTTGGCATTGTTCTTCCATGACTGGTCACCATCCTTTCTCATTAGCAAATATGTATGCTACACTAAGAGTAGGACCTTTAGTGTGGCAGCACCCGTTCCTGGAATGTGTTTCCAATGAACAGCAGGCAGAAGCCTTCATGACTGACATTTAGGCACCTGCTTAAAACTCACCTGCTCACCCAAGTAATCCCTGATGGGTGATCCAGCTCTGTTGACATATTAACCTGATCTACCCTTTGTGATCTCCAAGTAGGGCTTGGAGAGATCCTTGCCTGAAATCCTGGAGGACCACTGTGAGTCAGTATAGACAATACCAAGCCAGGTGTTTCAGTAGCCTGACTTGGGCTGAGGCTGTTTCCTATCTTCCTATGACAGTTCTGGTTCCTGGCACAAAGGGACATCTGTTTTCCTCTCCTTGGAGTTTGGCCATAGCTGATTTTATGTTTCTTATCCTCTAGAAGCATAAATCCAGATTGCAGTTTTATGGCAGATACTGCCCTCTAGTGCACAATGTCCCTGTTTCTTGTTTTTAATAAAAAAACAGAGTCTGTTCCAATTATTTATCTTGTTGCCTTCTTACACTGAAGCTTTGATGTTACCACTTTAATGGGCCACATGTGGATTTGAAATGTGATCATTAAACTAGGCAGTGTGTTTACCATTAAGGAAGTGAACAGGGCTCAACAAATCCTTCTGTATGCCACCGTTTGAACCTCTGCTTTGCTCCGAAGGGGCTCGAGGCTTGCTGTGATCTCTCTCTCTCTGTGGCTCTTTTGAAATTAAATCATGTGAAAGATGAAGGACAGGGGAAGAAAAGTACTGAAAAGGAAGCAGCCGCCATATCTGGGCTGTGATTCAAAGGAGGCAACAGCAGACACCCAGGACGAGATTATAACCCTACCTCTTAGATGTTTCCTGCAGCAACCATGAGTGGGCCTTGCACGGTTGTGATGAAACCCTCCCTCCAGGCAAAATGAGAAAGGCCTCTGTGCAAAGCTTCTCAAGGAGCAGCGGAGGGGCTACTAGCCTCTGAACTTGAGACAACTTGCCTGAACTCTGAGCAGAGCCAACCCAACCATTAGGCAGAGTGAGGCAGCTGCCAAAGGCAGCAGATACTGGGGATGGGCAGCAGGGTAAGGCGTAGGAGAGCAGAGCTGTGTGTGCTACATAGCCTACCCTGTGTCCTCTAAGCTAGTCCACTGATTTCAGCAAATGAATTGAGGTATTAACAAGGCTTTTGAGTTTCTTGTGACAGGTTAACATAACAAGCAAGTCAAAGAATGAGGGGAGAAATCAAACATAGGTTGATTGCTTCTTTCCTCTTTTTTTATGAGGTCCCTGCTTTCACCCTAACAATGTAAATGGTAACGTGTTTACAAGAGAGGTTATACTGGACCTCGGCAAGCCACAGATCTCTCGTTAAAACTATGACTTATCAGACATAAGCATCACTGAGTTCAGTTGAGCTGACTCACAGTAGGCATAGGATAGCAGTTACACAGATCTTAATACATTTCATATAATTACACACACAAACACTGCTGCTGCTCTTTGTGGGGGTGATAATGGGTCATGGATCATTTGTCACAAGGGGCCCATCAATTATCCCGGAGCTCTAGCAGATGAAAAAGGCTCAGAGCTGCATTGTCTCCTACCTCCCCTCTCCACTAAGCCATGCATACAATAGGAGGCAGAAGAGGAGCACACAGCCTTTGCCTTTAAATTGGCCCTTTTTCTTCAGTGCCAATGCTCTAGGTCAGATTTCTTCCAAATGATGTTGGGCTACACCTTCCATAATATCTTGCCATTAGCTATGCTGCCTGGGGCTGATGGGTGTTGTAGTTCCACAAAACGTGGAGGGCCACGAGTAGAGTGAGGTTGCTTTTGTTTAGGCTATAAACAATTGCCTGGATTTCAGCACTGGACAGCTCCTCCTTGGCCAATATACCTTTGCTTCCAGAGCAAAACTCCCTTAACGTTTTATCGCTAGTTATCCATAAATCATATGTGCAGCCCGGTTGATAAAAGGCACTGGAGACTCTTTAGTTGTTATCTGTTTATCTGGCATCCCATCCTGAATTCTGATATGTACATTTCTGCTTCCCCATGAGTCAAGCGTGAACATATTTCTTGCTCTAAATGATTTGGGAATTTGGACATTAAGCTCTACTCCCAGTGGTGGCTTCTTTTCAAGCTGACGAAGAGAACTACAAAGTATTTAACAGAACCCCCTGGGGAACTAAAGGCACCATGAGGAACTATGCTTCTCTGCATTATGCTCCATGGGGTTCATTTAGTGCTCAGTAATGATAGTGTGCAATTTTGTCTCTTCCACTCTCTTCCTTTCCAGTTTGTGGTCTGTGCTGTCATAAAAAAGCTAGTCCAAGGATACTCAGATTATAATGGCATGGAGAGGTGGATTCTGTTGTCTGCATAAAATTCTGTGGAGGAAACAAATTTGCACTCAAACTCTTTGTTGTTGTTTTGGTTTGCTTTGGGGCTGTTGTTGTTTTGCATAAATTGTTATGCTCTCCAGCAGCTTATAGAAGCAGAATGAACTCTGCAAAGTGGCAAAACAATAATAATGGCACGTGAACCTCCTTTTAGTAGGAAAAGTCAGGAAGGTATTGATGTACATCAGCTTACTGTAGCTTATGCTATCAGCTCCTAATAAGCCCACCAAAGGACAGAAAATACTGTCGTGGCAACCAATTTTCCAGGGGTAACTTAAATTTTTGGGTGTCATTAGTCCCATGGAAACAACTTCATAGGGCTGAGCAGAAGAATGAGACCATGGAAGTGGATCTTGAAGTGGGGCCCAAAGGTTTGGGAGATATTGAGCTGTACACCAGGGAGGGACTGAGCCAGTTGTCAAGTAAAGGTACCATCAGACATCCTGAGAACTGAGGAGCAGCCACCTGACTTGTCTTTGGCACTGCCTCTCATCATAGAAGTGCACCACACCTCCTAGGAGGTTCTGAGGTTGGATCAGACAGTGAACCAATTTTATCAACTTTGCCTTCATCTCCAAGGATGCAGTGCTGGCTGCGCCAGCATGAGCAAGTCCAGCCTACTTGCAGGAGCGCTTGTTTGCTTGCCCCCTTTCAAGGCTTGGGATGATAATAATGTGAATTACTGAGCCCACCCCACTCTCCAAAGGGGGAGCTCGTGGGGCATGTATCCTAGGATACACTAGCCATGTATCCTAGAGCTCTGCTATGAACTTCTGAATTGTGTACCCTGTAGTCTGATCTACATCTGGGCATTGTAATGGATTCTGGAATAAACACCTTGGCAACAATTATGCTGTAAGTCAATAATCTTCAGATAGGAGTTAGGACACAGGATACCCTGAGGGAAGGCAGAAGAGGCCATAGTGCTCTAGGATAAAGATAGGGAGCCTCCAGACAGTGGGCCTCATCAGGCCTGGCATGGATCCTGATCCGTAGCTGTTTTCCCACAATCACATCTACCCACCCCATATCTGACATCATATGGGACATGGGACATGGGGCATGTAAGGATGTGGTGATACAGGAATGATCAGGAGCTTAAAGAGAACTTGTGATTGTTCCATTGTGAGAGGGAATCACTAGAGTAGGCTGCATCCGTATCTAAAACTGGGGTAATCATGTTACTCCAGACATTGTTGAACCCCTAGCTCTCATCATTCCTGATCATTGGCCATGGTAGCTGAAGCTGATAAGAGTTGGAGTCCCACAACATCTAGATCTAAAGAGGCCACCAATCTACTCTTTAAAAATTGTGTTTGCTTTAGTAACCCTGAATGGCATTGGATGAAGGTGAAATATATATGTAGCAAATGAAACCTCATCTAATTTGTCATCTTCTAGTTTAGGGTAGACAATGTGACACCCTCCAGATGTTGGACTACAGCTCCCATCAGCCCCAGCCAACATGAGAACTGTAGTTCAACAGCATCTAGAAGGCACAACATTGGTAACCCCCATTCCAACTCCCATCAGTCCCAGTCAGCTAAGCTGAGCTGTCCAGGGCTGATGAGAGTGCTACTCTTAAATATCTGGAGTGCACCAGGTTGAGGAAGACTGTAGTAAATATGTATCCAGCCAGTTTAAAAGCAGGCAGGATAAAATCAGAAGTGAGATTATTAACAAAGATGTAGTAGATAGAGAACTTTCCAGTGCTGAAAATTCTGAAAACCTTTTATAAGAAGAGGACAAAAGGGAATCTGAGAGAAAGATAACATTAGTCCTAAATTCCCATAAATTTGTACCAGTTGGATATGGGCGAGTGTGTTTGTGTTTAAAACAGTTGCTAGACTGACAATTGACAATGAGAGCAGAAGTGGGGGAAGAATTGATGTTTCTGAAATGTTCTCTAGAGCTTGCTGCAACTGAGAGAATTGAATCAAGGAAACTGAAACAGTTGGCATCTCAGATTAGGAGACATGAGCAGCACATATCTCCCAGAATTACAGGCAAAATCTGTGGCTGTTAGAATGCAGCTTTCATTGGTGCAGAAACTGGGTTAACTTGGCATTCCGATGGGGAGGATAGAGGAGGACAAACTCAAGGTGGTGTACATAGTTCTCCTTATCCTCATTTTACCCTCACATAAATCCCATGAAGTAGGTTAGAGTGAGGGACAGTGACTGGTCCAAGGTCACTGAATGAGCTTCATGACTGAGTGAGGATTCGAACCCTGTTCTCCCAGATCCTAGTCCAGCTACTACACCACAGTGCCTATATAGCAGATGTACTGCATGTTAAAAGGTAGGGAATAACTGGTCTGCTTGAGTTTTCAAGTAAAACACTTGAAAACGCCAGCCAAGGTTTTTCCAAATAGAAACGTTTTATGTTTTGATTTATTTCCCCACGCCCACCCACCGCAAGGATGTTATATCCAGACATTCACACCACAGGGTTTTCTGACCCAGCTAAAGGGAGCACATGCACAATGTCAACTCCATACAGAAAAATGCAGTTTCAGCGACACTTTCCACCACTTTTCTACATTGCCGCTTTCCTAATAGTGGAGAAGGCCTCATCCATAAAATAACTTTAAACAAGGCAGCTCACTGGTAATTAAAGTGGTAACAGATATGATGGAGAACACTGGGGAGAGCCGGCTGGACGGTCTCTTTGGGGTATTTCATATGCTTTTTTCCAGAACAACATTTCCCTCTCATTTCGGAGAGCTAATTATACATGTGCTGCACACTAAGTGGAAGGCGAAATTAATTGGAAGAACAAAGGCAATTTGTTGCGGATTGGACCACGGCCACCAGCGTTCTTTTCCCTGGCAGGAGAATACGACTCCACTCAAAATGATCTGTACTGAATGGGTATTCAGAGTCTGGTTTCTGCAGACGGGCCCAGGGGGGGGGGGAACAACCTCCTGGACTGCTGCTACCACCCAGTGTAGACAGTACTAAGCTAGATGGGCCAATGGGTCTTCCTCCTCTTTCTTTGGGGCTGCCAAATCATGCTGGATCCTGAAGGGGCTGAGGAGTTCATAGCAATTCCCTCTTGCTTCTTCTCTGTTCTATAGCTTCATCCAAACAAGATTTTCTTGCTCCTATACTCCCATTCCCTTTTTCCTTCCTTAGATCCAAAATCCTGTCTCAGTCTAGAAGAAGAAGAAGAAGAAGAAGAAGAAGAAGAAGAAGAAGAAGAAGAGGAGTTTGGATTTGATATCCCGCCTTTCACTCCCTTTAAGGAGTCTCAAAGCGGCTAACATTCTCCTTTCCCTTCCTCCCCCACAACAAACACTCTGTGAGGTGAGTGGGGCTGAGAGACTTCAAAGAAGTGTGACTAGCCCAAGGTCACCCAGCAGCTGCATGTGGAGGAGCGGAGACGCGAACCCGGTTCCCCAGATTACGAGACTACTGCTCTTAACCACTACATCACACTGGCTCTCATTGTGGCCTTCTGCCCTTTTTGCATCTATGATATGGGCCAGAATGTTTCCCTTGCCTAGCCTTCACCTCAGCATTCACCCTCTGGCCCTCCCATGTTTCTGATTTGTTCAGGTGCAAAAAGGATGCCATCTTACTTATTTTATTTTATGTATTTATAGCCCACTTTTTTCTCCAAGGAGCTCCAAGTGGCAAACATGGTTATACCTCTCCTCATTTAATCCCCACAAGAAACCTGTGAGGTAGTTTAGGCTGAAAGTCACAGTGACTGGCCTAAGGTCACCCAGTGAGCTTCATGGATGAGTGGGGATTTGAACCCTGGTCTCCTGGGTACTAGTTCAACGCTTTACCCACTAGAGCACGCTGGCTCTGAAACAAGAGATCATATGACAATCATGAGTAGCTGCTTCCTGCCCTCACAGAAGGCAAACAAATGCCTCTCAGAAGGAGGAATGAGTTAGAGAGAAAAGGATAAGATGGGAAAGCATGAGAAGAAAAGGGAGTTAAACAATTGACCTAGGAATAGGACAAAACTGAAGTCCAAGAAGCTGTTGATAGGGAAAAGCAGCAGAGTCTTTAATAATTTCTGAAGTAAGATGAAAAAGAATGGTTGGATCAATAGCTACTAACCTCTGGAAGGGAGTTAGATCCAGAGGGCAAGAGGAGGGCTAAGCTTCGCTGAAGAAAGAATGGAGGGAGAAATGAGCATCAAAGGAAAGCAAAAGAAAGTGGGAGGAATGCTACAATTATAAGGAGAGGGACGCAATCATGAAAGAAATGATTATTAGGGAAATGTAGTCAAGGAAAGGATTGAAAATAATTTAAATGTTAATTTAAAACCTTTTTTATAAAAAAAGGGGGGGATGCGAATAGCATCTGCAATGGGAGAATTGGGAAGGTACCATGGGCACTGACAGGTTTTACTTTACACTGGCAGAGGCAGTGTTTTCCCCAAATTGCATGGTGGTAGGTAAAAAAAATAATGATGCAGCAAAGGTGTTTGTGCATGCCTGTCTCTCTTCACCTGGGAAGTTTCCTCCTGAGAATCCTCGTTTTTAATGGGACTGTATCCTACAGGTGATGGCAACTGGCTCTTTCAGTCTTTATAACGGGTCTTTCTTCTCGAACCTGCAGTCCTTGTTTTCATTTTTGGACTTGGGGAGTTATTCCTGCCTGTTTGGCTGAATCCCCATCCCTAATAGAAACTGAAAGGTCTCTGTCCCATCCTCCACTGAATCCACCAGTCCTTCCTCTCTCCCACAGCAAATTGCATAGCTTTGAGATGCCAGAGTTGATACATCTCCATTCATCTCCAGCACCATGATCAAACCTCAGGAGGCCAATTCTCAGATTCCGGCTCCCCAATAGATTATATCCTCTTTTGCATTTTGCCACAAAGGAGAAGGAGATTTAAAGGATGGTGTCTGTGCTTGTGAGAGGGATCCTCCTATGAATGCTATGACTTGTGAAGTTTTTGTTTTTAACCCTCTATCTGAAAAACTTAATGAGATGGCGGGGGTGGGGTGGGGGACTGACACCAACAAGAGCAAGAGTCAACATGGTTAGGTCGTGGGTATATTGTTAATAAACAGAGCTGAGCTAAATGCCCTGCAAAGAAAAGCTTTAGCATGCAGCAAAGTTGAAGGTGACATTTGTTGATTTTAAGCAAACTTGCATGCCTCCATTCAGCAGAGGGCAGGGCCGAAACCAACAGATAGGGATAAATACACTTTGTGGTTCCTTGCAAAACACACACTCACTCTCTCCTTCTCTCTCTCTCATCTATCTATCATCTATCTATCTATCTATCTATCTATCTATCTATCTATCATCATCTATCTATCTATCTATCTATCATCTATCTATCATCTATCTATCATCTATCTATCATCTATATCTATCTATCATCATCTATCACTCTATCTCTCCTGAATGAGGCATCCATGGAACTAGCTCCCACCATGTGAGTTTAGAATCCAAAGCCATTCTTGTAAATATGAAGACGAAGCTGGTAAAGAACCTTTTCTCCCTTTTACCGGTGGGACTTTTGTGTGTTTTATTAACCTCTTTAAAGCAATGTTGCTGTCATGAGAATGAAACACAACAGCTGGTGGTGGGACTGGATAGTTTCAGTTTCCAAGCTTTAAACTCTGCTATAACTTCAATTTAAGCAAAGAAACCCAAGAGCACTTTGGTACATTGGGAGAGTGCGCTGTGCAAGGGTGTAAGTCTGGTAGCAAACTTAACACCAGTGGCAACAGCACTCCTACAAGTTGCCATAGCTTGTGCCAACATCATACATTTTTCTTCATTGGAAGCATTGGAAGCCTTGCCCTGGAACCAATCAGAGTGAAGGCAGTGGTACCCACTCTTCCTCTGGAGTAGAGTTGGGGAATGTGGTCTTCCAGATGATGTTGGATTCCAGATCCTATCAGCCCTGGTTGTCATGACTACTAGTCAGGGATGATGGTAGCTGTAGTCCAGCAACATCTGAAGGGCAAGAAGGTAGCCACACCACTGCATTGTGGTGGTTGTTTTTTGCTGCAACAGCTGTCTGAAAACCAAGCCTTATGAAGAACGCTTGAAGGCATTGAGTGTGTTTAGCCTCTTAAAGAGGAGACTGAGAGGAGATTTGATAGCCATCTTTAAATATCTCAAGGGCTGTCACATGGAAGATGGATCAAGCTTGTTTTCTCCTGCTCTGGAAGGTGGGACTCGAACCATGGCTTCAAGTTACAAGAAAGGAGATTCCAACTAAACATCAGGAATAACTTTCTGATGGTAAGAGCTGTTCAACAGTGGAAGAGACTCCCTCAGGAGATTGCGGACTCTCCTTCATTAGAGATTTTCAAGCAGAGATCTCCTTCCAAATCTACAATTCTATTATTCTATCTGCACTGGGACCATCCCACTTTCTGTTATTATCAAGTCTATTCTGCTGTGCGCTAAGGCTTTTGATGAGTTTGGAATCTGCCCTAGATACAGAAGATTCCTTTTTAAGAGTCGGGGGATGTCTGCAAGCATTTGGAGTCCCACTGAGGTGTGGCTTATTTTTGCTTCTTCTAATAAACGATATCAGGCAGTGGGAACCTTTCAGAGCTGTTGCTAAATCTCCTTGAGCTCACTTCAAAATATACAGCACCCTCCATTTTCTGCTTCCTAAAAAGAGCAAGCCTTACATATGCACAAACAAGATCCATTTTAAAACATGGGGAACCTTTGCCGTAAGAGACTGATGATAACAGGATGTAGAAAAATGCCCACATGCTTTCCCACTAGGTGGAGCTGTAGTCATTCCTGAGACACAGCAAAGGGTCTTGCAAAAAGCACCTGCGCTGCCTTAGACAGCGAAAGGAGGCAGCGGGGGTGGGGTGGGGACTTTTCTCTGTCGTAAATAATACATTTGCAGTACTCACATCAACAAAACTTACACACAGGGACATGCTCTTCAAGTAAAGGCTCAAATCTCTGCCATAATCAAAAGGATTTTGAATAGTACATTATGCAGCTTAAAATAGATCCAGAGACCACTTTGCAGTGGTTAGGGTAACAATTGCTCATCTGCAAAGGAACATTTTACTGAGGACGTAAATACCATCTTCCAGCAAGGACTGATGGGGATCCTGTTGGGAAAATGTTGTGATTTAGCTCCTGTCTGATTCTAGTAATTCGCTTAGATGTTGCTGAATGTTACCTGCCTATCTCCAAAAATGTAGCAGGGAGTAGAGCATGATCCAGAACCCCAGGAAGGGTGTGAGGTGGGTGGACTTTACAATGGGGCTATAAAAAGGCCCATTTGCATGGCAAGTAAAGGAGGAATCAATCCTTTAGAGCAGGGTTTCCCCAAACTTGGGTCTCCAGCTGTTTTTGGACTACAATTCCCATCATTCTTCACTGCTGATCCTGCTAGCTAGGGATGATGGGAGGTGTAGTCCAAAGAAACAGCTGGAGACCCAAGTTTGGGAAGCTCTGATTTAGAGGCAGGACTGCAGGTCATTGGCAGGTTATGCTCAGAGATAGAGACTGGGTCAAAGGACACCTAGTGAGTGTCATAGCTTGACGTGGGTTTGAACCCAGGTCTTTCCACTCCAAGAGTTCCTAATATTCAACAGCCAAATACCATCCTTGCCTCAAGCTTGACTTGGATTTATTCTGAATACAGTTCTCACCATGATTGCATACAGCACCCTCAATCTCCATGGCTCTGAGTGGGATATAAAGAGGAGAGAGAGAGAGATGGAGGTTACAGCATTGGCCCATCACCAGGGAGAACCAGGTACAGATCTCACTGCTGTGAGTCTCACTGGACCAGTTACACCTGAGCCTATCCTACCTCACAGGGGTGTTGTAAGGGAGGTTGCAATAAAGAGACACGAGGAGAACCGTCACAGGAGATCCAAGTGGGAGCAAGATGCAAGTGGGAGCAAGTGGGACTGCTTGTCTTGCAGGGCCAGTTTGAGGAGGGAGAGGGTGGTCCAAGGGCTTCCTGTCGCGGGAAAGAGTTCCTGGTGGCGGGGAGCAGAAACCGAAGAATTGAAGGAGCCTTTTGAAAAAGAAATAAACGATACTGCGATGGGCAGCAAGGTGGCGCTGGAGGGTAACACAAAAGTTTCACTCAAGACAGAAACTCATCCGCACCAGAAAGGGCTTTTTTTGTTTTGAAACTGAAAGTGGGGAATTTTTTTCCATCATCAGCACCATAGGTGGGAGAGCGCATACTGTTCTCGTAATCCGCAATAGCAAAAAATGCAGGCTTACTTGGAAGCATGTTTGCAATAGAATAGAAGGATAAGCCCCCGCCCCCACCCACAAGCCCCCCCAAAACTAGGCAAGTTCAAGTCCTGCCCCACATCTTCCTTCTTGTGGTTCCTTATCTTTAAACTGGACATGAACAGGACAACTCTTCAAGTAAAGGATTCCTTCAAACAGAGGACTGTCTTCTATAAAGTAGGACCCTTGGCCACTTGACTTTTAAGCACCTTTTTTGAGAAAGAGAGGTCTTCTCCAACACACATTCAGGCATCCCTGCCCACCAGCGCTGCCCAGTTCAGGTAGCGGCACGGTGAGTCTCTTGCATTCCTGCTTGTGTCTTGTTCAGTATAGCTCTTCTTGATCCAAGCATAAGAAGATAAGGGGAGCTTGCTGGATCAGGCCGATGTCCCATCTAGTCTAGCATTCTGTGGCCAACCACATGTCTGTAGGAAGCACTCAAGCAGGAGATGAACTCAGCAGCACTCGGCCCACCTGTGATTCCCACCAACTGGTATTCAGAGGCATTGTCTAAATGTTGTCTCTGTTTAGACCCAAATGAATGGAGCCCAGCCTCCTGGAACTTCCCTATATAGGGACACGTTCTTACACAAAAGGGACTCATAGCAGCAGCTAGTACTCAAAGTGAAAGAGAGTATCTGAGAAGCAAAATATGGAGCTCACAAGTAAGTTAATAACCTTCACCGTAATATTACCTTTAAAAAAGGAAAAGAAAAGAAAAGAAAAGAAAAGAGGTTTTAATTTCCAGACCTCCACCTGAGATGCTACTTAGGAAGGCGGAAAAATTAAAAACCCAGCAGGCTCTGATGGCACTTTTCCCCAAAGTGGGAGCCAATTAGTTATCATCAATTAAATAAAATTAAAGAAAAGAGATCTGTTCAGAGAAGGAGAATGAAAAATGAAATGACCTTCTGGAAACAAGGGAATTGCGGGGGGGGGGGGGGGAGAGTGCCACCAAGGAAGAAAGAGAAAAATAAAAGGCATTTTTAAACTGAGTCAAAATTTACACCTGGTAGAACAAATCAACTGTTGACCATGGAGCCATTATAAACTGATTTGAATCCCCACGCCCCCGTTTTTCACCAACATTTTGGTGTATTACTCTCCTGGTTTGTACACTGTCACAATCACTGCTCCTGGGCGTGGTGGTAGTGGGACGGTGAGATAATGAGAACAGCCACTGATATCAGGGAGGGAAGAGGATCGTAACTGCAGTCAAGTCAACTGCTCAAAGGAAGAACTGTGTGGCAGGAGCCACCCTATCCTTGTGTCTTTTTTAGATTGTGAGCCTGAAGGCAGGAACCATATTAGAGCATTTTTTGGCTAAAGGGTGAAGCCTACGTGCCCTTATAAAGATGGTGGTGATTATAACAACCTGAATAATGGCACTGAACAAGCACAGAGAAGAAACGTTTGTGGTCATTCTGTATTAAAAGTCATCCACTCTTGACACTTCCTTGCAGTGTGTAGAAGTGGAGCATTTTGAGATGGGCAGAGGTAAATTCTTCATCAGCATAGAACAGAGTCACTTGAGGCTTTGTAGGGGGGGCATATCTGACGTGGTGGAGGGGTAGAGGTTTTCCGACATGTTAGTTTAATTTGAGGAGGAGTAAAATTTGCCTCATTATTCCACACCAGCAGAGAGTGATTGAATGTTCCTAGGATGTGCTGTTATATAGGAGCCAACTCCTAGGGGCTAAGGGGTCTTTGCCCCCCCCCAATAAAATATTTGAGGAGGCCACCCCTCCCAAAGTTGATGGGCATTGCCATTCAAATGGTGTGTGTGCACTGTGTTAGGTGATCGATATTGCAGGGCGAGGCTTACCTGCCCACCCACCCCAATATTTTACTGAAGTTGGTAGACTGTGCTGTTAAATATATATTTTAAAAATGGGCTGCCTGTCTGACTCACCAGTGAGACATCAGTGGGACATCAGTGGGACATCAGTGGGACATGCAGCATTTGACCCTGTGCTATGTATGTTGGAAGTTCCAAGGCCACAGTTAAGTTGGCTTCACACTGCAGTTAAAGATCTCACCGTGATTAATGCTCTTTCAAATAATACATCTATATTCACTCAAAAAAACCCCGTTAAAATTCTTTAGAAAGGTGGGAAGCAGAGAAATTTGTTTTTGCAAATCTTATACACGTGAGCTGGTTAATGATGTCACAACTGTGTCACCTGCAGCATCCTCCAGACTAATTGCCTGATGTTTTTCTTCTGTAATGAAGATATTCCCTACCCCCCCCCGAATATTTAGGATAGATCCATTCAAATTTATTTGTTAATGGGGAAAAATAATAATATGCAGCAATTCTGGCAT
The DNA here is from genome assembly GCF_027172205.1 of Podarcis raffonei. Classification (NCBI taxonomy): domain Eukaryota; kingdom Metazoa; phylum Chordata; class Lepidosauria; order Squamata; family Lacertidae; genus Podarcis; species Podarcis raffonei. The sequence continues at coordinate 55,622,233 of NC_070609.1, read as the reverse complement.
TTCATTAGAAGGGCTGGGAAATAAACAGTAGGACTCACTGAAGTGAAGAGTGTATGCAAAGAGCCATCACCAGCCTCGCTGATCTTTGGGTTTAATTAATAATAAGCTGCATCGTTCCGATTCATCATAGCCAGACAGCTTTACAAAATATGCACTTCTGCGGGATCCGAATTCTTTCAGAATGCATTCATTAAACAGATAGCTGGGTTCGTTCACACTCTGTTTGATAGATGAAGCATAATGCACAGTAACAGATTAAATATTATACTTCCTAACATGTTTTGCATCTAGCTGTTGCTCCTGCAAGATCTTGGCAGTGTAACAAAGAAAACCTTAGGAAGGATTTATTTAATATATTGCATGGTCTGCTAGGAACTGTCAGGGAAGGGACCATCATCACCCTGTGATACAGCACAGCCTTTGCAAGCTGATGGGTTGAGTCCAGGCAGCAATGGGAATAACCAATACTGGGTCAGTTGGGCAGATCATCTCACCTGGTATTAAGGCACCTTCCTATATCCTTATGGGAAAACTTCACAGAGGAAGGTTTCTTATTAGGTGTGTATTCTCACATTTCCTCAAAGAGGCTCAAGATGGCTACATCTGCACCCTCCCCATTTTATCCTCACAACACCTCTGTTATGCTGAAAGATGGCCAAGTGTCCTAAGTCACCCAGGGAACTTCATAATTGAGGGGAGATCAGAACCCAACACGCTAACTGCTATCCCACCCTGCACAGGGGTCATTCATTTCAGTTGTGGTACTTAGCCTGTGCAACAGTGTAGGGCTAGAAGAATATGTGCATATTCGCACCATACATATTAATGAAATTTCGATTAACTATAGGGAAAAAGAGGTAAACTAAGGCTTAGCAGAGAACTACAGCCTTCCTGGTCAAATGAAAGTTACGGACTCTGGAAATAGACTGAATTCATAAAGAATCCTTTCTTAAGGCGAGCCTCTGAGGTAGCCACTTTAGATAGGCAGTCACGCTAAATGACTGAGCAATCCAGTTTGGATGGTTTCTTAATTTGTGCCAAGAGTAGATTGTGAAAAGGGTTGTGCTTTTGAGTCTGGCACTGGAGGACTCCAAGATTCCAAACCCTCCCTCTGCTGGGATTCTTGGAAAAGCAGATAGCTAGGAAGAATTGATATTGCATATGATGACTGCAATCTAAATTAAACTTAGAAATGCAGCAATAGAAATGCAAAGACAAAAGATTAAGAAGAAAGCTTCTTGCAAGTGTGTGTGTGTGTGTGTGTGTGTGTGTGTGTGTGTTTGTTCCAGCAATAAAATAAAATAAAATATGTCAGAAACCACTGCTAACTGATCCAATTTCCATCATATACAAAATGTTAAGTAAATCTGGCATTTCAAGGTAGGGCTGGGAATGACTTCTTTCTCTTTGAAGCTCTGGAGAGGCATTTGTAGATGGACTGATGGGCTGACTTGGTGCAGGCTGCTTCCTATTTCCCCCTCCATTAAGCAATGTTTTTATGCAAGTCATATGGGTCTTGGAATTACCAAGTTAATTTCCCACAATGCCTTAGATTGAGGTCATGTGTCAAGGGCATTGTGGGAAATTAACATGGCAGCTTCCTGGAAGAGCTGCTGACCTGGCCCACTTATGCTGTGAGGGCAAGCACATCACAGGCGCATGGATGGGTTGGGGTGGAGGTCTACTGATGCAGAAACCTCAAACCTGGAGCTTCACTGTCATGACACAGAGAAGCAGCTTTCAAGGGATGCAACCCACTTGTTGCTGTGCAAACGTTTTGTGGTCATCCGGAAGCTTCTTCCATCCGCTCCCCTTCCTTGGACAAAGCAAAGCCGTCTGACCTATGACAGGAGGGGAGATTGGTTTTTGCAGCTTTGACAAAAGCATAATCAGCCGTGTGAAATCCGATGTGTTAGCTTGGCCAGAAGCAGGCTGTTGCATGTCAGGCAACTGACTACCTTTGGCTGAATTGCCAAGGGGGAAGATCCTATAATAAATATGGTCCCAAAAGCGGGAATGAGAACTGTACATCTTGAGAATATTTGTTGCTTAAGAGCAGAGATCTGTGATACAGGAGTTTTAAAAGGAGAGGAAAAAACCCGCATATATATATTAAGCATTGGCTGGAATCTTTGGTCACACATTATTTGAATATAAATGTATTTGGGAAGTGGGGTTGCAGGCACCCACCTTGGTGTGTTCAGTATAATGTCTGGTTCATTCTGAAAATACCAGTTAGCAGAGGCTGCACATTTCAAATAGCTCTGGTGACCAGGTTCTGGGCTGGCTGCTTTTTTGCTTTGGGTGAATTCAAGCAAAGGGAACATCATGTTAGTTTCCCTTATTATTAAGCTAGTCTTGCCATCCCATTTTCTAATCTTCCTTTCACACCGCAGTACCTGTTGTATCATGGAACTATGGCTTTTTGACCAATATAGCTGTGGGTGTGGTGTGACAGAGCAACAAATTTCATCGGACCACATCACTACTCCTTGCCCTTTCCACACATGTGTGCTTCTTTTCTGCCCATGATAACTGCAGGAAAGAACTTTTTGCCACCCCCAAATTTGTCTCTTTATGCTCACAATTTTCCAGGCCAAGTGGGCTACAAACAGATCCCCCCCCATAGTAATCCAACTGCCATCAGTCCCAGCCAGCATGGTCAATTGGCAGGGCTGATGGGAGTTGCCAGCCAACAACATCTGGAAGGGCTGCAGATTCCCCATCTCTTGAGTTTAAAAGACCTCTGGTAGCAGCCAGCGCTTGGAAAGACCTCAGCTTAAGGGTCAAACTGCATGCAATGCAAATCATACTGTTTGTCAGTGACTGCACGGTTTTTTATTTTGGAAATAGTACATTGGGGAGCAGTTGCAGAGTGGACCCAGCATGGAAAACAGGGACGCCGATTTAACCCTTTGTCCCCTTCTGGTACCAGTCCAGAACACTTCTTCCTCCATGCCTGATGTTTGCATGGAGAGGAAAGCTCCCATTTGCTCCAGTCACAGCTGTGGCTTTGCAGCAGAGGCCTGTGATTCAGACCTCTTACAATGCAGAGAAAAGCTGACGATAAACTTTCAACCTTTGCTGAAGAAGGAGCAGTGTTTGTGTGGTATCTAGCCAAAGGGAAACACTAGTAAGCTCATCCCAAGAAGTTACAAGAAAGGAATTTAAGACTGAAACAGCCAGAGAGGAGAAGGAACTCCATAATTTATTGATAAGAATTAAGCCTCTCAGGAAAAACAACAACAAAACAATTACTGTCCCCCTGAGTTCAGGAAAGGGGAGGAGGAATCAGAAATTCAGGAGGAGAGATCCTTTTAACATTTCTGTAAGAAGGAAAGCCCTGAGCATGCATGAGTGTGCACTTGTGTGTGTTCAGCCAACCCTCTTTGGAAGCCTTAAGCCTCTCCTGTTAATCACAGGACTTTTCCTCTCTGCTTCTCAACCGGCATTTTCAGGATGGAACATCTTACCGAACAGCTTGAAGCCTGGCTTGGGAGGAAAGCTGGGCGGCATTTCCGCTGGAGGGAGAAATCAACAGATTTGCTGGATGCTCATCGCTGGCACCAACATGAACTCGGCACTGGCTCCATAGCCAGCAGAGGAGTCACGCTTGTGTTTTGTCTTGTTGCAAAATATGCTCTGATGCCCAGAAGCCAAAACAGGAGGCAGCAGGGCTGGAAGCACCAGAGCAGGGGTGGAGAACATTTCTCGGCCTGGGGCCCATATTCCTGTCTGGGGCACAAGCCAGTGGTGGGTGGGGCCAGAGGGAAAAGTGGGTGGAGCATCAAGTGCAAATGTTAGCTTTGTATGGTAGGATCATTTCAATACACACTCACACACCCTTCTGTATCCTGCAGCCAGAAAACTCACTGAGTGGCGTTGGGCCAGTCAGTGTGCCTTTCAGCCCAATCTACCTTACAAGGTTGCTGTGGGGATGAAATGCAGAGGTAGGAGAGATGGGAAAAGATAAAGTCCCTACCAGAAAAGAATGGCAAATTAAACTGTTGGACTATGCTGAAATACGGGACGCGGGTGGCGCTGTGGGTGAAACCACAGAGCCTAGGACTTGCCGATCAGAAGGTTGCGGTTCGAATCCCCGCGACGGGGTAAGCTCCCGTTGCTTGGTCCCTGCTCCTGCCAACCTAGCAGTTCGAAAGCATGCAGTGCAAGTAGATAAATAGGTACCACTCCCGCGGGAAGGTAAACGGCGTTTCCGTGTGCTGCTCTGGTTTGCCAGAAGCAGCTCAGTCATGCTGGCCACATGACCTGGAAGCTGTACGCCGGCTCCCTCGGCCAATAAAGTGATAAACCCCAGAGTTGGTCATGACTGGACATAATGGTCAGGGGTCCCTTTACCTTTATGCTGAAATGGCAAAATTGACCGGAAAGCTAAGGAACTAAGAAGACCAAAACTTCCATAAGGAATGGGGGGGGGATAATTTATCTTGGAGACCACTGTAAGAAGATGAAAACATTAGCAGGATTGCAATAACACTTGAAATGTAACAAGTACTATGGAGATAATGGAGTTATTAAAAAAAATGGATTACTGAAAAAGATGCAGTAGAAAAGGTTTGTCAATAGAATGCATGGAGGGGAAGGTGGGAAGTCCAGAGATGCGGAGGAATCTTTTAATTGCGAATGTGTGTTCTGGTATTATTATAATTTTATATTTGTAAAAACCAAATAAAAATTATTTTAAAAAGAAAGAAAATAAATGCAGAGGTAGAAAACCATGTATGCCACCTTGAGCTCCTTGGAGGAAAAGGTGGGGCATGAATGTAATAAATATGTAAATAATCAGAGCTGGATCTGCATATGCAATAGGGAGTGGTGGAAATATGGTATAAATTGTAGGGAGAATGGGGGAGAGCCATAGCTTAACTGGGAGAGAATTTGCTTTGCATGTAAGATGGTCCCAGGTTCAATCCCTGGGATCTCCAGGTAGGATGAGCAGAGACTCCTTTCTGAAAGCCTGGAAAGCCACTACCAGTTAGTTTAGACAAGACAGAGCTAGATGGACAAACAGTTTGACTTGCTTGAGCAACTCCCTAGACTCCTCGACTGTAGCTGGGTGACACCATGCACCCTCACCATTCAAGTTTCTGATGGACATGTGAGTAGCCCAATGGATGGGGTAGGTGGGAGTTTGAATAAGTGTCTGCTTTCAGTTTCACCAGATCTCAGAGATCATGATTAGGCAGGTTGGTAGCTGACGGAAGAAGTAACTGCACAGTTAATTCATCTCCCTAAGATAATGAATATATATATATATATATATATATATATATATGTGTGTGTGTGTGTGTGTGTGTGTGTGCGCGCGCGCGCACCTTAAGAAAGAGACTCTGAATTGAGAGATGGCTGGCATTTTACTTCACCCACCTCTTCACACAATGGTCTATGATGTGAGCTGGGCTTCTGAAATGCACTTTACACATTGGCAAGATGTCCTAGTGTGATGTGTAATGGGATGCTAACAATTTTTTGTTTTCTAAAGGACTGGAAGGGAGGTGAGCCCTTAGGGAGACTGACTATTTTGAGGCTTTGCTTTGTCTTCCCAGATTATCCAGTGAGAACAAATACTGAAGCTCTGTTCAAGCAGGCAAGCATCAGGCTTATTCCTAAATGCCACTCTGAGAAATACTTCCAGAGGGCTGTCCATCCCATGGGACAAGAAGTAATTTTCTCCCCCACCGAACCCAACCCCCCCAGAATCTAATTCTTAAGCTGGGTGCACATCATACCTTTGAAGCACATTGCATGACATGCATGCATACATGACTTCCCCTCCCCACAAAGAATCCAGGAATTGTAGTTTCTTAAGTATGCTGGGAATCGTAGGACTGTGAGTGATGAACTATAGTTCCCAGGACCATCTGTGGGAAGTCGTCTGCTTTAAATATATGTCCACAGAACCTAGTTATAGTCTGTCACTAGGACACGTAAATGTAAAGGCTGGAGTTCACTCTTGAGAAAGTCAGATGTGCCATCGGTGTGAAATCAGTAGGAATGTTTAACTGCGCGTAGAATTTCCTTTGGCTCTAATGGGGTAGAATGGTGCTTAGCTTTCTTCAGACTGCCTCCAAAGAGATTAAGAAGAGGGAGAGTGAATCAGAGGAGTCATATACACTGAGGTGACTAAAAGGTCATTTTAAACAGGGACCTAGTCTGGCAAAAGGTTGGCCATACTTAGGACTGCAGTCAGGTGTACATTTTCCTGGAGGCAAGCACCACTGCACATGGTAGAAATGACTTCTGAGTAAATGTGTATTGGGAGTGTGCAGCCTCTTTGTGCATAGGTCGCAGGGTCAGGAAAATCTATCAATTTCAGCTTCTCTCAGTTTCTGATTGTTCCAGTCATAAGTTCAGTACTAAACATTTACACACCAGTTCCTTATTATTTTTCTTTTTCTTTAAAAAAAATGGCCTTATGAAAATCCATCAGCATTTTAGTGCAAATTTCTCCTAATACACATTTTTTGTTTATCCAAATTAACCTACTATGCACATTTTTTGCAAAGGAATTTTCTCTCATAGAATGCATTTTTGTATGTCAGCTTCAGTATTACAGTACATGCATTTTCAGGCAGATTTCACTCTGATATTTGCATTTGCTTGGCTGGGGAACAGCATTTTAAAATGGGAGGAAGTGTGAATTTCAAAGGATCACTTTGCCTCAATTCACATGTTGTTTCAGAATTCTTAGGTTTGCCTTTAAATGCTGCTGAATCAAATTTCTTCCCATCCATAGTAGCTCATAAAAGCTACTCCCAGTTTTAAAGCTCCTCTCCCCAGTTTTAAAGATTTACAGTATTTATATTCTTTTCCTCAAGGAGCTCAAGGTGACATACATGTCTGTCTGTCTGTCTCCCTCTCCCTTCCTCCCTCTCTCATGCACACATACACACAAAATACACACTCATTTTCTCTCCCATGTGACACTTTAAAAAAAAGGAAAACTGGATCATCCTTGTTCATAAAAATATAAAACATACAAATGATCCAGTAATGATAAAGTGCTACAGTACCAAATTAATACTATGAACTTTAAGCCTATAATAACATTGTATCCATGTATTAATGAAATATGGCTATAAATTGTTGAGCAGGGGGAAATTGCATTTTAAACTCATACAACATCCCTGTGAGGCAGGTTAGGCCAGGAGAGACTGGTGTGTTGAGATTTACTGAGATTATTCAGCACCGTTTTTAATGTACATATTTCCACATCATCATCTCTCTCTCCTCCTCCTCCTCCCCACCCCCATCCAAAAAAACATGATTTCCAAGGTCTTGGCAATCTCCTCCAAGATTAAATAATAATAATAAAAGAGATGTATTTTGTAAGATCAGATTAATGTTGCATTAGATCCAACTGTGCCAAGTGTAATATTTTCCTCTCTTTTTCTTTTCATGGGAAATTACGAAATACATGGATTTCATTTATTTACTTATCTCGGCACTCATTTAATTTTGTAATTCAAATGGAAAAATATATCCCTGGGCCCAGAGGCTCAGATGAGTTAACAGGAAAAGGTGACCTGCAGGTGTCAACAATGTAAATTGCAGCGCAGGGCTTGGATGTGACTCCCTGTAATCCATATAAATTACTGCTTGTGAAATGTAAAGAAGTTAATATGCCAAAATTGGCAGAGAGGAATATACTTGTTTTCAGCAGTATGCGGTGAAAATAATAAAGTAACAAGTTTCTACCGTCTCTTCACAATAGCACCTGAAGCTGATACAGTGGTACCTCAGTTTATGAACTTAATCCATTCCAGAAGTCTGTTCTGAAACTGAAACTATTCTTAAACTGAGGCACACTTTCCCTAATGAGGCCTCCCACCACTGGTGCCCTTCCACCATTCGGATTCCGTTCTTAGACTGAGGTAAAGTTCTCAAACCGGGACACTATTACAAACTTCCAGAATTTGTAAACCGAATCATTCTTAAACCAGACTGTTCTTAAACCGAGGTACCACTGTATAAGCTTTGATGGCCTTATGCTTTGAAGCTGTCCATAAACATGGTCAATAAAACAAAACAAGGCCACAACCACTCCATTTTATCCCCACAACAACCCTGTGAGGTAACTTAGTCTGAGAGAGAGAAAGTGACAGGCCCAAGTGAGTTTTATGGCACACTGGGGATTTGAACCTGGGTTTCCCATGTCCTAGTCCAACACACTATCAACTACGGCGTTGAGCCTTGTGACAAATTGCAATTCTTGGTTTCAGTCTCCTTTTGCAATCCCTTGTTCAAGGAAGGCCACTTAAAGATTAGTTACAGAGCCTCCTGGAAGGCTGAAATGTCCTTCTCCCCACCCCTCAGATTCTAGAGATTGGCCATTTCTGGTGCTAGATTTGTGACCATTTATTCTTTCCCTTGCAGATACTGGTCTGTTTGCCCTACACAGCATGCAAAAGGGTATTGCAGGCAGATGGCAGTATGTATCCCATCGGAAGATGAGCAGGTCAGCAAACCTCTAATGTTGTGGATGGCATTCCTGATGGAGGAAAGATGCTACCAGAGGGAAATGTCAAGTGCTGTGATTCCTAAACTTTCGGGGGGGGGGCACAACCCCTTGGTTCCATAAACACATCCCCAGTTCCCTCCCCACAATCCTATACATAGCATTATTCAGAGTATTGGTTTGCACAACCTACTAAGGAAGATTATAACACAATAAAATTCAAAACACTAACAATGAATTGCACATTTATTCAAAATCCAATTAAAACTATGTAGTTTAATTAATTCAACAAAACTAATGAACTGGATCCAGTGATGCCAGCTTTGCAAAATCTGGTGATTGTTTACATCTCCAGTGCCCCCTGCCTCCTCCCTTGCTTCTTAATGCCCTCCCAGGTAATCCTACTGCTTTCCAGGCGGCAGAACCACCCATATGTGCACCAATAACTCAGTCCAACAACCCTAGAACGAAAAGTGATATTTCTGCTTTATCCGTTTTCGCCCTGCTTTTAAGTACGACATGGTGACTTGTCGTCTAGCATTATACATTCAATTACCATATTTGTTATACCTATGGCCTTAATAACTCCAGGAAGCGAAGGGAAAAGATCCATATTGAAACAATTAAAGCATGCAAGCTCATTACGCGGGACCTTAAGCCACCACCGATCAATACTTTTGACAGGTGAGCGATTGTCGTCATGATTGAAACACCTCAACATCAGGGGAATCGGCGACCAGGGCAGAGAGCAGGCCTCAGTGTCCCGGAACCTTCTTTGGCCTGTGTTATCTTCATATTTCGTTCACTCTTGCTTGCAAATCATAATAAGGGTGGTAAACTTTTTGCAGGTGCCCGTGGGGAATAATTCACAAGACAAATACGTTCCTAGAGGCTGAGTGAACAGCATTTTGTTCACCTTATTACAGTCTCTAGCAGAGGCCTGACATATTTTAAATCCCCACCTAGGCAATTCCTCAACACTGGAACAGCGAGTTACATTTCATTTTCTGCTGAGTGTCCCTTATTATTTAGCATGGGAAGGAATGTAACAATGCATTAATTTGCACGGCTCCCTCCCCAACCCCCCGCTGTGCAGAAAAGCCAAAGATGTTCAAGTAAATACTTTTCACCCTTTCGTTCCTTTTGCTGATGAAGCTAGCTTTAAAAAATAATCCATTTGTACAAAATGTTCCAAGTTTACCCACCATGGTGCATCTGTGCTATGAAAACTACACCTGCTTAGTTTCTGCCTATCACATGGTTTATTAAACTCTTCATCCCTGGATTGATATGACCAGTGCTTTTTTCCTGGGGGTACACATACCTGTAAACATTTTGTGAATCTAAGTTTGGCCTCATTGAGGGGCAGTATTTCAATATGAGTAGGAAAATGAGAGTACCCCTAAACATATTTTTAAAGAAAAAAAGCACTGGGTATGGCCCTGGGACCAGTTCTGGATACTGCAGTTTGAGAAGGTTATCAACAAGCTTCAATTAGTCCAAAACAGGGTGACAATGATGGCGAGGACCCTGGAGACCAAGTCTTATGAGAAGATGTTGAAGAAATTGAGTATGCTTAGCCTGGGCAATAAGAATTCTGCTACATAAATGACAGAATAAGATTTGTGCCCTGCTGTTCCAAAGCAGGGGCAGCCAACGTGGTGCCCTCCAGATTGTTGGTCTGCAGCCTCCCATCAACTTGGAGCCATTGGCCATTGCAACTGGGGCTGATGGGAGTTGGGAGTCCAACAATCTGGAGGGCATAACATTGACTTTCCCAGCTCCAATAGGCCAGGGATGGGGTGTGGCTTAGGGAGAGTCCTGAGGATCAGAGAGAGGAAAGGGAGCAAAAATAAGGTGACATGCCAAATTTTGACATCCTGACCCCACTGGTTCCAAACCCACCTTCTGATGGAATGTGTCCCCCACAAAGATTACTCCTGAAGATGTGTGGCTCTCAATAGAAGAAAAAGGTCCATCCTCTCATGAGCTATACAGTTTCAATCAGATTCTGAACAGAAGAATGAAAGCAGAAAGCATCTTGTGGAGGTGGACCCCCAAAAGGACTGACAGCTTGCCCATCACCTTTCTCCTTGGTCACATCCTTATATTGATCCCCTTGGTTCTGAGGAGCCTACAGAGGTCCACAAGGAAAGTATTTGATGGAATTGTACATGTTCGTCTCAGCTCAAGACAAGACCAGGGAAATGATGTGACAGAAAGCTTGAGATGAAAGCAGAGAGGAGAGGAAATGTAAGAGGAATTCAGACTTCTGAAGGCTCCAAAGAGATATGGATTTCAATTTGATGTTCAGCTGATGGTTTAGCTCTGCTCCTAATTTTAGACTCAACAATCGCTCCCATCGCTCCTTCACTCTATCTTATCTTCTTTAATCAAGAATTTCTATGTATGTATCACTCTAGAGAGTTGAGCGGTGGTGGGGGAATTCACCACATTTCCCCACAGCTCCTGGCTTTATGGTAATGCAAGCATATGTCTCTATAATTTATTCACTAAGCATGGGATTGGAGTGAGTGGGAGGGCAGGGAAAGGAAGATAAGAAGGTCAAGGCAATTCAAGGTGATGGTTGTAGGTAACATGTGATTTGGATAGTCTGGTGAGAGAAGGAAAAATCGAAAGGCAACATGTTGTAGTGGATAGAGTGTCAGACACTAGGGCTTCGGAAGTGAAGGTTAAAATCCCCACACCATTATAAACCTCAACAGATGATCTTTGGCTATTCAGTGCATCTTCAGTATATGATGAAAGCTGTATAAGGAAGTTGTCAGATGCAGCTCTGTCAGGAGGGAATTCCACAACTTTGGGCCCTCTCCTGGGACATTGCCACCTAAGTTTTTGAGGGACGAGGGACTACCAAGAGGTCCCCCCCTGCTAACCTTAACACCCACAAGTGTCAGTAGACAAGAAGAAAGCCTTTCAGATATTTGGGCCCTAATTTGATTAGGGCAGGCATGGCCAAACTTGGCCCTCCAGATGTTTTGGGACTACAACTCCCATCATCCCTGACCACTGGGCCTGTTAGCTAGGGATGATGGGAGTTGTAGTCCCAAAACATCTGGGGGCTGAGTTTGGGCATGCCTGGATTAGGGCTTTAAACCCGAGCATGATAACTTTGAATTGCGCCCATAAATGAACAGGCAAGCCCATCTGGAAGTTACCAGAGCATGAACTACCATGGCCAAGTCATGAGTATTGTGAGGGTAAAAGTGAGAGCTGGGATAGAGGAGAAAGCTTTGTATGGCACCTTGCTTTCTGCAGAAGAAGTTGGCATATAAATGTAATAAATAACTTGAAATGTCTCAGTGGGTGCCTGGCCTATGAGCTTCAGTGACTGTTCTGCTTGCAAACCTGTCATCAGTTTTGCTTCATTTAATCACAGATGTGTGGGGTGGGTTTTTTTTATATGGGTCATGGTATCTGGGGGGGGGGTAACCCTCCCCTGCTGCAATCACCCCACCAACAACAACTATGACACACACATCTCTAAAGCAATCAGATAAAGGAAACCCAAAGATGTGATTGCAAGTGCCACATAGAACCTTCAGCACCCTTAATTCTGCACTGGATTTATGCATTAATGTTTGCCGTTGTGCTGCATTTATAGACAGCTGCTTTAAGTCTGAGATGTGATTTTCATGAGGTTCTGTTATTCACCTATTTATTTATTTATTGGCTGTCTGGTTTTCCTTCTATCTTTTTGATTGTATTGTTTTTCCCCTTCACAAGCTGCTTTGACGGCTTCTAACAGAAAAGCGAGATAAACAACAGCAACAATAAAGAACAACTTAGCCTGGGATGCAAACTAATATGTCAACTAACCATTCAGAAAATGCCATGTATTTATTTCTGCTTATAGGATGCTTGTCATTAACTTAGCATCTAGCAGTGACCGGGACACTAACTCAGACGTTACAGTCAGGGAAGAGATGTGGCTCACTGGTAGAGCACTTGCTTTGCATGCAAAAGATCCCAGGTTTAATCTACATACAACTGGGATGGAGACTCCTGTCTGAAACCTTCTGCCAGACTGTATGGATCAGGGGTAGCAAAACCTTTTCAGCTCAAGGGTTAATTTCCATCTGACTAACCTTCTGATGGCCACATGGCAGTGTTGGGTGGGGCAAGAGGCAAGCGTATCTGGTGCAATTTTCCACTTGTAAGCTAATTTACACACACACACACACACACACACACACACACAAACACACACGTTTCTCCATCCAGACAAGCAAGAGCTATTATCAAGGGCACATTACAACTAGGCAAAAAAAGTCTGGGTGCACAGCAGGGCTAGTGAGGGATGTGGGCTTTGGAGAGTCCCAGAGACCAGATAGAGAGTCCTGGAGGGCCACATTCAGTCCCTTGGGGATGAAGTCACCCACCCCTTGTTTAGACAGGACTGAACAAGATGGATCTGTGTTTTGATATCAGTGTTCCAGTACCACGGTCATCAGTTCACTTCCAACCCTGGGAGCAAGAGCCTTGCTAGGAGCTGTCCTTGGTGCTGAAACCTGCCTAGCTGTTCCATGCCCCTTCATCCCTTCCTTGCGGGCTTACTGGAGGCACTATGGGAACTTGGATACAGTAGTACCTCAGGTTAAGTACTTAATTCGTTCCAGAGGTCCGTTCTTAACCTGAAACTGTTCTTAACCTGAAGCACCACTTTAGCTAACGGGGCCTCCTGCTGCTGCCATGCCACCGGAGCATGATTTTTGTTCTCATCCTGAAGCAAAGTTCTTAACCTGAGGTCCTATTTCTAGGTTAGCGGAGTCTGTAACCTGAAGCGTCTGTAACCTGAAGTGTCTATAACCCGAGGTACCACTGTACCAAACCGGATGGTGCTTTAAGTTGACCAGCAGAGGTCTTCTTAAATTTACACACACACACACACACACACACACACACTGCCTGATTCTCAAAATAATAGATGTTCCTCCAGTTCCAACAGTAGGGGGTTTCCTTAAGCTATTGCTCATAAATACTGTTTGAGTGAACTAGGAGGCTGAGACAAGGCCAACACATTTGCTGCAATCAGCAAGTGTGTGCAATGGGAGATGACTCCCTGAGGAGGAATGGCAGGGCCAGCATCTGCCACCTGAGCCCATTGCCTCGCTTTACGTAATGATAAGGCTAGCTCTGCAAGGAGGCATCTCAAGATTGTGTGTGTGTGCGCGCTGTGTGTGTCTGCACGCTAGCATGCTAGGCTGTGAAATATTAGCTTATTCACCATCCTCCAAACACTGCCTGCCCCAAGCAGCAGTTATTGCACATGACCACAAAGTGAATCAAGGAACAAAGCGGCTCAGGTTACCAGCCCTGGCCTTATTACATCTCCCAGATGAAAAGGACTCTGCTGAAGTAAAACCAGTGTCATCTGTATTGAATTTTCCTGAACCAATCTGCCTCAGGTCTGTAAGATTTGTTATTGATTTGGTATAAGGACCTTTATCTCTCTCTCCCAATTTATTTATTATTATTATTTTTTAAAATAGCAAAACCATTTCTTTTGCAACTCTGAAAGAATGCATAAAGGAAATCCTTTTGACCCCCACTGTGTGGAATTATCCTCCTCAGATACTATAATAGCAACTGCATGCCCAGCTCACTCCAGGGGAGATCAAATGGAACCACGTATTGGGTAGGTATATAGAAAATTGCTCTTTAAGGCCAGGGGGAAATAGGAAAATATAGGCTGAGCATGCAGTTCTAGCTCTTACAAACAGCAGAGGGTAAGACAATAAGCCTATTTCTGGACTGGACCATGATAGGAGATGGGGGGGTGTCATATGAATGCATATTATTTTAGGCTGAAAAGTCAGCAATCAACTACATTCAATGGACATAGAAAACGTGATGCCATAGGTAAGGATTCTTGCCTGACAGTGGGCTCCCTTTGAAGTAGGGATGGATGAAACCCTCAATTTCAGTTTCTCATTTTCCCAGTCTTAAATTCAGTTCTCTATGTTTCCATGCTTGTGATTTTTTAAAAAGTCCTCATTAAAACTCATCAGCATTTTAGTGCTAATTTTTGGTCATGCTCACTAATATATGTATTTTTATGCATACTTTACCCTAGCATATGTATTTTTGTACATATTACTTCACAGGATAACTACACTGGAAAACTCAGAGAAGGGGGCATTTTGAAGGCTGTGTTCTGTTTTGTGTATTGTTTCAGAAGGTGTGAATTAGCTAAACTTGCCTTCAAATGCACACTGAGTCAAACTTCTCCTCCATTCTCAGGGGGTAGCAATGAGGAGGAAGTGTTGACAGAGTTACTTAAATGATGCAGACGGAGTCCAGAAAGAAAAGTCTGATAATACTTTACTGAGCAAACGGAACAAAACCAGTGTATAATTTGAGAAGAAAGGAACAGAAAGGTTTTGTCTTTCAGTTCAGACTTTATACAAAGCAGAATGATAGTCAACTAAAACATACAAAGTAAAAACTCCCTCAGAACTACACAACCAATCAGACCATATTCTCCCTCACTAAGGATCATGCTACACTGCCTGGTTGCTAAGCAACACCACCACCACACCCTCTTCATTACTTGAAGTACTGATAACAGAATTAACTCTTAATCTACACACTGAATGATCTCTGCTGCTGCATTTCAAGCTGGAAGAGGGGTGACAGTATGGAGGGTGGGTTGCCCAAGGTTTCTCTAAAACCTGGAGCTAATGCTGAGCACAAGCCTCAGGCCCGAGTTGATTGCCTGAGGGGCAAGACAGCATGGGAAAAAGGGGACTGAATGGCCTTAAACCCCCCTACAAGGTTTAGCTTAGACGAATGTCATAACCCTCGTAAAATGCCAAATAAAGCTGTGATATTATACCCCACGAACGGTGCCTGCCTCATCCTTGCCAATCGCGACCTCTGAGTATAATCTGTGCTTTTGAAAGCAGGTTTGCAGCAAAGGAGTAATTTTAGCTTTTAGGAATGGTCATTTTCTTTTCAGGCAATAAAAAAGGCTTTTTGTGTTGCCCATTAGCATTCCCAGGGAGTTCCTCTCTCCAAAGTCTCTGGCTTAGAGAAGTTAAGGGAACAGCAGCTTATCTCCCCCAAT
The DNA here is from genome assembly GCF_027172205.1 of Podarcis raffonei. Taxonomy (NCBI): domain Eukaryota; kingdom Metazoa; phylum Chordata; class Lepidosauria; order Squamata; family Lacertidae; genus Podarcis; species Podarcis raffonei. Next base: position 55,606,664 of record NC_070609.1, on the reverse strand, counting down.
TCTACTGACACTTGGGTTTTTCATAAAGCTGTGTAAACGTCACTTCAGTTCTTTCCCCCTTAAAAAAAAGGGGGAAAAAGAAATGAAAAGTCTAGATGTTGAAGAGAGAAGTCTGCAGTCGCTTCGTTTAAACACACATCTCTTCTTATCTATAAAAGCAAAGGACAATTGCCCTTTGCCAGTAAGCAAACATACGCTCCTTTGCTTTCAGAAATAAGATTCCAGAATCTGGACATTCTCTTGGGGCATAAGGAACAGATGATAAGAAAATTGCAATTCTGAAGACAGCCTCCCCCCTATTTCTGTTCATGCATGGATGTTCTTGTGAACCCCACACGCATAACTTTGAATACAGGTAGCTCACAACTTAAACAGGGGTTATGTTCCTGGTCATCACACATATATGCAAAATGGTGTAAAGCCAGAATGCCCCCCAGAAAAAGGAAAAAAACAACAACCCAAAACCTAGAAAACAAGGGGGGGAAACTAGAAAAAAATTCTGTAGTCTGAAGCTCTGCCAACTACCTCCTCCACACATCAAACCCCTGTTGTCTCTCCAAACCCTCCACAAATCTTTCTGGCCTCCTCTGATCACCTTCTCCAACTTTTCTTCCACAACCAAACACTCTCATGAAGGAGTTACCTATATGCATACATGCAAGGGCCACATTCCCTTCCAGGGACCACATGCCAGTGGTATGCAGGGCCAGACTCAAAAGTGGGTGGAGCAGGGATTGTGAATTTTCCCTTTGTACAGCAGGCTAGTGTCTATGCACCCACTTGGGGTACAAAGCAGGGCCAGCAAGGGTGTGTGTGGCCTGGGGAGAGTTCTGAGGGCCAGAAAGAGGGTTCATGACACCTGACATAAAAGCACTACTGCTTTCACACTGCTACCTCCAAGAAAGATAATTTAAGACTTTTGCCCTGTGATTCTATGGGTCCTGGCATCAGGTCTCATCAGTATTAAGAGACAGCTCTTCTTAGGTAGGGAGATCTGATATCAAATCACCCCCTACCACCACAGAAAGGTCCCTTGCCCTTTTGATATCAGCAGAGCTGAAAGGATGTGTGTCACTGAAGGACTAGGGTAAGCTTGGATCCAAAGGATGCAACCAGAGGCACCACCTTGCGAGGGAGATTTGGATGGGTGGGGGGTAATGACATGCATGTGACATCAGGACTTTGAGAGGAGCCAGGTGGCAGAGGCCGAACATAGCAGCAACACAGCTTCAATGGCCAGCAGCTCCTCCTCTTTGGCACTCGGCTTCTTTCTCCTCCTGCTGCTGCTGTTACTGGCTGGGGGCTGCTTTCCTTACATGGCAGCAGGAGGAGGTGGCACCGGTCATGAAGCCATGCCACACTCAGCTCCACAATCAGCCTCTTGTTCCTCCTTCTGCCACAGCCACTGGCCAGGAGCTGCTTCCCCCTCCATGGCAGCAGTAGAAGGATGAGCCAGCCACTGAAGCTGTGCTACACTTGGCTCCATGCTTGGCCTCCCCTGCCCCCTGATGCGGGGGCTCCCCCAAATTATTGGGCTGGGCCCCTAGGAGTTGGCACTTATGAATGCAATGCATTCACATTCCTTCAAGATCCCCATACTGGAGATTAAGCTACACCAAGGAGTTGGGTGGCACCTTCCTGTTATAGACTAGTGTCCGTTTCATCAGATGCATCATGGAGTGTAATCCTAATTTGGCATATGTATAGATGTGTGTAGGGGAGGTATACACACACACACACACACACGGGGTTGGCATGTGAACTGCAGAGTGTGACAACAGTTTTACATGTTTGTAAATGAAATGCAAACAGCATTGTCCATGACAATTCAATTAGAGCTTAACATGTTTGCAAAGTAAACAGTCACCCTTCTTCACAACCGTAGTGATAACTTAATAATCAGTATTGCTGAATAGTTTATCTGCTGTGGTGTGACAGGAAATGTTTTGTGGTGGCACCCAGCTGTGGTGGGACAAATTACTTTGCTCATCTTAAGGTGAACAACAGCATCCTGTTAGGCTGAAATGTTTTCCTACTGGCTTCTGGATATTGCCATTTCTGAGGTTAGATTTGTGATACCATTCACTGAGACCGGCCTGTTCATCCTGTGTAGAATGTAGAGTGGCATAGTGAAAACCCCTCTTGAAATTAGATCAACACAGCTTGCTGTCCAGAGATGCTGGGTATGCATGCTTGTTTTGCAAATGGACAACACATTGGGGCACCAGGTGGATTTGAGTGAATCATGCAGGAGACCACGCAAGAAAGAAGTTACAGCTCACTCTTGCAACACAGCACAGTTCAGCTAGTGATATGTACACAGTGCAAAAGCAAAACACACAGCTGCATGGGGTTTTGAAGTTGACTCTAATTAATGCACACCAGCAACATTTACAGGGGGGAATCAGTAATTTTGTAGTGCAAGTACAATAACTACTAACCCAGCCAACAACCCTGGTATTTATACACGAGCAATTGATTCATGCAATCAAAGCACCCTTTGATGGATTGCAGTGCCCCGTGAAGAAGGGTAATCATTTTCAAGTGGTAACTGCAGCAATTAATTGGGAAGATGAAGATCTCAGTCCATTTCACTGGAAATAGATGAATGAGGGCAACCATCAGAAGAGAACAGTGATGGCTTTTGAGTGCACTTTAATCCTTAATATCATGAGATCATGGGGGGTCTGTGTGTGTGTGTGTGTGTGTGTGTGTGTGTGTGTGTGTGTATAACCTGTCTGCAAATATCTGCATACCACTTTCCGTCTGGAAGTCACTTGGTTTGTGCATTTCTTAGTGCTCTGTTTCAAGTAATTGGTTATGCAGCTAAAAGAAAATAAGAATCCTTCTTAGGACAACAACAACAACAACAACAGGTCCAGAATAAGAACATTTTTGGGTCTAGAATAGGAACTTCCTTGGGTTCGGAGTAGGAACCTTCTTGGGTCTAGAGTCAGAACATTCTTATGTCTAGAGTATGATAATAAGAAGCTATGTTGTTATCTGTTCTTAGTTGTGCTGGATCAGACCAAAGGTCCATTTAGACCAACATCCTCTTTTCTACAGTCATCAGCCAATTGCTCCCAAGAGGCCAACAAACAGAGCTTGAAGTCAACCATTCTATCCTGCTGATGCTGATAAACTCAACGGAGCTTCCTTCTTAGTAGACAGGTATAGGATTGAGTTCAACTAGTATCATCATGGAGAACTTTCATTCTGATGTTCTGCAGACTCCAGAGTGCTTGACTCTGCAACATTATTTTAACAGTGTTAAAAGACAATTTAGGACTGGGAAGAGAAAATAAAAAACTTCAGGAACACAGGGGACAGTTCATCAGTCAAATCAAATCTGATTCTTCAGAGCTGCTTCTTCAAAAAATTATTAGGCCACATGAAGCAAGTCCAAAAGAGTGACGTGCAATGGGAAATCATTAAGAAAATAGAATGAGAAATGGGTAATATCCTAAGAGACATCAGTAGACGAGAAGTCAGAGAAAAGTTGCATTCATTCAGCAGCACTGAGGTTTAACATTCACACAAACGCATCATTCTTGACCCCCATCCAAAAACTGGAATTGTTTTATTAATCTGCTTTACTTTTAGAAACAGATAAGCAAGCAATGATTCTGGATCTCACTTCATCTTACTCATGTGTCCCAATTACATCAAGGTATGTACTTTGAATCTACTGGGGAATTATCTATTCTTTGACACCCCGCTGTGGCCATTACTGTCAAGGTTTGCAGGAAGTATGTACAAATGATGCTACTGTACAATTGATTTAAGCTTTGGCGGCAAAGACAAATGGAGCGACAGCAAATTAATTTTAAGTGCAGTTCAGAAGTAGTTTTTTTTGCTACTGTTGTGGGGCAGGGGGAATAAAATTGAATTGTCAAGGCAGTGTCCGTATAACCAGATCCCTCCTTTCCTAGCGAGGATTTGTTAAAGGTGACCTTGTTTATGTTTGTGGCTTAGCTGGTGGCGTCATGGTAAGGCTTCTTCCATAACAGGATACTACTTTTCAAAAGATGTACTGACACAATGACATGTGACATATTCCGCAGTGATCCTGCTCTTGACACAGCACAGCCATTCATTCCACCATATAGCCACTCAACCTTCATTCTCAAGATTGTTGGTTTCACCATGTGAGATGTCATTAAGAATAATAACCGGAAGCAGGTGGTGGTGCTTACCTGACCTCCCAATAGCTGTTGCTACTGTTTACTGGAGAGGAGAGAGGGAGGTGGTGGGGAGGTCAGTGTGGTGCAAACACACAGGCAGGAGCACTGAGTTGACATCAGTGGTGCACTTGCACCACACTGACTCCCCCATTGCTTTATTTCTCCCTGTTGTGAACATGCCAGCCCAAAGCCAAGACATACTGCCTGATATAGAAAGCAGTCAGATGCAGAGAGGCTTGCATACTTCTCAGACAGTTGTCAACCCCTCCTCTTTTGGGAGCTGGCAGGAATGTAGCTTATCTACTTTGGCAGAGCGGGCTGGAGAGCAGCCAGCTCTCGCAAGAAGAACAGTCATGCCCAACACAAAGGAGACTGAGCAGTTCCTCAAAGGAAGAGGAGGCAACTAACACCATTAGTCCAAAAACTAGGTGAATAGGGAAAGTCCTAGAAATAAAACAAGCCCCAAAACGTAAGGGTCCGAAGTTCAGGATATTCTGCAGAAACCGGAAGAACTCTTCAGAAGGGTCAACTTGACTGTGATGAATGGATGCTCTGAGAGAGTGGTCAGAGACTAATTGCTACTTGCAATAAATCTACCAGTTAATTACATCTTGTGTGCTGTTACCAAGCTGGCTGCCGGCCCACGCCTGACACTCCCCCTCTTCTTCGCAGTAATCAGAAGTGATAGGAGGTCATGTGCATGTTGCTGCTCCACCATGCTGTCCACTACTGCTAATAGACATGTTATCAGTGAACATAGCACCTTGTAGCATGACATAGCTCAGTGGCAGAGCACATGCACACTATCTAGTCACTCTGTTGGGTTAAGAACAGGACAATGGCCCATCTAGTGCATCACCTTGTTCTCACGGTGGCTGACCAGATGCCTGTGGGAAGCCTGCAAAAGCACTCTGCCCACCTGAAATTCCCAGCAACTGGTGTTGCTAATAACAAGGGACCCTTGTCTAGTAGTTGAGTGCATACTTTGCATGCAGAAAGTCCCAGGTCCTTGGCACCTCCTATTAAAAGGTTCCAGCCATAACTGAAGGGAAAGACCTGAGGGATGGACCTATGTGTGCAACAGAAGGGAAAGGCTTAAGTGTACACACTCGTCCACATTTTGTAAACCTGTTAATTATGGTGGGGGGAGAAATTTAGTTTGCACTTTCCTAAGCAATATGTGAACTAAAATCTAGCTCTGCCTTGAAACTCATATTTCTCTGGATTCTATGATGCAAGTCTCCAACAAAAAACAAAAATGTGCACATAAGGGGAAAGGGTACATAAAAGGGTAAATATTTGCAAAAACAAGATATACAAATGTACCATATTAGGGGAAACTGTTTGCCAAAATGTACTATACTAGGCAAAATCACGAACAAAAATAGGCATACTGTATTAGGAGAAATTGCACACTAAAAAAACTGATGAACCTTCATAATGACTCCAAATAAAATTCTCAAACATGGGCAAACTATCCCTTGCTCTTTGCCTCATAAAGTCAAGGAGGGAATTGCCCACTTCATGAACCAGAGTCCTAGGAGACAGAAGGAATGGCTGGAGTTATACCTCGTAGGCTTTTTTTAATACACAAATTTGCTTTCCAACAACATCTGGAGGAAACCATATTGGATATCCCTGCGCTAAACATTGCATAACACCAGCCCAAATCCAGCAGTATGAAAAGCAGAAATAGAAATCTAATTTCTATTAGTGCATCACCAATGTTGGTGAAAGCAGCAAGGTACGTCTTCTGAACTGTATCTTCGATGCCTTCCTATCTTTATTTCTCCGCTCTCCTTGTTGACTGGTGGTAGCAAGACACCTCCATCTTTGGAGCTTATTTCAAGATACTGGCATGAAGCCTCTCTTTCTTCAGCGATCCATGTTCTCTGCCATCTTTTGACCTTGCTTCAATTATCAGCTCCTGCCTCCAGAGAGATCCATAACCGCAAATCGATCAGCAGGAAACAGAGGTTAACGAGAAGGTTTTTTGCTACCCGACTCCACTGTTACTTCTCTTATCATTTGAGGGCAGGACAAAGGGCTGCTTGCTCTTGGCTTGTGTGATGAGACACATTGCTTTCTTCCCAAGCAGTTGTAGGCTTAGGCACAGCTCACCTGCTTATCTTATAATTTGCATCTTATCTTCCTTCATGGATCTCTAGGGTGGCCTTTGCAGCTCAACCACCCAATGGTTATTTAATGCTATTTTGGGGGGAGAGGGATCTGTTTATATTCCAATTTCTCCTCCAAAAAGGTCTTCAATGTGACTTCTTTTGGAGTGGCAATACCTGCTCAGAGTGCATTTACGTAAATTGTTAGGAGTTTGATGTGGGGGTAGGCCGTATGCCAAGACTCTTCTAATTCCTGGATCCAGCAAGTGTTGAAATCTAAGCAAGGAATCAAATTCCTGGGATAGCCAGGCTAGCTTCTTGGTGGGGTGATGGTCTGAGTATGGGTCATTAAGATAATGAAGGAAGTGGCTCTGTGCCAGAGGAGAGATGGGTTGGTCCACCTCCCCTCCCTCAATTCACTGGTAGTTAGAAAGACAAAGGCCAGTGTTGAGAGTTGTGTGTGTGTGTGTGTGTGTGTGTGTGTGTAAAGTGTAAGCTAGAAGCTAGAAGCAAGGCACACTTACACCACAGCAGCCCTCTTACCCCACCCGGGGCTCCAGCATCCCATGCTATGCCATTGATGCTTTTGAATATCAGTTGCTAGAAACCATGTGATGGGAGGGGGCTCTTGTGCTTGGGCTCTACTTGTGGGTTCCTCACAGGCATCTGTTTGACTGTTGTGAAAGCAGGATGCTGGACTAGATGGCCAATGGACTGATCCAGCAGGCTCATTTTAAGTTTTTAGGAACAGAACTTTCAAGAAAACAAAGGAGTCAAAAGACAAAGGGCTTAATAAAATGGGGTCTCCTGCTTTAGACCCAGCAGTTATTGACTACCAGTTTTGTAACCAAGTATTTTCTCCTTTCTGTGCACCAAAAAGGGCAGAAAACTCTCTCTCTCTCTCTCTGTCTCTCTCTCTCTCTCTCTGCAGCATAATTGCAAATTGTTTTCTTTATACTTGTAGATCTATTCAGGGCAAAAAATTGATGGTGCTCACGAGTGTTTTTACATCTTTCTTTTCACAGCCCGTCGACAAAACATCCAAGGAAAACAACTTTGAGCCCTTCTACAGTTCTCAGATATTTTAAAATTAATCCTGTTAGGAAAGGGATGTAGGACAATGAAAGAGGAGGATGTAACTTGGCAAGTTTTCTTTAAATATTTCTCCCCCCTTCCTTTCTGGCAGGTTATTTGCCGTTTTATTACCCAAACCAAATGTAATCATGGATTTTGTATTCACTTCCCCACCTTAATGTTTCCATTCATTATGCCTCCTTTTTGTAGCTAGTACGTTATCTTCTGGAGAAAATTATAACCCTCTTGGTCTGAGATGAACACATTTTGCTTTAAATTGAGTTCAGAGTGGTTTTAGCACCAGATATGGCATTTACTGCAAATTTACAGCAATCCAGAGGGGGAAAGCTTTTAACTCACTTGATTTCCACTTCTCCATCCCAATGGAGGAATTTTTTTAAAAAACACAAAAACCCCCATTTGGTATCTAATTTCCCTTACAATGAAAGCAAAGTCTCTGAACCATTGCTTCAGAATGAGAAAATTCTTTCCCCAACAAAGGAAAAACCCTTTTGCAGATCATGGGTGTGTTGGACTGCCCCTTAAAAACATTACACATTCAGTTCCACACAGAACAGGAATGTTTCCACACTGGTCACTTATTGTGGAATAGTCACATTCTGTTTACATGCTTTTTACAGGGCATCTGCATGATGTCATTAAGAAAACACCCCCTTAATTTTTCCTTCTTCAGTTTTTGGGTTTTCTTATTTCATACCTCAACAAAACCCTACTTTTAAAACTTAATATAATAGCTGTACATTTTCACCAGCTGCAGATGATCTTTGCTGTTCTGATGGGTTATATCCATTATAGACCGCTCAGCCATATTCTGGGTTTGCATCAGCCATTTCCTTCTCTATGGTCTCCCTCTCTCTCACCTCTCTAGTAATATGAGTTTGTCTTTTTCATCTTCTCTCCCGCCAAGTCCTCTTCCTTTTTAAAAATTTTATTTTAGAAGGTAGTAACTGATTATTTCTAAACTACTCCTTGAACATTTTTTTGCAGGGTTGAGTAGAGTGGGATACACTGACTAGAGCTAATGGGAGTTGAATTTCCACCAGTTTTTATTGATAAACTACTGATGTTTTTACTGAAGATTTGGTGTTGTTGTTGTTTAGTCGTTTAGTCGTGTCCAACTCTTCGTGACCCCATGGACCAGAGCACACCAGGCACTTCTGTCCTCCACTGCCTCCCGCAGTTTGATCAAACTCATGCTGGTAGCTTCAAGAACACCATCCAACCATCTCATCCTCTGTCGTCCCCTTCTCCTTGTGCCCTCCATCTTTCCCAACATCAGGGTCTTTTCCAGGGAGTCTTCTCTTCTCATGAGGTGGCCAAAGTATTGGAGCCTCAGCTTCATGATCTGTCCTTCCAGTGAGCACTCAGGGCTGATTTCCTTAAGAATGGATACGTTTGATCTTCTTGCAGTCCATGGGACTCTCAAGAGTCTCCTCCAGCACCATAATTCAAAAGCATCAATTCTTCGGCGATCAGCCTTCTATATGGTCCAGCTCTCACTTCCATACATCACTACTGGGAAAACCATAGCTTTTACTATACGGACCTTTGTTGACAAAGTGATGTCTCTGCTTTTTAAGATGTTGTCTAGGTTTGCCATCGCCTTTCTCCCAAGGAGCAGGCGTCTTTTAATTTCGTGACTGCTGTCACCATCTGCAGTGATCATGGAGCCCAAGAAAGTAAAATCTCTCACTGCCTCCATTTCTTCCCCTTCTATTTGCCAGGAGGTGATGGGACCAGTGGCCATGATCTTCGGGTTTTTTTATGTTGAGCTTCAGACCATATTTTGCGCTCTCCTCTTTCACCCTCAATAAAAGGTTCTTTAATTCCTCCTCACTTTCTGCCATCAAGGTTGTGTCATCTGCATATCTGAGGTTATTGATATTTCTTCCGGCTATCTTAATTCCGGCTTCGGATTCATCCAGCCTAGCCTTTCGCATGATGAATTCTGCATATAAGTTAAATAAGCAGGGAGACAATATACAGCCTTGTCGTACTCCTTTCCCAATTTTGAACCAATCAGTTGTTCCATATCCAGTTCTAACTGTAGCTTCTTGTCCCACATAGAGATTTCTCAGGAGACAGATGAGGTGATCAGGCACTCCCATTTCTTTAAGAACTTGCCATAGTTTGCTGTGGTCGACACAGTCAAAGGCTTTTGCATAGTCAATGAAGCAGAAGTAGATGTCTTTCTGGAACTCTCTAGCTTTCTCCATAATCCAGCGCATGTTTGCAATTTGGTCTCTGGTTCCTCTGCCTCTTCGAAATCCAGCTTGCACTTCTGGGAGTTCTCGGTCCACATACTGCTTGAGCCTTCCTTGTAGAATTTTAAGCATAACCTTGCTAGCGTGTGAAATGAGTGCAATTGTGCGGTAGTTGGAGCATTCTTTGGCACTGCCCTTCTTTGGGATTGGGATGTAGACTGATCTTCTCCAATCCTCTGGCCACTGCTGAGTTTTCCAAACTTGCTGGCATATTGAGTGTAGCACCTTAACAGCATCATCTTTTACAATTTTAAATAGTTCAGCTGGAATACCATCACTTCCACTGGCCTTGTTATTTGCAGTGCTTTCTAAGGCCCATTTGACTTCACTCTCCAGGATGTCTGGCTCAAGGGCAGCAACCACACTACCTGGGGTGTACGAGACATCCATATCTTTCTGGTATAATTCCTCTGTATATTCTTGCCACCTCATCTTGATGTCTCCTGCTTCTGTTAGGTCCTTACCACTTTTGTCCTTTATTATGGTAATCTTTGTACAAAATGTTCCTTTCATATTTCCGATTTTCTTGAACAGATCTCTGGTTCTTCCCATTCTGTTGTTTTCCTCTATTTCTTTGCATTGCTCGTTTAAGAAGGCCTTCTTGTCTCTCCTTGCTATTCTTTGGAAATCTGCATTCAATTTCCTGTATCTTTCACTATCTCCCTCGCATTTTGCTTGCCTTCTCTCCCCCGCTATTTGTAAGGCCTCGTTGGACAGCCACTTTGCTTTCTTGCATTTCTTTTTCATTGGGATGGTTTTAGTTGCTGCCTCCTGTATAATGTTGTGAGCCTCCACCCATAGTTCTTCAGGCACTCTGTCCAGCAAATCTAAATCCTTAAACCTGTTCCTCACTTCCACTGTGTATTCATAAGGGATTTGATTTAGATTGTATCTTACCAGCCCAGAGGTTTTTCCTACTTTCTTCAGTTTAAGCTTGAATTTTGCTATAAGAAGCTGATGATCTGAGCCACAGTCAGCTCCAGGTCTTGTTTTTGCTGACTGTATAGAGCTTCTCCATCTTTGGCTGCAGAGAATATAATCAATCTGATTTCGATGTTGCCCATCTGGTGATGTCCATGTGTAGAGTCGTCTCTTGTGTTTTTGGAAAAGCGTGTTTGTGATGACCAGCTTGTTCTCTTGACAGAACTCTATTAGCCTGTGCCCTGCTTCGTTTTGATCTCCAAGGCCAAACTTGCCAGTTGTTCCTTTTATCTCTTGATTCCCTACTTTAGCATTCCAATCCCCTATAATGAGAAGAACATCCTTCTTTGGTGTCACTTCTATAAGGTGTTGTAAGTCTTCATAGAATTGGTCAATTTCAGTTTCTTCAGCACCAGTAGTTGGTGCATAAACTTGGATTACTGTGATGTTAAAAGGTCTGCCTTGGATTCGTATCGAGATCATTCTATCATTTTTGAGATTGCATCCCAGTACAGCTTTCGCCACTCTTTTGTTGACTATGAGGGCCACTCCATTTCTTTTACAGGTTTCTTGCCCACAGTAGTAGATATTATAGTCATCCGAACTGAATTCGCCCATTCCCGTCCATTTTAGTTCACTGATGCCCACGATGTCAATATTTATTCTTGCCATCTCATTTTTGACTACATCCAACTTACCCAGGTTCATGGTTCTTACATTCCAGGTTCCTATGCAATATTTTTCTTTAAAGCATTGGACTTTCCTTTCGCTTCCATGCATATCCGCAACTGAGCGTCCTTTCGGCTTTGGCCCAGCCGCTTCATCAGCTCTGGATCTACTTGTACTTGTCCTCCGCTCTTCCCCAGTAGCATGTTGGACACCTTCCGACCTGAGGGGCTCATCTTCCAGCGTCATAACTTTTATATGTCTGTTGTCTTTGTCCATGGAGTTTTCTTGGCAGGGATACTGGAGTGGCTTGCCAGTTCCTCCTCCAGGTGGATCACGTTTGGTCAAAACTCTCCACTATGACCTGTTCATCTTGGGTGCCCTGCTCGGCATAGTTCATAGCTTCTCTGAGTTATTCAAGCCCCTTCACCATGGCAAGGCAGTGATCCATGAAGGGGGAAGATTTGGTAGTGTTATGTTTTTATGCCAACCGTTATTGTATATTTTGTGAAAGTGTGGTTTATAAAATTTGAAAAATAAAATTACATCGTGTTGCCTATTGCTGCTCCATTTAATAGTAGGGTTGTCTAAACCACAGAGCCTAGGGCTTGCCGATCGGAAGGTCAGCAGTTCGAATCCTGTGATGGGGTGAGCTGCCGTTGTTCAGTCCCAGCTCCTGCCCACCTAGCAGTTCAAAAGCCCATCAAGTGCAAGTAGATAAATAGGTACTGCTCCAGCAGGAAGGTAAATGGTGTTTCCGTGTGCTGCTCTGGTTTGCCAGAAGCGGTTTAGTCATGCTGGCCACATGACCTGGAAGCTGTCTGAGGACAAACGCCAGCTCCCTCAGCCTATAGAGCAAGATGAGCGTGCAACGCCAGAGTCATCTGCAACTGGACCTAGTGGCACTGGCGGAGGAAGAGGTGTGGGGGGGAGCGCACTGCCCCCGGCAGCACAATCCGGCGGAGTGGCATTGTGGCTGCCCCCCCGCCCACGCTGGGCACCATGCCCCTATGGGCGGCGTGCCACGCCCCAGGACGCATACCACACCCTACGGGCAATGCGTCCCGCCCCGGGATGTGCACCAGCCCCCCCTGCTCTCCTGTGCCAGAGCATGAAGCTCCACCACTACCTAATGGTCAGGGGTACCTTTACCTATCCATAATTTAGCATAATCAGAGTAGTCCCACTGGAATTAATACACATTACTAACTTATGTTTATTAACTTCAGTCAAACTTAGTTGGACACACACTCATACGTATACCTGTATATATGCATACATATATCTATTCTTATGACTGTGGACGAGAGAAGAGAGCCCAGTGGGGAATGGAATGAACATCTCTGTCACTCACCTTACAGATTCATTTCCATTCTATGTTGTACTAGATCTTGCTTTGTTCTGTTCCTTAAGCACAAGTGACAGACGATATTAAATTCGTAAATTACATGGATTTCATCCCTGTCATGGGCAAATTAGCTGATGGGCTTTGCTACCTTGAGGCTTCTTGATGGTTTTCAGTGCTGCGTGTTCCAAAGAGTTCACATTCCGTTGCTTCACTGCCCCGGTGTTGTCCTTTCACTTCTTGTAGACAGGCTGAAAGGTCTATCTGTTAGCTTTTGCCATGTTGCTGGAACAAGAACACAAAGAAGCAAGGAACTTGTTTCCAGTGTACAACCTGACAGGCATCCCAGAGGCTCAGTCGCAGTGAAATGAAGGTTCTCAGTGACATGGTAAACCAGCGCCTGAGCTGAGCCCCTCCAGGCTGTAGGTAAAGACCCATGCTACTGAATGCTGTCACATGAAAAAACAAAAACAAAAACCTGCTTTCACATAGAAAGCTACTATGGACGAAGCTACAGCTTTCTCCCAGAGACCTTGTTGAACAGGAGAAGAGATTTTCATTTTGATTTTCATTTTTTTGTATATAGAAGTATTCACTCATGTGTAAGAGCTGTTTGACAGTGGAGCAGACTATCTTGGAAGGTGATGGACTCTCCTTCACTGGCGATTTTTATACAGAGGTTGGATGGCCATCAGTCATGGATTCTTCAGCTGTGATTTCTGCATTTCAGGGGGTTGGACTCAATGACCCTCTGGGCCCCTTACAATTCTACAATTCTGGAGTGATCCTGCTAGGAGAGGTGTGTTTGTGAATAGTGGACTTCAGCTAACAGGGCTACTCCAGACCAAGACATGTATCCTCAGCATACATTTAAAGTACCATGATGCCTCTTTAAGTAGCCATGGCTCCACACAGAAAATTCTGGGAGCAGTTCTTTGTTGAGGGCGCTGAGAGTTGTTAGGAGACCCCCATTCCCCTCACAGAGCTACAATTCTCAGAGTTCCCTGGGAAGAGGGATTGCCTGTTAAATCCCTCTGGGAACTGTAATTCTGTGAAAGGAATACTTTGGCCACATCATGAGAAGAGAAGACTCTCTGGAAAAGACCCTAATGTTGGGAAAGACTGAGGGCACAAGGAGAAGGGGACGACAGTGGACGAGATGGTTGGACAGTGTTCTCGAAGCTACTAACATGAGTTTGACCAAACTGTGGGAGGCAGTGGAAGACAGGTGTGCCTGGCGTGCTCTGGTCCATGGGGTCACGAAGAGTCGGACATGACTAAACAACTAAACAACAACAACAATGATTCTCAGCATCATAAACTACAGTTCCCAGTATTATTTGAGTGAAACCATGATTGTTTAAAGTAGTATCATAACACTTTAAATGTATGCTGTAAATGTGGCCTTGTTCTGAAGCAAATCAGCCATCTGTCCCATTAGCTGAAATCCACTATTCATAAATACACACACTCCACAACTCAGTTGCTTTTTCTTCAGCTGCAGATCTCTGATACGCACTCCTAAAGAACCTGAAAACTTCTTCTCTATACAAAGCAATCTAGTCATTCCCAATAGTGTACACTGTTTGCAAACCATCTCCCCTCTTTCACACCGCTATGGCTTTCTCCAGATCCACAGATCTCTTCCCCTTTAATTGAATTGTTGCAGCAGAATCCCTAGGAAGTCATTGGCATCACCATGCTTCACTGATCCAATTACACTTGCAAGCTAATAGGGTTTACCCCCATCCCCAAGCACCCACACAATTATAACTCTAACCAGCGGTGGAAAGAGACCAGGAGTTTCTCCCGGGGTTCGTGCTACAGATAGCCCAAAGTACCCCCAGTGTGGGGTAATTTAGATAATTGCTGAAAGAAAGATGATGGGGCAGCCTGGAGCATATTTCAGTTCGGAGGGCAGGGATTTACAAATGACAGAGGGTCTGACAAATTTATACACTAGTGTGTCACATATTGAGCAAAATTAGAGTTTTGCAGAAATCCAGGCAATAAGCTGTTACCATCACACTAGGAAGATGCCTTCTGTTTCATGCACAATCTTGGTGTTATGGATTCCTTTCTTAGGTATGTTGCAGGTTAATAGCCCATAATGCAACTCACTCCATGCAAGGCTGCCCTTGGGTCTGGTCTGAAACTGTTAGCTACTGCAAAATGCTGCAACTAGGCTCATGATGGGAACAGGCCAATGCCAACACATGACACCGGAGTTTAAAGACCCAAACTGGGTTCCCATCTGCTACTGGGTCAGGTTCAAGGCTATTGTACTAGTGTACAAAGCTACGAACAACCTAGGCTCAAGGAATTTTAGAGGCTGCTTTATGCCACAAGTCTCTTGCTGATATAATCTGGGAGAGCATCATTAGCAGCTTGCTGTGGACCAGAAGCACAACTAATGTCAGTGAGGAGTCTTGTCACCAGTGGAGCAGACCCAATTTTATGGAACTCACACCCGATTGAAATCAGGCAGGTGCCTATGAAAAGCATGCAAGCAGGACCTGAGCACAACAGCATTCTCCCCTCCTGTGGTTTCCAGCAACCAGAATTCAGAAGCATCACTGCCTCTGGCAGTGGATATACAGCATTGCCCTTGTGGCAAGAAGCCGCTGACAGCCTTATCCCCCGTGCATTTGTCTAACCTGAAGCTATCCAGGCTGGTGGCTTTTTTTACTGCCTCTGGTTGAACTAAATCGTTCATCAGCCTTAGGCAGCATGGCCAATGGCCAGAGAAGATGGGAGCTGTGGCATTGGGAGAGTCATAGGTTCCCATTGTTAATCTGTCGCAAACAGCAGTAAAACTTGAAAGCCTCGTTATCACCTCATTCACTGGCCAGAGAAAGGAGAATACACCGGTGGTGCTCTGGCAGATGGCAGAGGAAGGAGAGTGAGTCAATGGTTGAAAGCACTGTGGGGTTGTGGAGCCTCTTTCCAAGGAATCTGACATCAGGTGTTGGTTCTGCTGCTGTATCCGAGTGCCTGGCGTTTGCCTCCAGTTATGTCCTACTTGCGTGCTTGAATCTATTTATTTATAGGGACTAATACATGTCCTTCTACAAGTTTGCAACACAGCTTACAAAGAACAGAAATTGCAATAAAAACTGCTTAAAACCAGATTAAAACATTAAGACATTACAACTTTAAAGAACTGGAGAAGGGGAGGCAATTAGCATAGATAAAGCAGATACAAAGCAGCATAAAAACCATCAGCAAATCTGATTTAAAAGCCTGGGAAAATAAAAGGGCCTTTGCCTGGTGCAGAAATGCCATCTGAGCCTTATTGTAAAAGCTGATGTTGCAAAAACATCAGCAGAGGACTGTTAGGATGCCATGCTGAACCATGGGCTATCATTGCATGCAGTACTGTTTCCATTCTGCTGTACATCGTCTTCTGCTAAGACCAACATTATCATCACCACCACCACCACCACCACCAGTGTTATTATATTTATTACCTGCCCTTCATCCTGAGGTCTTACTATCTGCAGTGGTGAAATGTTGTGATTTATGTAATTCATCACACAACTTGCGTAAGCTATGTGAGTTACGTTGTCACTACATTATTCCACCCCATTGTGTTTCATTGCAAAGGAAACACAATGCAAAGTGGTAGGGGGTTGAAACATAACCAATTTCATAGCGCTTGCATTCCTTGAAGAGTATATTTTTAGGAGCCATCTTGTTTTAAACTGTTTTTAAGATTGGGCTTTAATGTTGTAACCTGCCCTGGGACCTTGCATTGAAGGGAAGGTAATTATTATTAACAACAACAACAACAATACTGAGAGCAACAGCAGCAGTGAGGACCAATTTTATTTGCTGAATTGATTTCCATTCTGCACATGGGATAGAATCATAGAATCATAGAGTTGGAAGAGACCACAAGAGCCATCGACTCCAACCCCCTGCCAAGCAGGAAACACCATCAGAGCACTCCTGACATATGGTTGTCAAGCCTCTGCTTAAAGACCTCCAAAGAAGGAGACTCCACCACACTCCTTGGCAGCAAATTCCACTGTCGAACAGCTCTTACTGTCAGGAAGTTCTTCCTAATGTTTAGGTGGAATCTTCTTTCTTGTAGTTTGGATCCATTGCTCCGTGTCCGCTTCTCTGGAGCAGCAGAAAACAACCTTTCTCCCTCCTCTATGTGACATCCTTTTATATATTTGAACAGATGAATGAGCAAACCAGCAATTTCTGCTCCTGTTTCTTTTCATCAGAATTCTCTGACACCCCAATATCCCTAGTAAAAAGGTAAAGGTACCCCTGACCATTAGGTCCAGTCGCGGACGACTCTGGGGTTGCGCGCTCATCTCACTCTATAAGCCAAGGGAGCCAGTGTTTGTCCGCAGACAGCTTCTGGATCATGTGGCCAACATGACTAAGCCGCTTCTGGCAAACCAGAGCAGCACATGGAAACGCCGTTTACCTTCCTGCCGGAGCCGTACCTATTTATCTACTTGCACTTTGATGTGCTTTCAAACTGCTAGGTGGACAGGAGCTGGGACCGAACAATGGGAGCTCACACTGTTGCGGGGATTCGAACCGCCGACCTTCTGATCGGCAAGCCCTAGGCTCTGTGGTTTAGACCACAGCACCACCCGAGTCCCTAATATCCCTAGTAGTTACATGTAAAACAAAACAGGGGTTAAGAAAACTCAAATGCAAATGTTTCCAATATGCTCCTTACAAATATACCAGGGGTAGAGGGGAGGGTAGAAACAACAGCCTCAGGTTTGCTGTTACTCACCTGTCACAATAATAAACCAAGGGTTGCCAAAACACCCAAACCAATTCTATAGGTCTCCTATGAGGAAACTGAACTGCCCAGAATCGGCAAGGAAAGCTATTCCCACATGTCACCTGTACTTGTCTGCAAAGGAAGATGATGTTAAAGGCAATGGAGCTAGTCAAGGGATGGCAGTCCAGCTTCCAGATGTTGAGGGATTAACAACCAGAGGGATAAACTGTGCCCTTTTGCCGCTCCCACAACACCTGGCTGACTAGCAAAGCCAGAAGGTGAAGTTCAAAGGCCTGGCATCTTGTACCTTTTAAGTAACTTTAATCCAGGTCTTTTGTACCTTTGAAGTATGCATATTTTGGTATGCATCCATTCCTCCCCAGAAGCTAACATATGTCATCTTATATTCCCAACGAGGACTTTAATTAAGCTGTCATCTTTTCCGGAGCCACCGTTAACAGTTATTCGTCCAGCTCTTCATTAGATCTGGATTCCGTTTTCATTAGCTCGCGCCGGCTGTTGACTTTATTCTCTGACCCATCACGGTACAAAGAAGGGCAGAGATATGACAACTCACTCAGAAACCCCAACACAACTAACAGTTTTCTCGTGACAGATGCCAAAACGGACTTGTCAGAAACTAACTTCGTGGCTTCAGCTGTATTAAATGCTGCATTCATTTGCTTGGATGATGAACGTTTGCTTCCACTCTGAGCTTTCAAACAAAGCACTTTTTATGCTATGGTTTTACTTTGTAAACTCGACAGCTTTGGAAAATCCAACACGGGTACACACACAAGCAGACAGTATATAATATAAAACAGTTGCATATATTCCTTACCCCTGTTGTAAAGAGGTGGGAAGAGCTGGAAGCTTTATACAAGAGTAGAGTTACTCAAGAATCACCAGAACAGCTGTGGCTTGGTGGGGCCTGCTCTACCATGAGGCAGCAGCCTCAGGTGGCAGGTGCTATAGGGCAGGGAGTGGCATTGCTGTGTGTACTTTGTGGGTTCCTCATACTCCATGAAATAGATTTTATGTGTTGAGGAGAGAGGAGGCAGGCAAAAAGCTCAGGTGGCATTGAGCAGTGTGCTCCTTGGGGGCCAGGTCTGCTGCCCCTCCTTGCTGTTCCCTGCCTGCCGCCTGAGGCAACTATCTCACTGAGTCTCATGAGTGGGCCTACCCAGGCCAGATGCTTGCTGAAGCAAGATTGGAGCCCTGCCCTGCTGCCAACCTTGCATTCAGCCGGTGCTCCTGTGCCTAGTGCTCGCTTCATATGTTTTAGACTTTATTAGCACATATTTCCACCCTTTGGCACATATTCCTGTCTCAGGCACAGCTCACCTCCAGGGCAATATCTCTGGCAAGTTGTTAAGTGTCAGGGAAAATTAGCTCTCATTGTCTTGAAGCCTTCCAAGTGAAAGATCTACTACTTCAAACTTCAGCTCCCACGATGTAGCCGGGATGAACATCGACACTAATCAAATATTTAAAAACCTAAATTGACGTTGGCTGGTGAGAGGGGAACAACAAAGCAGGCTGACTTGATTAAAACATTTTGCTTCAAATGGGAAATGCGGGCTTTGCATTTTTAAAAAGTTTCTTCTAAGACCAGATTTGCATAATTAAGCGAAGGCTCTCCAGACGGCCTCCGAAGCATCCCCTCCCCCTCTGGGATGACGAGGCTGTTGTTCTGAAAAAGAAAAAGAAAAAGAAAAAGAAATGCCCCGTTCTGTTCGAAAGTACACAGAAGTTGCCATTCCCTCTGTACCTGCTGTTTCCGAGATGAGTGGTAGCCGTTTGAATATTCAGGTGACCAAGAGGAGAGAAAGAATTGGATGCTGTTTCTACTTCCCACTATGCTTCCAGGAAGCTTTAATTACAGGAGTAATTGAAAGAAAAGCTGGAAACAAAACCAGCTTAATTTGAGGCATGAATGCGAGCCCATTTAAAACATCTTAATTGATGGAACAATTAAAAGGCAAGCAAACAGAATAAGCTTTAAAAAAGAGGAGGCGGGAGGTGAAAATAGCAAACCCACAGGAATGGGAAACAGACGGCTGACACAGAGCGGACGTAAATCGAATGCAAAGTGTTTCCAAGAGTTCTCGCATTTCCAGGGAAAACAGCAGAAGATGCATACAGTTATTTCAGATCCCTAATTCTACAAAAAGTGGGAAGCTCCAGGTATAGGGATCAGGGTTGGCCCTACCATTATATCCTACACAATATCATAGCAGCCACCCACCTGGACAGCTTTAAGAGAGGATTAGATACATTCATGGGGGAGAAAGCTACCAATGGCTACAAGCTCTGAATGCCAGTTTCTGAGAACCACAGCTAGGGAGAAGGCTATCATGCTCAGGTCCTGTTTGCGGGCTTCCCATAGGGGCAACTGGCTGGCCACTGTGAGAACAGGATTCAGGACTGGGTGACCCTTTGGTCTGACCCTGAAGGGTTCGTTTTATGTGCTTGTTAGGCAGAGTAAGGTGGAAACTTCAGGTGGCCATTGGTTGTGGGTGGAGACAGCAGTGAGATGGTTGGAGTGCAAAGCTGTGTGTCCACCCTAGTCTGTTCTGCACCACTCTAAACTTGACTGCAGTGTGTCAAGATACTCGGCTCATGCATTTGGTTCAGTAAGACACTTAGGCTTCTGGGTAAGAGTTGAGATTAAAAGAAAGCAGATCCCCCCCCCTCTAGTTGCAAGCACTCATAATTACTTGCATCTGATAATCTTGTACCAGGCCTTCAAGGTCCAGATGGCCAGTCCATCAATTGGGGAAACATTATTCAGCTCCAGTCACAAGAAAACCATAGACTCTCAGTTCTGGAGAGTTACAGCTTCAACATCTTCCGATTGGCTGAGAAGAATTAAGCTGGTTGCTATGCAAAAGGCCATAAGTCATCTACCGCACACCATAGATCCGGCGAGCAGGTGGGTGTTCCCTTCTCATTCCTCCATGTGCATCCCTCTTGAAGTGGCATGCTTGGTAGAAGATGACCATCCCAGATAGGACCGTGCCACTCTTCAGTCAAGAGCATATGATGGCAGCACTCCCCTGCCAGAACCCCTAAACTGTGGTTAAGCTACAACAGTAGTGGAAGCTCCCAATCTCCTCATGGCCATTCTAGAGAAAGGGGCAGGAATGGGTAGCCTGAGGTACATAGCAGCTCATCCCTATAATGCCAAACTATGGTTCAATCTTTTAAGTGCTGTGTATGCAGTAACTAACATAAGCAGAAAATTTAAAAAAATTGTCCAGTAGCACCTTAGAGACCAACTAAGTTTGTTTTGGGTATAAGCTTTCGTGTGCATGCACACTTCTTCAGATACATATACGAAAGCTTATACCCAGAACAAACTTAGTTGGTCTCTAAGGTGCTGCTGGACATTTTTTAAAATTTTATTTCGAACCAACATGACTACCTACTTGAATCTAGTAACATAAGCAAAATTACATGTCTAGGTCTTGATGAATGTACAGTCTCCTCTATTTTAGTGCATGGAGCAAGTTTCTGCTGACTGATGCCACCCCAGGAAACATCTAGGAGTTTTAGGATGTTGGGGTGAATTTTCATGAGGAAATGACTGCTATTAAGATTTATTTTCCTCAAGCACGGGCTGTAAAATAAGGGAAAACTACAAATCACTTGCTAAATAAGTAAGAGTGGTGACTTTGTTTTAAGAAAGGAAAGGAGGGGAAATGGTCTGATATGTTATTACCATACAATTCTGCTATTTGGGGGGGTGCAAGTTTAGCTGAGGATTTCATAAGAGTTGTTTGTCTTTTAATAGTGAATATAATCTGTATTAAGGCAGATTGGGGAAGCCCTGGATCTCTTTCCATTTTGCAGGATCTTAGCTGGATTGTAATAATAATAATAACCATTAGAATATAAAATAACTATCAGAATACTAGAAAACATCCAGCCATACTATTTCTTCTATATGCAACATACATAACAAGTATGCTTTTTTCTGTATGTACTATTTTCTCCCAGTATTAAAAACAAGCAGATGGGCAGGTAGGACAACCGGAAAAGGGGGAGAACCATGTATGCCATCTTGAATCCCTTGAAGAAAAAGGTGGGATATAAAAATGCAATAAATAGATGCAATACAGTATATAAGCCTTGATAAGTGCTTGGAACCCCAGAGTCTCTCACTGCTTGGAGATTGGGGTGTATTGTATCAATACGTAGCACCTAACTGGCTTCCTTGATTCAGAAAAGGTCCCCGCTGTCACAATTCCCAGTGGCAGATTTCTGTGTCACTCAGAAGCAAGCCCAGCTGAATTCCATTGGGAACTGTGGACCCTTGAATTCTGTGATTTGGCTCAGCATGTTGCCAATAGTTTCTGAAAGAGCAACTGCAACCTCCTCTCCCTTGATATCCATCTGCAAAACAGGCAGCTGTTTGAGAAGCACATCAAATGAGCCTATTAGTATTAATTGTGGTGCTTACCTAGCTCACAAGCATTTCTGCATATTTAAATCATCTTTATAAAACACTTTGCCATCCCGGATGAAAGGGAGGAGCAGAGAGCAGTACGTCTGCCCGACAATTCCATTTGTTTGACTCGCTCAGAGATGTCTTCATGAATCCACGCGCAGAAACAAAGGAGAAATGGTGTCGGAGAACAAAAGCCTTTGATTATTGAGAATGAAGCAGAAGAGCAATTAGGTGTTTTTTTGAAAGAAAAAAAAGATTCTTTAATTGCTTGAGCCTCTAACACAGCCTCCGTTTGTCTTCCTTTGTAATAATAATGTTGTCTTATTCTTGAATACCCATGGGCACAGAGGGGGGAAAAAACCCCAAACTAGTTTCAGTTTAGAAGTGTACAGTTGCTTGAAGACAATAGATGCCTGGGTTGCATTTAGCCCCAGGCGAATCCATCAATTTCAGTTTCTCAGTTTCTCCCAGTTTCAAGTTCAGTTCTCCACACTCCTACATCAGCTGATAATGATGACAATCATTCAATTTATCACCCACCCTTCAGCCTGAAGTCCCAGGGTGGATCACGACACTGAAACACAATATTAAAAACGGTTTAAAGACAACTTACAATTATATAATTCTCATGAAAATACATCAGCATTGCAGTGCAGATTTATCCTAAGACTTACTTCTTCCCAATATAAAAGCAGCTTCCATTAATATCACATATTTTTGCATATTATTTTCATTGATATATATGCATTTCATGCACGCTTTATGCACATATGACTTGGCTGGAAAACTGCACTTGTTAAAATTCTCAGAAGGGAATGTTTCGAAGGATGGTGCATCCTTGTTTGTATACGGTTTCTGAAAGTGCAAGTTAGGTAGGCTCGCCTTCTAAGTGCTTCTGTGTGGCTAGAAATGTGTCCTTCAACTGTGATAATACCTCTTGATTGCTGGGAAGGATGGAGAGATAGTTGGAGTGTGTGCTTAGAAACCTCTGGCTTTTGCACAGCAGGAATGCAGCCTGTAATACAAAGGTATGAGTCACATCCATTGCTCTGTCCACTTTTGCATCTGGCTTCACCCAACATGGGCATGTGGTCCCCAAAAGGTTGACAATGAAAGGATGTGGCCCTCAAAAGGCTCTCCCTTCTTGTTCTTATTCATAGCTCAATCTCTCAGCTTTTACACTACACCTATACCTGTCCCTTCTCCAACAGACCTAATCTCAGTGGTTTAAGAACTCCTGGTCTACAACCGTAAGTTTCTCCCAAATGCCAGCATCTGATCAAATTGCTCTCCAAAACAAAACAAAACAAAACAAAACAAAACAAACAAACAAACAAACAAACCCATCTGTGTTGGGATGCTTTCGTTGTGTGCCTTACAGAACTCTTCCAAATGGCCTAATTTAGTTATAGCCATTCAATTTCAAGGAGTCAAGAGGAAGGAAAGATTGGTCCCAAAAGGTTGAAATTAAGGTCATTGGTAGACAATGTAACAGCCTCCGTCCTGAAACCGATTACTTCTTGTCAGGTCTTTTGTAATAAAGGACTTTGATTTCCAAGGGGCTCCAGGTCATTTATCCTCTGAGAAGGCTAACGTTCAGGCAGAACTTCACCCGCATTGTATCGAGCTGTTAATTTAACCGCTCTGCTGTTATGTTCAGAGGCAGGGAAATTGCAGATGACTGTGCCAAATTACAGAAGTATTCTGAAATCTGACTCCTGTGACCTGTGTTCCAGTGGAAATTAATTTGGTCCAGAATCTGCAAACAGAACTTTAACCTTTGGAAAGTTGGAGAACCTTTGGAAGGGGAAGTGGGGAAAGAGAGAGGGAAATGTCATCCAGCAATCAAAGACTGAATGCCATCAAGCTTTCCACCCATCCACTTCAGACCTTTCAAGATTGTAATTCTGCAGCTGGGTAGACCCAGGTTCAAATGCTTGACTAGCAACTGCAATAGCCCTGGAATGTGCAGCCCCTTTCATGCATCCAGACCAGCTATGCTTGCTTTCATTGAGCACATTTTCAAGTCACAAAATTAGCCCCGTGTATACTTTTGGCAGACTGCTTCCAGGGTGACGGTGAGTTTTGTGGTGTGTCAAAGTTTCCTAATACAGTGCTGTCAGCAAAGTTGCCAACTGACCTGGAACAAAAACCAGCCTGAAATGCTCCTGTGCTCAGAAGCTATCTGGGGAACAATTATGTGGCAGAAGCTGGGCAGTGTCACTAGTTCTGCTTCTGGATTTGGTCTCAGGGGATGAGTGCTTCAGAGGATGGGCTGTTCTTTATTTAGGGCCATGATCATTATGTTCTACCTCCACAGTCAGAGGCGGTGAATGCCAATTGCTGGGAATCACAGGTGGTTGAGTTGTTGTGTTCAGGTCCTGCTTTGGGTTTCCCATAGACATCTCGTTGGCCACTGTGGGGATGCTGAACTCAATGGGCCAATGTCCTGATCCAGCATGCCTCTTCTTATATTCTTAAGGGCAGGACCGCCAGACTCACCACTGACATTGGCTACTGATTTAAGAACATGTGCTTGAGATTGCTTTCCCCTCCTACCTCTCATTCCTTGCCTCTTATCTTCTTAGATTGTGAACCTAAGGGCAGGAAGTGTCTAGGAGCTTATATCTTTCTGTAAGCTGCCCATTACCATCTGATAATAGCCCTCCTCAAGTGTTTGCTGTAAACCTGTCATGGCCCATAAATCCAGCACCAATTCAAAGAGGCAGGCCAAGTTCAGGGTCCTGAGCTGATTGCTGGAGATCAGGAGAACACAGTGCCTAAGTCTGTCAGATGGAAGACCCCAGAAGAACATCCCAGACCACCATTGCTTGTTCTCACAGTGGCCAAAGTTATAAACTAAAGGAAGAAGAAAAAGCAGCCAATTGGCTTAGCCTTCCGAGGCCAAGGTCAAGTGTGCCCAGATGTCCCCTCCCCTCTGCACGGACCTGTCCGTGGGAAACCTGCAAGCAGGACCTGAGAATTCTTGCTTCCTGCATTTTCTAGGAACTGATATTCAGGAACATTACTGCACCTGACTTTGGAGGCTCTAGCACAGCCATCATGGCTAGTAGCCACTGATAGCCTTATCTTCCATGAAGGTAATATTATTTTAATGCCATACAAGGTGGTGACCATCACAATCTCTTGATGGCAGCAAATTCCATAGTTTACTTACATGCTGCATGAAGAAGTGTTTTATTTGGATGCCCTAGTGTTAAGTGAAAGGGAGAAAAAATGTTCTCTAGCCACTTTCTCCATGCCATGCATAGTTTTACAAACTTCTGTCACGACACTTCTAACTCTCCTTTTCTGCAAACGAAAAAGTCTTTGATAAATTTCAAAGCTAGTTCAGGTCAACCCTATTGAGGAAGCATTGCCCTCGCTCAGAATCAGGTTTGTTCATTCTTAGTGATGTTGCTCCACAGCCAGATCCAGTTGTCTGTGTGATGACATCCTCTTTGCAGTTTCATTTTCAGTTCCTTACCTAATGTCCTCTTGGAATGGACTTCATCTTTATTTCCACAGTTGCTGCACACGGGGTCTTCTTGAACAGAGTTGCTGATCTTTCTTTTATATAACAGCTTCCTAGGAAGGCACTTGATTGGGAAAGTCTGTTTTGTAGTTTCGGAATATAGGAGCTGCTTTCCAAATTTCCTAGGGAGGCACTAAATTGGGAAAGCCTCTTTTGTACTTTCAGAATATTGTCTTGTATTTTCTAGATCTATATTCTTTTTGAAGTTGAGGGCTAGGGATAGAATTAGGCGGTTCCACACCCCCCGCCCCACCTTTGCCACTCTCAACATGGCAGAGATCTCCTTGCTGAGGCAAGTTCCGCCACACTCAGGACGGCTTACATGTTTCCTCCGCCCCTAGTCTGTTGCTATTGGCCGCGACAAGACATGGCGACCTCAGTGGTCCAATCCCCTTCTTTGTTTTTCTTCCGCCCCCTGAGAGTGCTAAGAGGAAGGCCTCCCGCCCCATTGACTTGCCCGAGTGTATACCGAATTTGGGATTCCGACAAACGAGGGAAAAGGTTCGCTGGGCTTTATAATGCGCCGCGCGGGGCCATGCGTGGCATCGGCGCAGCACCAGCTGTTCCGCCACCTCGTTCTCCGCTCTTCCGGCAGGCCGCGGCCTAGCGCCGTCGCCATGGCAACCGCAGCCTTCCCAGGCCCGACGGCCATGGAAGAAGCTCTGAGCCGCGCGGTCCCGCCGCTGCCGCCTTACGAGACCCGGGAGAAAGTGGCGGCGCCAGCCGGGGCCGCCCTGGAGCAGCGCAGCGCGGAGTTCATGCGCTACTACCGCGCCCTGGAGAGCGGCAGGCCGAGGGCCGAGCTGCTGAGCCGCCTGGCCCGCGACTTCGGCGTCGAGCACGGCCGGGTGGCCGAAGTGAGCGGGAAAGTGGCCCGGCTGCTGCAGCAGCAACAGCAGCAGCAGCAACAACAGGAGGCGGCTGGGGAGAAAGGGGAGCACGAACCCGGCGCCCTCCTGCAGGCCGAGGATCGGCTCCGCCACTACCTCACGCCGCGCTACCGGGGCCTCTTCCAGCACCTCGGCCGGCAGGAGGGCGGCCTCCGCTTCCTGGTGGAGCTCCGCAGGGACCTGCTCGAAGCCCTGGCTGCCAGGGAGGCCGAAGGGCCGCATGTCAGGGTGAGCCCCGGGGGGGGGGGTTCTCTTTCCTTACATTCAGATATGTGTGTGTAACTCAGAAGAGACCAGTGGAAAACTCAGGGACGCAATTTCGCCGTGTCTATTAATTTCAGTGTGTCTACTCTTGAATAAGGCTTAGTTGGTTGCAGCCCATATTTCGTACCGCCTACTGTTACAAATCTCGTAAGCGGCTTACAATGTATTCATTAACTGCTTTATTTACATCCCGCCTTTCTCCCAGTGCAAGACCCAAGGCGCCTCCCAGTATTAATTTTAAACGGATAAAGTTAAAGCTATTTTTATTTAAAACAACAGCAACACACATATATCAGTAATATGTGGTCTGAAGTGAGGTTTGTTTGCATGTACGGTAATGGGAAAGGTAAACATCCACCGCAGCTCCAACTCTTCTCCTTTAAAAACAGCCTTGCAGGCAGAAATTCATTGACGTTTATCATAATTATTATTATTTAAATGGCATATATCACTGTTTTATATTCTTGCACCCATAGTTCTTCAGTGTTTTAACTTTGGGGGTTGTATTATTTTTGAATATGTGTCTTATTTTTATTTAAATTGCTTCATAAACTTGTTTATTATAAGCCAAAGAACTTTAAGCTATTGGGGTGGCGAATGTATACAACAGCCCTGTGAGGTTGATAAGGCTGTCTTAATTTTTAAAAGTCATCTCAACCAGAAGTCATCGACATAATCTTGTGTCAAAGCCATAAGTTAAAGATAAATTGTGTGAAGGACTCTGTCTCATCTGTGCTACTTTAAGTCAGTCTTTTTGGGCAACCCCAAATTTTAGTGCTGTAGAGGTAAAAACAGTATTCAGTTGAACAGCATAACTTTGAGGTAGGAGGTGAAGAAATCAATGGTGCAAAGGGAGGCGTTCTTGACAGCTTACATCTCCAGTCAGTTTTTCCTCTGACTGAAGACTCAGTGTAGTCCAAATCTGCATATCTTTCTAGATTGCACATTCCCCAGTTTTTTATAGCTCTATTTCTGTGCTGCTGCAATCTGATACACTGAAATTAAGCAGGTGATGACCTTCCTGGAACTTCATGCCAAGAACATCGCCTGGTTTGCTTTTGTGGCAGGCTGCTGTTAAAAGTATGGAAGTGAGGCCTGCAGGAAGAGTGAACAGCCTGACAAGCTTTGGAAATGTCATGAAGCCTACCAGTTTGATCTGACCCACTCTTTACTTCATTGCCCTGGGAGTCTTTGCTCTCCATTTGAGTGAAGTTTAGAATCCATGATGTGATTGCATTTTATTCTGCTTGGGTGTTGTTGCTTTTAACTAGATCTGATGGGGCATTCTATAGATGCAGATAAATGCTGGTAGTGAAGAGAAGGCTCCCCGTGACAGAAGTTCCCTTCCCAAAATGTTAAAGTTGATGAAGCCAGCATCAGGGTCAAAAGGCTCATCCCCACTGTCCCCTTCATCCCATAAGGTTTCAGCACCTGAAGAGGACTATTACTACAACTTATCCTACCACAAAATATAAACTATGTTCTATTTCACACTTCTCAAACTCTTCAGTCCTACCTCAATGCCTACTCCTGCACCGAAGATCAGGGTTCTAAACCTTGTGGGGAGACTACATGAGTACATCAGGCTCCCTGCTACAGAAGTTCCCTTCCCAAATATAGGGGAAAGTTTTTTAAAAATTCAGGAGGGTGAAAATTTGACACATATTTGTTCCTTATATGTATGGGATGTTAGACCAGGGTGAGATGGGGTAAATGGGGGCAGGTTCATTCATGCAATACGTGGGAGAGGGTGTGTGGAATGGTCACACAGTTATGTGTGTACAATGTCTGATACTCATATACAGCACTGGCAAACACGCTTACTAGGGCAAAGTTTGTGTGTCAGTGCCAGGGTTCTGTTTTCAGCTGCTTCAGATCAGCACATGATGTGCTAATAATATGCTTGGCCTTGGCAACGAATGCTGAATGAAACGCAAGAGGTGCAATCCAACTATTTCTTCACTCATCTTGATGTTAGGCAAGATACATGACATATACTCTAGATTTTAAGAAGTTTGACCAGAGAGTCTGTTGAGAAAAAATGTTTTCATAATACTTTTTATACATGCCACTTCATACACCTGGACCAGTGTCTATATTTTTTAAGATTCTGTTGCATATTGTACAGCTCATACTTGTAAGAAACAAGCTGTTTATAATTACAAGTATTACATATCTAGTTCAGAGTGTAGGAATAATGGTCAGAACGCAAGTCCTTCATCCTTCTTCATTGGTTTGTTCCAGCAGTGTCCTTTGGCAGTGGTAGGCTGGCAGCGAATGCTGATCCCCAGCCCCCTGGACAGAGACATTGAATAACACTACTGTTTAGTTTCATTATTGTACAGATTCTGCTGCTTTCTAGAAGCTTGCTGCTTCTGCCCAGAAATTGGTACCCTTTTCCTGGACCTATATTTTTTGGCTGCAGCGCCTCTCAGCTAACTAGTAGCCTTACTAAAAGATGGAAGCATCAGCGGTTAAATATTTTCCCCCATCCACATAGATACAGTTTAGCAGGTGCAAACAGAATGTTCCCAAAACGTCATTTTAAAATGACACACTGTGCTCTAGTTATATGGGGTTTTATATCTGGTTAATTCAGCACTACAAATTGGAAGCTCCAGAAGCCTTATCCTATAAACCTGCTTTAGTAACTTCAGTCTAAATAGCTTCCTGTAGAGTAGCAGTTCTGCCACATGTGTCAGGAGAACAGTTAATCCTTGTTGAAGATCCTGCTTTTGAGCCATCAAATGGCGTTTTAACATATCTTGTTGAGCTTCTTACATGCCCAAGCACTGATCAAGTGAGTCCTCTTGTGCTGCATTAGTATGCTGCAGCCAGGACAGGGCAAAAAATACTAGTGTAGTAGAGTCAGTGACTGCTGACGTGGCCTATTGTGAGTTCTGGAATTTTCATACATAATCCCAGGAGCTGCTACAGCATCTTGTAGGATGAGGCCATCACCAGCAATAGTTTCCACACGTTCACAGAATTTATTTATTCTCTCCCTTAATGGCACTACTTCTATCCAATGCATGACTGAGTATATTGCAGTCATAAATAAGATTGTTTGGTCATCAAGATACAAGTGCTGTTGGAATATGACTGAATTATATGTTTTTAGACATGATTTGTAGACCTCATCTTGCTGGTCTTGCTAGTGTGACCGAGGCTGAGGTCATTGGAGCCCTACTACTCATGATGAACAAATTGTCCTCGGCAGCAGTAGAACTGTAGCCTGTTCCTATAGCTCGGAGCATATAAGTAGAAATGTTGAATGTTGCATTATGTGAACAATGAATAGTGGAGTTTATATCAAGAGAGAATGCACATCCCTCAAAATATGGATAGATTTGTATTCAAGGATAGTATTCTAAGGTTAAACAGTCACCAGGATCAAGAGCAATGGCCCAGAGAAAATGACTCTACTCCTTAGTGACTAGTTGCTAAGAAACAGTAAATGTCTTCCTGCTGAATTTGTGGAAGATGATAGATTCTTGTGACCTAGGTACAGCGCTTCTATTCAGGCATATCTACCAGCAAAAGTTCAACTGTACATTTTATGGAAAAAAGAATTTCCCTGAGAGTATAAAAAATGTCCTTTGGTAGCATGGAAGACCATCTATTTTTAAGCGCCAAGGAGATTTTGCTTTTCTTTCAAGGCATGATGTGCCCCAGAGCTCCTCTTTAAGTCTCATCGCCTATAAAGTTTTACACATCTCTGTAGTCAAAACAATAGTAAACCATGTGGACAGCGCAATAATATTGTTTCTAAAAATGGTCTTGACACCAGTATCTGACTAAGCAGTCAGACCTTTGCAAGTGAAACAGGGATTGTAGAAATTCTAGCTCAATATTTAAATAAGGCAAACAGTCAAGAGGAGATTTTGCTGTTATATATATTTCAGTGAGGACAATAACTTTCAAAGTGTCCTTTGCAAGGAGCTAACAGCTTGAAATTCTGATTTTATAAATTGCTCATTTAGGTTTACATGCATCATGGCAACCCTTGTGTGCTATTACATATCCATTATAGAAGCGGACAATTTTTATTTATTTAGGTGATTTATATACTGCTCGATATTTCAAAGAAATCGCAGAGTGGTTTACATAATAAAAACATCAGAAACAAACACAGAAACTACAATAAAAATCAACATTTTAAAGCAGCACAAAACATATGGAGACCATATTGCCACTAGTAGATCCAAAATACAGAAATATAACAGAAGCAAGCAGCCCTGTACCAAATATAAAAGTTTGCATGTACTCTCAGTTCTGCTGCTATTATCTCCCTTTACTACAGGAACATCCAGATCCACAACTGCAACTTCACTAGTGGTCTTCAAACGTTAATTTAGAGAAAAGGTAGTTAACTCCAAGTAACTCAAATTAATCACAACCTGCATTACAATATTCTGAGTTTTTCTTAATGGAAGTTAGAACTGCTTTAATTTTTATGCATTAAGTCAATGGTTCACAACTGATTGTTTCTCCATTACCCCATCATCCCCAACCTAAATTGGGAAGGAGGGCTACCCTTTTGTTCTAATGAAGCTTCCTTGTGCTTGGTTTTAGGAGTTGGCAAATGATATTATATTGTCGCACATTAAAAACATGATCCTCATATGCAGAAGGCTGTCTGCATATGACTGCGCAAGAATCACTTGCGTTGGTCCAGGATTAGGTTACCCGGAAAATATTAAATTGTGTATTAGGAAGTAGAAGCAGCATAAAGCAAAAAATATTTCAGACTTTATTCCCCAATAATGAGCTTATATAAGAAATACATTGACCATACTCATTAAATATGTTTCTTAAGTTTTTGGAAAGAAAAATAATTTTCTGCCTCATAGGTGTTGCTGTAGAAATTCTATCTGGATTCACGTCTTGCCATCTGAGCTAGACTTCTTGCGAAGGACAAGAATGTTAATTCTGGAGGCATTAGGTTTTCAATTGCTCTTACTGATTTGGAGTTAGTAGACTCAGAACTGTAACAGGTTCTTCCTGATCATCATGAGTTTGTTTTGTCTACAGCAGACATGCTGCTGAAGCTTTTCTTCTTTCTGTGGAATATTTTGGGGGTTGTTGCCTTGACTTTTCCATTGCAAGGCAAAGAGAACACTTCTGTTGGATTAGAATAGGAATCCACAGGCCTTTTGAGCTTGTGGGCACATTTGGAATTATGAGAGAGCATAGTGGGCTCTCTCACAAAGTGACTGATGTGGCTTCTCTCTCCCATGCAATACACCCATCTTACAGAATGCATTTCTTTCTCTCCCTTTCCCAGACAAAACAGCTGTTTTACAAAAAGCAAATTCTCCCTTTGCCAACCAACTTATCCTTTCTCATCTGTTTCTTTCTCCACAGTCAGCTATGCATACATGGACTCTCTTGCTCCTAGATGCTCTTCCTTTCCCCCTTTAGCTATCTGCCTTGCACTGAAGCACAGCTGCTACATTGTACTTCTTCTCTTTGGCATCAATGTGTCCTGTTTCTGGTAGCTTCCGATTGGAACTGTTTTCTTTGCTGATGGCAGCCAATTAGGAGAAAGAACAGTTCTAACTGACTACCCCCAACAGATATAACTATTATCTCTCCTCTTTTTCAAGTCTTCTGGCCAATCAGAATGGTAGGAGGGCAAAGCAAACAATTTGGGGGAGGGGGAGGGAAATGAAGCAGAAATTTGACTGTTGCCATTATAATTTGTAATTTGGCCTGGATGTAATTAAAAAGCTTGGTGGAGGCTCTGATAGGATTCTGAGGGCACCATCATTGGGACTGTGATGTTAAATTTATGTGATATTTATGACACTCAGAACATAATTTGCATACAGAAAGGAAAGCACCAAACTTGATATTGCCAATTCTGAAAAGAGAGAGTTAACAGACATAATTAAAGGAAGTACAGTGGTACCTCGGGTTACGAACACTTCAGGTTACAGACTCCGCTAACCCGGAAGTAGCACCTCGGGCTAAGAACTTTGCTTCAGGATGAGAACAGAAATCGCATGGCGAAGGCACGGCTGCAGCGGGAGGCCCCATTAGCTAAAGTGGTACCTCAGGTTAAGAACAGTTTCAGGTTAAGAACGGACCTCCAGAACGAATTAACTTCTTAAACCGAGGTATCACTGTATCTGTCTTAATGTGGAACAGAGTAGTTAATTTAAGTTTAAACAAAATGTGTGTATCTGTGAATGAAGCGTTTAGAGCTAGGATATAAGATTGACTTTTGCTGCTCTGGTGTCTTTCGGGAGACAGTAATTAATTTAACTTAATGCCATTGATGGATTACTGTAGAATGAAGTATGTCTATGGTGTATACTACTCAGAGCTCGTATACTAATCCAGTAGCGAATATAGTGTATAAAAGGATAATCTGTTGTTTTTGATAGAAAAGCTTTCATTTTGGGGTTTTGGAAGTAATTACCTTGGTCAAGTGAAAACTCTCTGATGTATTCCTTTAAGTACTTCATTTTTTATTCTTGTAAGAGCATTATGGCAGATGTCTGTGCTTTGCTGAGATTGTTCTGAGATCTCAGTTCATGAAACTGTGCTGTGCATTTTTCAATAAATCATCAGGTAGGTGAGGATGTCCTGAGTATTTTGTAGCGGCAAACTACCTCATCACCCTAATGTCTTCAGCTGGTTGAATTGTTATTTTCTGTAAAATGCCCCACTATATTTATTTGCTTAAACTGAGGTCTGTGGCAGAGTAATCTAAACAGTATTTTATGGATTACCCCCTTCAACAATTTGCAGACACTTAACAAATACACCCTCATACATGGTTTCAGAGAATGTTAAACATTTGCTCTGTATTATAGCCATATTACCATTCAAAAAAGAAGGAATTGCTAGCTGTAAAATATTTCAAGAAGGATTGTTAGCTGTTCTCTATTCATTACAAGCCTCAGGTCAGTCTCTACTATTTTGTGTTTATTTTAAAATTACTTAGTCTGTCCCCCCACCCCATCCCCAGTAAACTTGTTTTTAAGCATATACTTCATACAACAATGCAGTGTTGGGAATGAAACTCTAGGGGATTCTTTGGAAAGCCAGTAACTGACTGCACTAGAAAATGCTCCCAAGGTCATTCTGAGTCTAGCCATAAATTGCAGCAAATTCAAGTACCAAGACAGGCAGGAGAGCTTTTTTTACTATGCTTCCCAAGAGGTTGAGTTGCCTTGATGCTAAACCCTCAGCAGCTGATGTCCCTTTGGAGCAATGATGCTCCAACTGACATTGCAAGGGGTGATAACTTGTGGCAGCTGTCACTTACTACACTGTTCATTGGTGGGTGCCCATACACTTTTGTATGGGTTTTTAAATGTTTTATTCAGTTTACATTCTGCACACCAGTTGAAAAACATCTTACTATGCCAGAGGACTTGCAAGGATGTCTGCCAAGGTCCCTCACGGTTTGACATGATTTCATCAGTGTGAACGGGCCACAGCTGCAGGGTATCTTCATCTCCTTTCCAACAACCTCCTAGTCCACAAATGTGTGGCAGTAGGAGGCATAGTTTTGCCTGATCCTCCATGCATTGGCCTTAAACAGTACAGCAGAGCTCATAATCGGCCATTGGCTAGGATGGGCTAGCAGACAGGTTACCTAAGCTGCACTTGAGAAATACTACTGCAGGGATCAAACATAGGTTCTTGCTTTATTTATACATACATAAATAATTTAAAAAAATTTCCTTGCCTCCTTTTTCTGTTTTTGGAAAGGCTGTTATCTAAAGTTAACACATAAGCTGGTGAATGCATCACTTTTAATTATATTTCTTCTATCATGTCCTTCTGCCAGAATTCTCCAGGAAGTATATATAGAGTAGGCTGTGAAAGACCATTCAATTTAATTCAGTTGGAAAAAAGTGATTGCCAAAACATGCAAGCAGTGTTCCTGTCATCTGAGGTGAGGTGGGTAGTGACCAGAGAAAGGACCTGCTCAATTATAACATTCAATTTATGGAAACCCCCCTCCCCCAGCTTCCAGCAAAGCTTGCATGGCACCAACAATTTCAGGCACCAGGCAAAGACCTCTCTGTTCTTAAATCTTGAGCTTTGGCCCCCTTTAATATGTTACTTTAAAAATCTGTTGGTTACTGTTGTTGGATTTTAAAAATATTGACGTGTGACTTTACTGATCTCTTTTCTGCATAGAAATGCTTCAACATAATAATGAAATAATACTTATTTGAGTGAAGACTAGTCATTATAATTTATATTGAATATAATGGAAGACTAAGACTCTAGTCCTGTAGGCATTTACCTGGGAGCAAATCTCATTGAACTCAGTGGGGGTTTCATTTTGAATAGATGCCAATAGTTTAGTGCTGTAAGCAATCCTCTTGGTTGTCATGAAACAATGTTGCTGTGTTGCTTCTACTGCTGAATTGATGAAATGGTTTCCCCCCTCTTATTTTTAGGAAATGAATGGAGTGTTAAAGAACATGCTGTCAGAATGGTTTTCCACAGGGTTCCTAAATTTAGAGCGAGTTACATGGCAGTCGCCTTGTGAGATTCTTCAAAAGATTAGTGAGTAAGTGCCAAGAATTGCTGGTGTCTTCTTTTTTAAAAGTTCAGGAAGTCATGTACACATGCAGATTCAAGGTTGCGTGACAAAATAAATCTAGGGGAGAGAGCAGACCTTTGTGAGTGTCATCTCTCTGTGTTAAAATGTAATTGTTATTTTTCCCCCAGTAGTGAAGCTGTACATCCTGTTAGAAATTGGATGGACATGAAACGCCGTGTTGGATCTTACAGAAGGTGCTATTACTTTGCCCACTGTGCAATACCTGGCGAGCCGTTGGTTGTTCTGCATGTTGCACTTACAGACGAGATATCTAGCAGCATCCAGGTATAGTTGCTCAACTTAATTTGTGAAAAATTTTGTTGCACATTAATCATCAGGCCTTGAGCATGTGGCTATGGAACACTTCCAAGCAGATCCTTGGAAATAAAGTACCTAAACATAATCTAAGTGAAAACTTGTGATTGAAACAAATGTCTTAATATAACATTTCAACATGCTTTTGTGAGCATGTTAAGTAGCTCATTTGTCTATATTAACCTCTGTTAATCATTTGTGGTCAAGAAGAAGAAAAATATATAATTAATAATAATTGTTCATGCAGCTTCCATGCTTAGTCGCCTAGAGTGAGTTGTTGCTCTCTATTGATGACTAAGGAAGTGATTAGCCTGTCTTAATACTGTTTCTTAGATGTCTCTTATTCCTTTGTTTACTAATATTTTTGAAAGTCGTCAAACAGAGCAGCAAGTGCTTTTATGCATGTTATCTTTAGAAGTAAGATTTTCTTGTGAAATTTATTGGAACTGTCCATAGAGATAATAACTAGAATTAAGGAAGATTCATAGTTACATGTGGTGTCCAGATCATCTGAACCAGAATTACAAAAGCAAGCTTAATGTAGATTTGCAAACTGATTTGAATTAAGGTTTATTTGTTAAAGCATTTTATATACTTCTCTTTGTCCTGTTGGGTTTCAGAACAGTGTATGAAGTCTGAATTGACAAACCATAGTTGAGGCTGTTGCTCTGCCTTCTGGAAGCCGCTTGAACACAAGGTTGAGAGGGCTGAGTAGTAGCAAAACACAAACAAACAAGCAGCTCTGAACTATGGTTAGTGCAAGGAGTGGTTTGGTGTGATGTTCAAATTCAGCCAGTGTAGCAGAGAATTAAATAGTTGTCATTTTAGCCCTGTAAAGAGTTAGGCATTAGGCTACTGCTCATTCTTCACAGCAATATTACACTCTGTTGATGAAAATAGGAGACTTAAGCAAACTTTGGCCACTGTCCTGAGACTTTCTTTAGGCAAACAGAAGGGCTTGCACATGCCCAGTTGAGCACTGACATCTTGTGTTTTCCTATTATCAAGCCCTAATCCTGCACCATGAGCTGCTTGTTAAACTCTCAACATGACAGCTGAGTATGCAAAGCAAGTCTTCTGGGTCACAGGATTTTGGCTTATGTAGGATTCAATGGGTTATAGAATGTGAAATTGTTGAATTTTGATGGTGATTGCAGTTACTAATGTTACTTATGGTTAATTTTTCTCTAGGCCATAGTGAAGGAGATTCCCCCCTTAGAAGTCGAGGATCTGAGCAAAATCACGACTGCAATTTTCTATTCAATCAGTTTGACTCAGCAGGGCCTGCAGGGTGTGGAGCTGGGGACATACCTCATCAAGCGAGTTGTTAAGGAACTGCAGGTATGTGTGAAAAATTGCCATTTGTTAATAGCATTAGAATCTAATTTGTATTTACAGTGGTACCTCTGGTTGCGAACGGGATCCGTTCTGGAGGCCCTTTCGCAACATGAAAAGAGCGCCACCTGAAGACCATATCTGCACAGATGCGCGATTTGGCGCTTGTGTGCATGCGCGAGCGGTGAAACCCAAAAGTAACCCTTTCCGGTACTTGCGGGTTGCTGCGGGATGTAACCTGAAAGAACGTAACATGAAGCAAATGTAACATGAGGTGTGACTACCTTCATTTCTTCTGGTGCACTTGTACTTGAAATGCAGTGTATAGGAACACAGGAAACTTCCTTATGCAGAGTCAAATCATTGCTCCACCTCGCTCAGTATTATCTGCATAGAATAGCAGCAATGTTCTAAGGTTCCAGGAAGAAATCCTTTGCAGCCTCACCTAAAAATACCAGGGATTGAACCTTGCATGCAAATCATGTGCTCGACCTCTCTGGAATGCAAGCCAGGGACCACAAGCCACTGGACCTTAAGAGTTTGGCCCACCAGGCTGTTTGGGAGTAAACCATGCCCACCTCCTCAAAGAACCCTGTTGGAAATTCGCAAGGAAACTTAAAAGTATGCCCCAAATTAGCAGTGTGTAGTGTTCACCCTACTTTTCCAGACTTCCTGATAATGAGATTCCTGTGTTCAGAAACTGCTTAGGTCAAATTCACATATTGGAAGAGCCAGAGTGTGACTTTCCCTTCATCAAGTGTGTGAAATGAGGCATTCTGAAAGAGCCCCAACATGGTAGGATTGTGAAGATCATCTCCTGTAAAACATTTTTATTATGATAAAGTAACATTTGTTAACTTGCTACCAAGGTGTCCTGTCACAAAGAATCATTTATGTCATATCTAATGAATGTGAAAATCTTACTATAATACTTCCACCTCATCTGTTAACTTAGGTTTCTGGAAATGACCACTCCTAGTGGGTTTGGGATTGTTCACTTGGGTTAAAGTCCACAGGTTTTTTGTGTGAGCACTGTATGCTTTAAACTTAGTTTAAGGCAGATGCTTCGGAATTTGTCTTAAGAGTGCAGCCTACTCATTTAAATACCAAACTAAATTACTTGGTACTGCTCCATTTGCTGGGGTTCATTCCCATAGATACTAATGTGTTGTAATACATTTCTCATGGCTGGATGTGAAATATCCTTTGGGGAATAAACAATGCAGGGAAAATAAGATATATCATTATTTGCTTTGTTTTCTCTCATCTATTTGATTAATTCCAAATCACTTAATTTCAAGCTTCTGTAACTTTTAATTTCCCAAGAAAAAGAGCATGTTAAATTATTGCCATCATGGCTGTGTCGGAATGTGAAGTGACATACTTTGAAGTTTGAACTGGAGTGGTGGAAATTTTAACCATTTGAACCCTGAGATGTTTGTGAACTTCAGTAACTGTGGGTTAGTTTAAGAGGAGAAACAAGAATAGCTGGGGCAGTTCTGTCACTAAAAGGACATGAGTGCAAATAGAATTGTGTGTAAAACAAATCAGAGCAAAACTCTTTTCTAAATTAATTTTTGTATTTGGGCAGGGACTCTGACAAAGTAGTGTAAAACTGTGTAGAGCTCTCTTAGCATCAGCAAATAGAGAGATATTACTTTAGCTCAGTAAGAGCTAAGCAAGGGACAAGTGTCTTACCAAGGAATGGGGACTTTTGACCTTCTTCAGTTACTCTTGTTTCTTAAGGCAGCTCATCCCTTTATTTGATATCTGCATATGTGGGTACATGGCAGGAAACCCACACCAAGCTTTCTTAGATAGCAGAAAATAATCAATGTAACTTGAAAGTTTAACACTTTACACAAAACCACAGCCTAAGTTTTTTGAAAATGTAATGTTAGAAAAAAGAAAACTCGCTAGTCAAGTTCTTTTGTAGAAAGCTTGAGGAAAGTAAGTACAGAAAAAGGAAACTTGTTCCTTTGCACACAGCTTCTTGTGGTTAATTTGCAGCACACAAACAGTCTCTAGATATATGATCAATATGAAATATTTAATCATTTTCCTGCAGCCTTTGATGTGCCCCAGGTTAACCACAATGGGCATCTATCTTAAGTTGCAAAAGGAACAGGGTTACCTAAGATGCTGCACTTTTTAAAAAACTAGGCCATTCTCCAGTAAAAATTATTCAGTCCTTTATCCATGTTTGCCTTCACTTTAACCCAGTGTGACATTTCTGTCTGTAAATGCCACTGTAGCCTCAGAAACTGCATCTCAACTGCCACTCTTCATAAAGGTAGCTGCAAACATCACCTATTAACATGTCATGCTACTAGATCACAAACAGTGCCCAGGATTGGGAGCGTGCAGTCATTCTAGTAAATATTTTTTTGTGTGACAGCAGGCCACAGATTTTGATTTCTGTTTCCTTTCCCAGGTATCAGTAGGAATTAGCTTTAAAACTTTGCAATGCATCTGATAAAGTGGGTTCTATCGGATAAAAGCTTATGCTGCAATAAATTTTAGGCTGTAAGCGTGTCATAAGACTATATGTGTTAAATCTTTGCAATGTGCAAGATAGGACCAACAAACCAAGCTTATTTTAAGGAGGAGTTATTCTGTCTGGTGAGGCTGTTGGCAAAGACTACTTTAATCTGTTATAGTCAGGATAAAGATGGTGGCATTGCTTTCTTTTCCCCCTTGCCTTAGCTAATGCAGTTCAGTGTTGTTTTAGACGAGTCACTGATAATAGAAAGGAATCTGCAACCTTCTACAGAAGCAGCAACAAAATAACCCAGCATCTACTTCTTAATGGAGTGTGGGTTTCTGACAAGGAAATAAACATTAACGGATCTCTACTAGCAACCCTGGAAAGTAGCACATCAATTTAGCAGCAGCATAAATGGCCATGCTTTACTGCATCTATTTATTATTTTCTTCAGAAACTGGCCACATAAGATAAGCTTCTAAACTCAGCCATTCATCAGATATGAGATACTACAAAAACTGGGTCGTTTTGCCAATTTGTCTTCTTATTTCTTAAAATAAAAGAAGCACATGATTGCTTTTCTTATCCCTCCCCCCATTCCAAATAGACTCTGCCTTAATAAATTATGCTGAGGTTTACTCTTTTTTTGTTTGTAAACAAAAGAAATGCTATTAAAAAATACATCAAGTTCTACATATAGGAGAGTGCTGTTGCATTTACATCCTGCTTGTGGGCTTCCTATAGCCACTGTGGAGGCAAAATGCTGAACTGGTCTGACCCAACAGTGCTCTTACAATAATAGAATCATAGAATTGTACAGTTGATCCAGAGCTTTCCCATTTCACCCATGTGGACTATGCTATTCAAATAAATACTCTGTTCAGGTTAGGGGCACCTGAATTTTTAGCTATAAGCTTTGTTGTTATGGAAATAAGAATGCCTTACTTCCTTGTCCAGACTCTTTATTCTAAAAGATGGCTTCAAGTCTCTTAACTCCTACCTCTAACTACCAGTCACTTGGTATATGTTAAACTCAGAGTTTGTTTATTTAACTCTTATTTTGTGTGAGATAGACAGAGGAGAGGGAGGCATATTGCTGCAGTTCCCTCAAATTGAAGATTCCTTTCCAGGGTGACTGCTACTCTGAATTCCCCACAGTTAATCTTAGTCTGATGAATGGAGACATTCTTTCTCTGCAGAGGATGGTGTGTTTGGGGGTGTACTGTTGTTGCTGTCCTGTTGCTAAACAGATTTAAACTATGGATAAGATAAATATTTTTGTTCACCAAGCAGTTTGGCATCATCTGAGTTTTTCAAGAGAAGGGGTTGCTTATCTCACATACTTGGAGTGGCATCTAATAGTTGTTAGAGAATGGCTGATCAAGCCTTTACAGTATGGAAACTACCCTGCTGGGAGCTTAATTTACTACCTCAGTCTTGGGATCTTGAGAACTTGATATGTTGGGCAGAGGATATTTATTTCATTAGACAGAAATGAGAGATGAGGGATTTGTATCTTAAATGTTTTCCCACCTCAGTAGGTATGTTTTCCAACTGTGCTCTGAAATGGTTCTAAAAGGATATTAAACTCACATAACCAGCATGCTCTTGACTTAAGGTCCCATTCTGCTCATTTATGAAGGTGATCTGGTCTGTTTCCTTTGCTGATTCTAAGAGTTGATTTGGCCAGTTTCTGGGAAAACATAGTATGTGTTCTTGCTATTATCCTACTGAGATAATAATAATAATAATAATAATAATAATAATAATAATAATAGATTGCTTTTCTTTATAAACTGAAATACTGCAGGTGGAATTTCCTCAGATCAAAGCCTTCTCTACTCTGTCTCCCATTCCGGGATTCACCAAATGGTTCCTGGGCCTTCTTTCTTCACAGTCCAAGGAGACAGGCAGATGTGATCCTTTCACAGATCCTGAATATCAAGAAATATCTGAGATCACAGGAGATCCTGCTGTTGAAATTCTAAAGCGCCTCTTAGCAAACAACGAATGGGTGAGGTCGGAAAGACTGGTTCGAGCTTTACAGCAGCCGCTTATGAGACTGTGTGCCTGGTATCTTTATGGAGAGAAGCACCGTGGCTATGCCCTTAACCCTGTGGCAAACTTCCATCTTCAGAACGGTGCAGTGTTATGGCGTTTGAACTGGATGGCCGACACAAGCCCCCGTGGCATCACTGCCTCTTGCGGAATGATGGTCAACTATCGCTATTTTTTGGAGGACACTATGAGTAACAGTGCTGCATATCTTGGAACTAAACAGATTAAAGCCTCAGAGCAGGTTCTATCCTTAGTAACTCAGTTTCAGCAGAACAGCAAACTTTAAATAAATGAGGCAGCTTAAAAAACAACAAATGCCTGTTTAATTAAATGAGAGTCATGTGGTGTTTGTATATAAAAAGAGGGAATGTTGCTGATAAAACCAGCAGACACTGTCCCTAATCTCATCAAGGATTCAGTATTGAACTGCCAGGCCATTCTTGTTGCATTGACATGCTTTGCCAGAGAGGAAGAGCACATTTATGTTCTGGATGATACTTCCTGCAAACTGAAAGAGCTGGGTAAACTATACTTAGTGAAATGGCAAGCCAGTGGTGACTCCTATGAACTGTGTGTTGTCCCTCGCCTTGCTCACCAAATCAATAGCCTTGTTTAATCCACATCTTCAAAAGAGTCGCTGAACACCTGAGTGCTCTGACACATTAAAGGGAGAGGGAGATCAATACCAGAGTTACTAGATAAAAGGGACAAGTAAGGGAAGACTTTTTGTCCAAGTGCACAAACAAAACAGCATCTCATAGCACTACTCCAATAAGATGTTTGTTTTACACACCCTTCCCTTCTGTTCTATGCTAAACGCTTTGATCTGGCTATCCATGTTGGCATGGCACAGAATGCCACCACTTGAGTTATAGCCTTGCTAGGTCGGAGTGTGGAAACACCTTGGTGTGGGTGTGTGTTTGTTTGTGTATTTTGGCTCATCTACTCAAGTGCTCTCCAGATAACAAGTATATGGAATGAAGTGTCTGCAGCTTTGCAGTAACTAGTTATAATTTCAGAAGTGAAATCAAGAGTTTGAATATCGAAGAGAGAAAAGTAAGTTGTAATGTGTTTTATGACGTTTACAGACTTGTTTTGAATATAAATGATATTTTTTAACTTGCAGAATTATTTATTTATTAATCTGAAATGTTCTACATTAAAATAATATTTTGCCATGAAAACAGGCCCTCTCTGTTTTTCATGTGGTGCAGCTACTTTAGCTAAGTCTTTAACAGAAGTTGATTCTGTTGTACGGATCCTCGCTACCCTGCAGTTTAGAAGACATGAAGGTGATGGAGAAAGGGAGAGCCTGGAATCTGCGTCTCAGAACATGAAGCTTTCATTTTAAAATGGGCATGTTATATTTGGAAATGTGTGGCCTTTGATTTAGCTGACATACAAACCAGCTTCTGAAATTCTGCCTCATCTGAATGATTTTTCAGGTCATGCTGGGGCTCCATATTTCCCATGACATCCAGGCCTCAGACACGCTTGCTTTACTGCAGTCTTTTTAACGGTGCACACATGCCTTGTGCTTAGGTATGCACTTTCCTCAGTTCTGGGCAGTCACCCTTACCTTCACTTTCAAGCCACTGCCTTCTCACTCACTTTAGACGCACAAAGGCCTGATTTACACATAATGCTGAGCTTACTGTGTATTGAACTATGGCTTTTTAAACCATGTTTAGTTTGATCATCTGAAACCAAGTTTTATTGTTGGCTCACAAACAGTTTGTTTTTTTGCAGTGTCTGGTGTCTTCCATGGCGACACTAGGGCTCTCCCAGTTTGTTTCGGGCCCCACACATCAAGCAGGCCACACGCTGGATTTGATCTTTGGCGTAGGTATAGATGTGATCATGTCTCCTTCAATGAAGGTGCCATGGTCTGATCACTACGGTCTGAAAGCCAGGATTGACTTTCCACCCCCACCCTACTTAGGTGCCGAGCCGATTTGGGCTCGCCCGCAGAGGCTGATGGACCCTGATAGATTCCGCCAAGCCTTGCGGGACCTTGCTCCCCCTGGCGACTCATTGACTGAGCTTGTTGAGGGCTGGAATATCCAGCTCCTGGCAGCCATTGATGAGATCGCACCGAAGCGCCCTCTGCGGCCCCGCAGAAACTGGGCTCCCTGGTTTACCAAGGATCTCTGGAAAATGAAGCGGGACTTCAGACGGCTAGAGCGAGTATGGCGGGGTGCCGGTGACGGAGCCTCAAGAACATCTTATAGGGCTTTTATGAAAACCTACGAGATGGCGGTGAAGGCTGCTAAGAAGTCTTACTTCTCGGCCTCCATTGCATCTGCTAGCTCTCGCCCGGCGCAATTTAGTATAATCAGGTCTTTAACGTCCCTTGAGGGACAGCCAAATTTAAATAACAATTTGACACACAGCTGTGAGGCATTTGCGAGCTTTTTTGCGGAGAAGGTCTTGTTGCTCCGCCATTACCTCCCTGCCAATTTGGATACAATAAAGGAACTGGAGGCCCCTCGACTGTCCTCGGGTCCAGTATTGGACCACTTCGACCAGATATCCCCAGCCGATGTGGACAGACTCCTCCGAGCTGGAAAGCCCACCACCTGTCCTCTCGACCCGTGCCCGTCTTGGCTGATTAGAGCGTGTCCAGACGAGGTGCGGGCCCTCCTGGGGGATATCATCAATTTGTCCCTTGGCACAGGGACATTCCCAGGGGAACTGAAGGAGGCAGTGGTATGCCCGCTTTTAAAGAAAACATTATTAGATCCTTTAGATCTATCCAATTACCGCCTGGTTTTGAATCTTCCGTTCCTTGGTAAGGAACGGTTGCTGAACAGCTTGGTGGGTTTCTGGATGAAACATCAGTTCTGGATCCATTCCAGTCTGGCTTCCGTGCTGGTCATGGGACCGAGACAGCTCTGGTTGCCCTAAACAGATGATCTTCGTAGACAGCTGGATCGAGGCGGGTCGGGGCTGCTGATTCTTCTAGATCTGTCAGCAGCTTTCGACATGGTCGATCACGAACTTCTGAACCACTGCCCTGCTGACGTGGGGATCCAGGGCACAGTCCTTCAATGGCTGCGCTCGTTTCTCTCTGGTCGCGGGGACAGAGGGTGGCGCTTGGGGGGGAATTGTCATCGCGCCACTCCTTGGTGTGTGGAGTACCTCAGGGTGCGATACTCTCCCCGATGCTTTTCAACATCTTTATGCGCCCCCTCGCCCAGCTTGTCCGGAGTTTTGGGCTGGGTTGCCATCAGTATGCCGATGACACCCAACTCTATCTGTTGGTGGATGGCCATCCTGACTCGGCCCCAGACACACTGACCAGATGTCTGGAAGCTGTGGCTGGATGGTTACGTGGGAGCCGGTTGAAGCTAAATCCTTCGAATACAGAGGTCCTGTGGCTGGGACGGGATGATACGGGATTGGGGGGGCAACTCCCATCTCTTGCGGGGGCGCACTTAGTGCCAGCACCGTCCGTTAAGAGTTTGGGTGTAATCTTCGACACCTCCCTTTCCATGGAGGCGCAGATTGCAGCTATAACAAAGGCGGCATTTTTCCATCTCCGCCAAGCTAAGCAGTTGGCTTCTTACCTCTCTTGCCCTGACCTAGCCACTGTGATCCACGTGACGGTCACCTCCAGACTGGATTATTGTAACTCG
This sequence comes from Podarcis raffonei, assembly GCF_027172205.1. Classification (NCBI taxonomy): domain Eukaryota; kingdom Metazoa; phylum Chordata; class Lepidosauria; order Squamata; family Lacertidae; genus Podarcis; species Podarcis raffonei. Next base: position 55,561,768 of record NC_070609.1, on the reverse strand, counting down.
CTTTACGTGGGGCTGCCCTTAAGACTGACCCAGAAACTCCAGCGGGTGCAGAATGCTGCAGCGAGACTCCTTACGGGGTCTTCGCTGCGAGATCACATTCACCCGGTGCTATATCAGCTGCACTGGCTCCCGGTGGAGTACAGGATCAGGTTTAAGGTGCTAGTTTTAACCTTTAAAGCCCTATACGGCCTAGGACCCTCGTACCTACGGGACCGCCTCTCCTGGTATGCCCCACAGAGAAACTTACGGTCTTCAAATAAAAACATCTTGAAGGTCCCAGGCCACAGAGAAGTTAGGCTGGCCTCAACTAGAGCCAGGGCTTTTTTGGCTGTGGCTCCGACCTGGTGGAACACTCTGTCACAAGAGACTAGGGCCCTGCGGGACTTGAGATCTTTCCACAGGGCCTGCAAGACAGAGCTGTTCCGCCAGGCCTTGGCCAGGGCACAGCCTGACTCCCTCCCTTGGCAATCTTCGCGGAGCTCTGGCCCAATGGTGGCCAGTGGCTTGAATTTAATTAATTTTATAATGAATGATTTTAGAGTGTTGTTTGTGTTGTACTTTTGTACTGTTTTATTGTTGTTAGCCGCCCTGAGCCCAGCTTCGGCTGGGGAGGGTGGGATATAAATAAAATTTATTATTATTATTATTATTATTATTATTATTATTATTATTTGTTGTAACCCAAGCTTGGTGCTGTGAATGAAAACAACACCCTTAACTATGGTTTGCTAGCCACACCAAACACTTGCCAGGCTATGAAAGAATGAGGCAAGAATAGCTATGAAGCAAACCAGACTTTGGAGAAAAATGCTATAGTTTGATGTTGGGGGAGGGGCGGACACACAAAATTCATAGTTCATTAAACGGTAGTTGCCATGGCTTTATGCATATATGCACAGATCCTTCTCTTCTTTGCTAGGTGTGCTTTCTCACTTTCTGGTCTGCACTTTTTGTTCATTGTTCTCTTGTTGAAATTGACTTTGAGTAGTTAGTATGTTCTTAGTTCTTAGTGACAAAAAGCTGTTCAGACTGATTTTACCCCACTAGTGAGTTCTAGGTCCAAACCACAGGACACACATGTTCATAAAGCTGGTGGCGATCCCCAAGGCTCATCTAGTTGCAACACCTTGGGCAAACTCCCCCCCCCCCAAAGTTATTTTCGGCAATCACACCAGAACTTCAACTTGGGCCAGTTGCTGCTTGTCGCTGATAAGTTTCAACCCCTTTATGCCCCTTTGCTTTATTTGGGGAGAAGGCCAATGAGGTCTTCCAGTCTCTGAGCAGTTTGACCTTAACATCCATTATCATTGACATGCCACAATAGATAAATGCCTGCTGAATGAATCTCCAAGGCAAGTGGCTAACCTGTGGCCCTTCAGATGGCAACTCCCACCATCCCTGATCACTGACCGTGTTGATTGGGAACGTTTTAGCCCCCTGCTCTAAGAGAATACAAATACAACCTGGGAGGAAAAAGTCTCCTTGTGGAGTGCTGCTCTTCAGGGCTCTGCTCTTTTCTATTCTGCTTGTCTCCCTGCTCTTTCTATTCACCACTTCAATTAAGTCATCATGACATGCCTACTGAGAATGTTCAGGATTAACTGATGTATTTTGTAGGCTCCTCCCCTTAAATCTTTTTTGTTCCTTTTCCTTAAATATTTTAAATCCTTCTTTGAACCTTGCACTTCCCCAAGTCTTCTGACGCCTACCTCTTATGCATGGATAATGGCATTTTGGTTGCATAACAATCCACACTTGGAGAATTGAGTTGGATATTGGTATATATTCTAGGTCAGTTGCCTCATTCTTGTGTGTGTTGATAAAAACAGCTGCTCTTAAGAACCTTCTAGTGAGCATCTCAACTGAATGATAAGAAGAAGAGAAGGAGGAGTTTGGACTTGATATCCCGCCTTTCACTCCCCTTAAGGACTCTAAAAGCATCTAATAATTTCCTTTCCCTTCCTCCCCCACAACAAACACTCTGTGAGGTGAGTGAGGCTGAGAGACTTCAGAGAAGTGTGACTAGCCCAAGGTCAACCAGCAGCTGCATGTGGAGGAGCAGGGAAGTGAACCCGGTTCACCAGATTACGAGTCCACCACTACACCATGCTGGCTCACTCAAAGAGTTTGCATTCTGTATATATCACCTATAGCACAAAGTCAGTTTTACCCATCATCTGGCCTGACAGTGGCAGGGAACCTTTGCTATAAACCATCTTTCTTTTCCTCCAAAAGTACATAATTGCAATCCAGAGCTATGTCACATAGCTAGCAGGCATGCAGCATTCCATCAACAAATCAAAAGAAACTATCCAGATACCAGTTAAAAACCTTACCAGCAGCTCCTGATGGAGAATGAAAGTGTATCTGGGGAGAACTATTAAAGGGAAATTAAGTGAGTCCCTTTGCTCAACTTGGAGAGTAATCTTGAAGGCTATGCCAGAAGACAGTATTTTAAGTGCCAACATAGCACTATGTCAGCACCTGAAAGTCTTGTCTCTCAGCCACTGGATAAAAAGAAAATAATGCAAAGTTTTGGAACAGAACTGTAGCTCTCCCTCCCCCATCCTTGTTTTTAAACACCTTTTTTTTTTTTAGTATTCAAAGACCTTTATTGAAACTTAACATATATACATAATAACCAAAATTCCCATTGATTCCCTCACATAAAATATAATATGTAAATTACAACAGCTACATAATTATACACTTAATAATAAAACCCACCACCCACCCTCTACTTCCCTCCACAGCAATTCAACTTCCTTATATTTCTTTATACCTTTTCCCCTTGAATTCTATAATAAATTATTTTTGTTAAATTCTGATTTTTCCTTCTTTATTGGTTTTGTTATTGTGTACATTTTTTATTCTAAGCCTATTAGCATGTCGTTTGTAGAACAATATTTTGACATATAATCTTTGAAATACTTCCACTCCATTCTTATTTTTTTATAAGATATTTATTAAGATTTCTAAAGTATTACAATAAAAATGAAAAAAATGAAAAAAATACAAAATAAAAATAATTAAAAACACACAGATTTTCCATTACTTATTTTCCTTTAGCTTGTTTCCCAGACCTCCTCATACCTCCCTTTTTTGTATTCCACTTCAAATTGTTGGTTCAGCAAATCCTTACCATTAGATTTTTACCTATTTATAACCCTTTTTTCATATTCTCTTAAAGCATTACAGCTGGAAACCACTTAATTTCTATCCAACATCATTCTAACATTCATTAATTTTACAATATTTCTGTAGATAGTCTTTGAATTTCTTCCAATCTTCTTCCACCGACTCTTCTCCCTGGTCTCGGATTCTGCCAGTCATTTCTGCCAATCCCATATAGTCCATCACCTTCGTCTGCCATTCTTCCAAAGTGGGTAGATCTTGTGTCTTCCAATACTTTGCAATGAGTATTCTTGCTGCTGTTGTAGCGTACATTAAAAAAGTTCTGTCCTTCTTTGGCACCAATTGGCCGACAATGCCCAGAAGAAAGGCCTCTGGTTTCTTCAGGAAGGTATATTTAAATACCTTTTTCATTTCATTATAGATCATTTCCCAGAAAGCCTTAATCCTTGGGCACGTCCACCAAAGGTGAAAGAATGTACCTTCAGTTTCTTTACATTTCCAACATTTATTATCGGGCAAATGATAGATTTTTGCAAGCTTGACTGGGGTCATGTACCACCTGTATATCATCTTCATAATATTCTCTCTTAAGGCATTACATGCCGTAAACTTCATACCTGTGGTCCATAACTGTTCCCAGTCAGCAAACATAATGTTATGTCCAACATCTTGTGCCCATTTAATCATAGCAGATTTCACCGTTTCATCCTGAGTATTCCATTTCAACAGCAAGTTATACATCTTTGACAAAATCTTAGTTTTGGGTTCTAACAGTTCTGTTTCTAATTTTGATTTTTCCACCTGGAAGCCAATTTTCGTGTCCAAATTATATGCCTCCATTATCTGATAATAATGAAGCCAATCTCGCACTTTGTTTTTTAGTTTCTCAAAGCTTTGCAATTTCAACTTATCTCCCTCTTGTTCCAAAATTTCCCAATATTTAGGCCATTTGGCCTCCATATTGAGCTTTTTCTGGGCTTTTGCTTCCATTGGTGACAGCCACCTTGGGGTTTTATTTTCCAATAAGTCCTTGATGTTACGAAAAAGGAGCAACGTTATCCAACGTTAAACAATGCTTTCCTGACAATATGGTTTTTAAATACTTTATGCGCTTTGACCTTGTCATACCACAGATATGCATGCCATCCAAATACATTGTTAAAACCTTCTAAGTCCAAAATGTCTGTGTTTTCCAGAAGCAGCCATTCTTTCAACCAGCAAAAGGCTGCTGATTCATAGTAAAGTTTAAAGTCTGGCAGGGCAAATCCACCCCTTTCCTTTGCATCAGTTAATAGCTTAAATTTTATTCTGGGCTTCTTGCCCTGCCAGACAAATCTAGAAATATCTCTCTGCCACTTCTTGAAACAGTCCATCTTGTCCACAGTTTGCAATGTTTGAAACAAAAACAGCATTCTAGGCAATACATTCATTTTTATCACAGCAATATGACCCAACAATGAAAGCTTCAAGTTCGACCAAATTTCTAAGTCTTTTTTCACTTCCGTCCAACATTTTTCATAATTATCTTTAAATAAGTTCCCATTTTTGGCTGTCATATTAATCCCCAGATATTTCACTTTCTTAACCACAGTCAAACCTGTCTCATTCTGAAACCTCTCTCTTTCAATCGGTGTTAAATTTTTCTCTAAAACCTTAGTTTTCAACTTGTTCAGTTTAAATCCTGCCACTTGACCAAAATCTTGAATTAGTTCTAAAACCCTTTTAGTACTAGATTCTGGCTCCTGTAATGTCAATACTAAGTCATCTGCAAATGCTCTCAGTTTGTACTGTTTGGCTCCGACCTGTATACCTTTAACCAACCGGTCCCTTCTAATCATATTCAGCAGAACCTCCAGGACCGATATAAAAAGCAATGGGGAAATTGGGCACCCCTGTCGTGTCCCTTTTTCTATCTTGAATTCTTCCGTCACCACATTATTTACAATTAATTTAGCCTTTTGTTCAGAGTATATTGCACCTATACCATTTTCAAAACCTTGGCCTACCCCCATCCCCTGTAGGTTCTTCTTCATAAAACTCCAATAGATGTTATCAAAAGCTTTCTCCGCGTCCACAAATATCAGAACTGCTTTAGTGTTTATATTCACTTCTAATTTTTCCAAGATATCAATTATGTTCCTCAAATTATCAGACAAGTGTCTTCCCGGGAGAAAGCTCGCTTGGTCTTTATGAATCTCTTCCATCAATACTTTTTTCAATCTCTTGGCCAAAATGTCAGCAAAAATTTTGTAATCCACATTAAGTAACGATATAGGGCGGTAGTTCTTAAGCTGAGTCTTTTCAGTCTCTGTTTTCGGTATAAGTGTAATATACGCCTCTTTCCACGACTCTGGTGCCCTTTTCCCTTCCAGAATTTCATTGCAGACTTCCTTCAAGGGTTGTAATAGCCACTCTTTCAAAGATCTATAATATCTAGAAGTCAGCCCATCCGGTCCTGGAGATTTGCCCAATTGCATATTTTGAATGGCACCTTCTACTTCCTGTTCAGATATTTTATAGTTCAACATTAATTTGCTTTCTTGGGAGATTTTTTGTAATCCATTTGTCTTCAAAAATCGGTCTATGTCCATTTCTTTCTGTGGCCCTTGTGTGTATAATTGTTTAAAATACCTCTGGAAACAGTTTCTAATCTCAATTGGGTTATGTATGTTCTTTCCTTCCACTTCTAAGTTTGTAATAGTATTTAATTTTTGTCTTTTTTTCATTTGCCAAGCCAACAATTTCCCACATTTGTTGGCTGATTCAAATGTTTTTTGTCTGATTTGCTTAATTTTCCATTCTATTTCCTGATTCATCATTTCCATGTATTGTACTTGATATAATTTTATTTCTCTCAAAATCTCCTGCGACTTTGGTTTTGCTCTCAATTTCTTCTCACTTGCTTTTATTTTCTCCAAAATTTTATCTTTCTTCTCATTTTGACTTCTCTTCTTTATTGCATTCTGTTGTATCAAAAACCCTCTCATAACAGCTTTGCTTGCGTCCCAGATTACTCTTTTTTCTACATTGGTATTCATATTTATTTCAAAATAATCTCTCAAAGTTTTTTGGGCCTTTTTATACACTTCTTCATCTCTAAATAAGGTGTCATTCATCCTCCATCTGAAGGAGCCAGTTGATATTTGCTTCATCTCCATCCTTACAGCGTTATGGTAGGAGCAAGTTTTTGGGCAGATTTCCACTTTCTTTATCTTTGGTGCCATTCCTCTAGTTACCCATATTTGGTCAATTCTAGTCCATGTCATCTTGGCTTCAGAAAAGAAGGTTCCTTCTCTTCCCAAGGGGTTCTTTATTCTCCAAATGTCCACTAAGTCCATATTGTCTGTCATCTCAAAAAATGTTTTTGGTAGTCTACCATCCTTAGTAACTACCTGTCTTTGTGCCTTGTCCATGTTTGTAGATACTACTCCATTCATGTCCCCCATCAAAATCAGATTGTAATCCAAATAGTGCAATAAGGTCTCATGCAACTTTTTAAAGAATTCAGATTTCCCCTCATTCGGTGCATAAATTCCTACAATCAGAAATTTCTCTCCTTGAACTTGAATTTCAATTGCCAGAAATCTTCCTTGTTCATCTTTAAAGATTAATTTCGGTAATAATCTCTCCTTTGCATATATCACAACTCCTCTTTTTTTAACTTTGTCAGATGAGATAAACTCCTGTCCCAATCTCTTATTAATAAGTAGTTTCCTATGTTTCTTGTAAACAAATCAAGTCCAATTGTTCTTTTTTTAATAAATGAAAAACACCTTTTCTCTTCCGAGGAGAGTTAAGACCGTTACAATTCCAACTTAAAAGTTGCAGAGCCATGATGGGGTTACTTCGCTTTGCCTCCGACTGCACCAAGTGTCTGTTCTTGTTCTGTCGATGGTGTCTCTTTCTCTGGACCGTGCAATCCAAAAGATAAGTTTGCTATGTCTAGTATTCCTTTTTCCAGTGCTTTTGGCTCTTCTCCAGATTCCGCTTCTTTCTGTAGATCTTCTTCGTGATCTTTCAGAAACCTGTCTTTATCGTTAACTGATCTTATTTTTATCTTTCTTCCTTTGTATTTAAAGGATAGGCCTTGAGGAAATTCCTACCTAAAGAGAATTCTGTTTCTTCTCAACAGGGCAACTAGGTCTCCGTAGTTAAGCCTTAAGTCCAGAAGATGTTTTGGAATGTCCTTAAATATCTCCACACTTGAGTCGTGAATTTCCAAAGTCCTTTGATAGTGCAGATTCAAAATTTTGTCTCTCTCCTCTTTTGCTCGAAGAGTAATCAAGCAGTCCCTCACCTTGTTCCTCCTTTGTCCTCTTCCAAGTCTAAATGCATTCACTATCTTAAATTCTTCCTTCCCCAAGTCCTGTTGCCAAAAATCTGTAAATTCCTGTGTAAGAAAGTCAGCCAGATTATCTTTCTCACGTTCTGGTACAGCCCTTATTCTTAAATTTCTTTGTTTCTCTTTCAATTCAATCATAGACAATGTCAAACCGTGGTCCTCCAATTGCTTATATACTGGTGGTATCTTCTCTTGAGTAGCAGTTGCAATATCTTTTGCTTCTTCAGCTATCTTTCGGGTCGAAGCAGATTCCTGTAATAATTTTTCAATAGACTCTGTATTGGTATTCACTTTCTGTCCCAAATTATTAATGCTTGTAGTATTCAGGTCAATTTTAACTGATGCTTCAGCTACTTGTTTATTTGTCTCAGCTACCTGCTTAGCTAAATTTTCCAAAGATTCATTAATTTTTCCAAGTGCATGTGCCAAAACGTCTTCGGACGACATAACTTTTGGTTTGACCTGTGGAGGAGCAGCCCCTGATGTTCCAGATGCTCCGGATGTTGAGGCCCTTCGCTGCTGCGCAGTGTCTGTCCGATAGTGTCTGCCAGACCTAGTAGTTTTTTCCTGCGCCAGCTCTAACTTTCCTCTCCCATCTGCCATAACACTCTCATGAGAATTCAAGGTCGACCCCACAGTTGAAAGTTTGTTTTGAAATGGAATTTTCCTCTAACCCAGTTGTTATTGTAACAATGTCAATCCTCCTCTAGGGGGACACAGTAACAGCCAAAGCTTGCAACTTTTAAAAACAAAGATAGTCCTTATAAGTCCCCCAATTCACTTAAAAACAACCGTTTCAGTGCACTTAGACAGTTACTTTAAAACCAGGAGAAGTCCAGAAACACTGTATCTCTTTTGCAGAGCTAGCTGTCAAAAGAGCTTACCGATAGGCTTTCCACTGAGCGGCTTTCCTTGTCTAGGGGCAGTCCGTTCCCAGGTTTTAGGCAGCGGATTTTAGCTTCCTTTCCCCCCCCCTTTTTTTGCAGGTAAATACAACTCAAACCTTCCCCCCTCCTCTCCTGCAATCCGGAGGGGAGACCGCTTTCCTGATGTTAAGATTTAAGTCTTTTTCCAAACGTCTTTCCAAGTTTCCACTTTACAGTCTCTTTGCTTTGATCTGTTTACAAGAAAGGAAGGCAGACTTTCTGTTTATACCTTCCCGCTTCAGTGTCGAATTAACTTGTTCTTTCTCCTTTTAAATCCAATTTAATCCTACTCACGGGTAGTTGCTTTCAAAGTCCAATTGTCCCAGGAAAAAGTCAGCGCTCTCCAATAACGGCTGTGCGGCTTCACTCCATGGAAGAAGCAGTCGACTCTCAGCACCGCACCACTCACCCCGTCCCGCTCCGGAACCCTTAAAAGGGTCCCTTCGCAAATTGGGGGGGGGCGCAAATGGTGCCCGCCGAGTCCCCACGTTCACAGGCTTCCCCCGCCTGTGATTTTTAAAGGGCCCCCGCTTTGCCGCAGCGGTAAGACCCGATCCCGCGGAGCTGGTCCCTCCGAGACTCAGAGGGAATCTGCCATTAATGATGGCGCTGACCCGGAAGTCCTCTCCATTCTTAACTTTTGATTTGATTGGTATCTTATAATTGAGGTTAATTTTGCCAATTCTATATACTCACTTAATATGCAAATCTCAGGACACACCAACAAAGGAAGAGTGGACTTGTTTTTAAACTCCTTGATCAGAAGCAATGGAAGATCTGAAGCTTCTAATACTTAGGGCTGTTGACCAGTTAAAGAACTTAGTTGTCTGAATGCCTGCCTCTTGGCTTGAATAAAATTGTAGAGCCTCAATATAGTTGCCTTTTTGACAAAAGGAAATAAGTGGTAAACAATACTACAGTACGAATCATTTGAAGGAAGGGGGCTGCAGATAACTTTCTTTTCATTTTTCTGTCACAAACTATTATCAAGAGAGCACAACAGTGTAATTCCTTCATGTAATTCCTTCATCAATGGACAGGGGTAGGAAGAGCTACTTAGCCAGCATGTGTATCTGTTCCCTTCGATATCATGATTCTTTTGGTTAAAATATTTGCAGTGGGTAACAGCTACCGTAAATGACCCCTGCCGAGCCTTTAGATCTTGCTTCCTACTGTCCTTGTAATCACCAATGGAGCTGCTTCATTGCACTTCACTGTTGTAGAATAGTTACTTGACAAAATCAACATACTCTCTCTGGGCCCTATTAAATATGTCTTTGCAGTGGATGGTTGCTGAATTAAATTCCTTGCAAACTTTGTAAAATGCAGGTTGCTGTGTTCCTGCTGGGTTGTCTACATGTGTAGAGATTGTCTGGTGGTTGAATTTATTCATTTAAAATGTTTATAACCCACCCTTCGTTGTAAGTGAAACCAAAGTGGAAAAACTAGTGCAGCAACATCTGGAGGGCAGAAATTTCTGACCATTGGTCATACTGGCTGAGGCTGATGGGACTTGGAAGTCCAGCAGCATCTTGAGGGGCACAGCTTCCCCCACCCTGGCGTAGAATATCTGCTTCCAGTGTTAAGTATGCTATATAATAGCCATGGAGGTAAATTCCTTGTCTTTAAAGCTCAGTTTAACAGTTGCTTTACAGCTTTTTGATACGTTACAAAGTGCTCAGGCTGCAAATAGATGGATTTTTACAAGATCAATACTTGTATTTGAAAAGGTTTTTAAAAAATCTATTGAGCTTCAAATGAAATTATAGGCTTTACAAGCCAAAGTTCTCAGCTACGTTTTCTCCAACATGAATGCAAACTAAATCTGTAATTGTTTGACTGACGTAGTCTTCTATCCAAGAACTGACCTACCTGAAACCTGCTTAGTTTTAATAATGTAAGTCCATTCTCTGGACCCACTTATAGAATTCTGCAACACCAAATTCCTTACCTATCATTGTTTCAGTTCTCATATTCTAAGGCAATGGGGGGGGGGGGATGAACCATGTATCAAATGAACCTCTCACTGTGCGTGTACTTATGTGGAGAACCAGGTGTTGATGAAGTACAACTTACATCTGCCCCAGCAAGCCTGGCCAATAGCCAGGGATGTTGGGAGTTGTAGTTCAGCAACATCTGGAGGACCAGAAGTTCCTCACACCTGAGATTCTTCAAAATCACAGAGAAAGGCCTTCTCTACACTGGATACCTGATATCCTTTATAAAATTTGGAGATACCAGGATCAAAGTTTGAGCTTTCTACAGACAAAGCATTTACTTTACCACTGAGATATCCGTTGATTGTTAACTAACTAAAAGTAGTTAAAGAAGGGATTTTACAAACTGGTGATGACAAACTAAACATTGAATGAAGCATTCACTGTGCTCTAATCCCCCAGGTGAATAGAGTGCAGGAGCTCTCATTTCCCTCCTCAACATGAGGGCAATAGTCTTCAGCTTGGAGATTATTGTACTTACATAGGTTCCCCAACTGATTTCAAACCTTGGAAGAGCAGAATTCTAAATTTGGTAGAGAGCGTCTATGAGTAAAATAGGCTCCCTGCTTCAGAAGTTATTCCTCTAATTTATGGAGGGGGATAAAGATGGTGACAGTGGATAGGTGAAACTGGTACACTCATCCCTGCTCCCCCTCATCCCATGAGGGATTGGATTGCCTCAACAGGCCTATTGTCTCTGCACCCCCAACTGCACCTTTGCAAGAGAATCCTATAAGAAGGGTACCACTGGATCATGCCAAAGGGCCCTCTAGTCCAGCTTGCTTTCTCACAGTGGCCAACCAGAAGACAGTGGGAAGCCCACAAACAGAATTTGAGTGAATCAGTACTCTCCACCTCCCAATTTCCACCAACTGGTTATAAGAGTTGTTTATCCATGTTAAATCACCGTAAGAGTCATGCTGGATCACGCCAAACACTTCTTCATTGAGCGTTCTGTTGTCGCAGTGGCCAACTGGTTGCCTGTGGGATGTCCGCCAACAGGATATGAGCAGAACAGTCCACTCACATTTCCTTAGCAACTGGTATTCAGAAGCATGACTAGTAACCATTGATAGCCTTACCCTCCAATGATTTAAAAAAATTCCTCTTAAAGCAATCACGTCTCATGGTTGCAAAATTCTGTAGTTTATGAGCTGTGTAAAATAGGAGGTGTCCCCCCCGCCCCCGTCCACATTTAGTCTGTCCCGATTCATTATCTGCACCTCCCAAGGTTGCATATGGCTGTAACATTTACATGCTGGCCTTGTAACTGTCGCTGTCAAAATAATGTTTTTAGATGGGTGTCCCTAAAATGCTGCTGCTCATCCAGGAGTAAAATTACATCGGACGTGGCTGTAGGACATGACACATCTGTCTGTAAATGTGCACCTTTCTTTGTTCGCTCTCTTTTTTTCTTCCCCACGCTGGTCCCATGGCCTTCCTGCCAAGGTATAACAACGCTCTTTAGCTTTCAAGGTGAATTGTAGCACTGTTTGCAAAGGTGACTGTTGCTGTGAACAAAGAGCTTTTATTCGTGGTGCAAAAATTTCTCAGGTTTGAGAGGTTGTTCTGCTTGAAGTAAAACACTCCTCCCCACCTTGAAAGCCAGGGTATATTCTATTTTTTAAAGTCGCATTATGGGCTTATAAAGTATTCCTTCTGATGCCTGGGCTAAGCTTGAGTTTGTGAAAGGTGAACTTCCAGTGTAAAGAAAATGGAAAAGCAGCTTGTAAATTGAATATTTGTCAATCACGACCCCAAACCAGCATAAAAGTGAGGTTCCCCAAATGTATCTTACAGGAATCTTCTGCCCTTCTTCTGCCAGCTTTGCCCTCCAATCCTTCTCTTCCCCCCCTCCCCCTGACTTTTTTTTTTTGGCAGCCTTCTGTTGTTTTGTGCTTTGGAAAGAACTCCCTCTGTAGGTTAGCTCAGCTCTAGGTAGCAGCAGTTCTCTTCTTTGTACTAGAAAGGTACACGTAAATAAATTCCAGCAAAGCAAAAGATGAGGAGCTGGCTGTACAAGAGAATTATAGGCTAAGAACATAGGCAGCTGCTTTGTACCGAGTCAAACAATTTGCCTGTCTAGCTCAGCATTGCTACAAAGACCAGCTGCAGCTCTCCTGGGTTTCAGACAGAAGTATCTCCCTGTCCTACCTGGAGATGCTGGGTCTTGAACCTGGTACCTTCTGAATGTGTAGCAGATGCTCTGTCACTGAGCATCCCTCATGCAAACCACTTTTCAATCTTGCATAAAGTGTTAAACACACCACTGGTTTACAGAATCCTGGCCTTCACAAAGTATATTGACTCGAGTTAGCTCAAATTGTTTGTGTCTTGCCACTGCATCTCCACTATAGGCTATGGACTTGTATAGGCTACACACTTTGCTGTCTGTTCTCCAACCCCAGTGCACCTACCGACTAGTGACTAGTGACTAGTGGGGTGCCACAGGGTTCTGTCTTGGGCCCGGTCTTATTCAACATCTTTATCAAGGACTTGGATGATGGACTCAAGGGCATCCTGATCAAATTTGCAGATGACACCAAACTGGGAGGGGTGGCTAACACCCCTGAGGACAGGATCACACTTCAAAACGACCTTGACAGATTGGAGAACTGGGCCAAAACAAACAAGATGAATTTTAACAGGGAAAAATGTAAAGTATTGCACTTGGGCAAAAAAAATGAGAGGCACAAATACAAGATGGGTGACACCTGGCTTGAGAGCAGTACATGTGAAAAGGATCCAGGAGTCATGGTTGACCACAAACTTGACATGAGCCAACAGTGTGACGCGGCAGCTAAAAAAGCCAATGCAATTCTGGGCTGCATCAATAGGAGTATAGCATCTAGATCAAGGGAAGTAATAGTGCCACTGTATTCTGCTCTGGTCAGACCTCACCTGGAGTACTGTGTCCAGTTCTGGGCACCACAGTTCAAGAAGGACACTGACAAACTGGAACGTGTCCAGAGGAGGGCAACCAAAATGGTCAAAGGCCTGGAAACGATGCCTTATGAGGAACGGCTAAGGGAGCTGGGCATGTTTAGCCTGGAGAAAAGGAGGTTAAGGGGTGATATGATAGCCATGTTCAAATATATAAAAGGATGTCACATAGAGGAGGGAGAAAGGTTGTTTTCTGCTGCTCCAGAGAAGCGGACACGGAGCAATGGATCCAAACTGCAGGAAAGAAGATTCCACCTAAACATTAGGAAGAACTTCCTGACAGTAAGAGCTGTTCAACAGTGGAATTTGCTGTCAAGGAGTGTGGTGGAGTCTCCTTCTTTGGAGGTCTTTAAGCAGAGGCTTGACAACCATATGTCAGGAGTGCTCTGATGGTGTTTCCTGCTTGGCAGGGGGTTGGACTCAATGGCCCTTGTGGTCTCTTCCAACTCTATGATTCTATGATTCTATGATTCTTACTTCGACCAGTAGTCAGCTAGATTATTCACCTCATCTGTTTTTCTGAGAATTGGTGCCAGGTGTTTCCAACAGAAAATTGTTTGTCAGAGGATATGATGCTGTATTAATATTTCTCCCCTGGCTAAGCCAAATGCTTTATGCAATCTTTATCTCTTATCCTCCCGTAGGTCCTGTGTGTGTACTCAAGATCACATAAGCAGCAAATCGTTGCTCCTTAGCATTCTCCTCTATCATGTATTGCATTGAGACTTGTTTAAAGCAGCCTTTCCCAATGTCTGAACCTATAGCATGAATAAAATGTGTGTGTGTGCTATGTATTGGTGCAGAAACATGGAGCAATTCTACTTTTAATTGCTGCCAAGGTATGACTTGGGACCTTCATATGCCCCTGACTTACTTTGGTTCTACAGGTGCCTGCCAACTTTTCACAATGTATTTTGAACCAGGGCTTAACCTAGTAATCTTCCCACTGTCAACGTTCAGAGCTGGAGCTTAGAGAGAAAAATAGAGAAATATGCAGTTGAGCTGGCAGGGAGGGAGGGAGTGCCCTTTTATGCCTTATTGAGCATCCGTAACCATCTGCCACTCACTGAGCATTAGGTGGGAGATCCTACAGAAGATTCTGCTTTAGCATCCCTCGCTCCACTGTCCACACCCAAGAAACGGGGACAAGATCTTCAACACCAGCAGTGGGCAGACTTCATGCTTGTGGAAGCTACTTGACCAGCCAGAGTTAGGGTACAGGGGAGCGATGTGGGTGGGGCCATATATGCAAAGATGGACAAGGGGGTGGAGTTAACAGGGATGGGAAGGGGACCTGTGACCCTCCAGATGTTGGACCACAACTTCAAGCATCCTCAGTCATTGGCTATAATGAGTAGAGCTGATGGGAGTTGGGAGTCCAAAAACAGCTGGAGGATCAATATTCCCCATTCCAGGATGCCTTTGGTCTGATCCAACAGAGCTCTGCTTATGTTGTTATCAAGCTGGCTAGGTATTGCATCAGTGCAACTGAGGCTGATAGTCTTACTCACTGAAATGAGAACTGCTGTTCTGCTTGTGTTCACTCATGTGGTGGAACTCATCTCTTTTCTCCAGACCTGGGCACACCCTCAAAATCTGCCTCAGAGGGTTGGTATAGCAGATTTTAGGGGTGCACAGGGAAAGGAGGATGAAATCTCATTGGTCTTGCAGAGTGTTGGATACAAACCCATTATCTATGCATGCAGTAGCAAAATAGCTTTGGGACTGTCCCCCCTGAAGTTAGTGCCAGTCCTTTTTTTCCTAAAAAAAAAATGTTTAGGGGCACACTCATTTTCCTACTCATATTGAAACACTGCCCCTCAATGAGGCCAAACTTAGATTCACAAAATGTTTAGGGGTACGCGTACCCCTGCATCCCCCCAGAAAAAAAGCACTGGTTCATATTTATTGCCTTTCTGAAAGTTTGAGTTGTCAAGATTACTGGACATGTTTGAACTGTCAAGTCTAGCACAAAAGATACTCAGTCCTCTGGGAGCATATGAAGAATTTAGCACAGATTAATTCTGTGCTAAGGAATCCACCCCCTTGTGGTTTAATCTTGGTAAGTAGCAATCTCCTGATTATTGGGGATTAGTCTGGAAAAGCTAAATGAACCTTTTACAGCAAGTTGCTTTTGGAGAGAGAAAATTAAACAGAACCATCTTTCTCTCCCCACCCCATTGCCTAATTACCCAAAAGGGAAATGTGGAAATTTTTTAAAGAGTGGGAAAACTCATTACCTTCCTGCATTCAGCATCTAAAAATATACTTAAGTGGACATGATGAACTAATGTGATCTTTAAAACACAAGGCAAAAATGGTTTTGTATCTTAACAGGAAAGTGAACTTTTCTCCTGCTGTTTCCACAGAGACTATGGGTGCTATTCTACTCAAAGCAGACCCATTGAAATTCATAGGCACGATTCACTTAGGCTCATTAATTTCAGTGGGTCTACTCATGAGTAGAACTTGTTTGCAGTCAACTCAATGGGATGCATCCAGAGATGTAACCATTAAATTGGACCCACCAGAATTAATAGACATAATAGGCCCACTCATTTCAGTAGGTCTGCTCTGAGTATGCTCCCCAGCAAATTTGGACACCTGGAGTGGATTGAGGCCCACACTGATCCATTGGGGTGGTGCATATCAATTGGGTGTTGCCAGATGGGTGGGATGTCAAAAGCTTTTGACACCACAGGATCACAGCACACGACAAAATTCCCCATGAAAGGGCTGGGCGGGCACTCACAAATTTTGGTGCCAGGTCCATGTGCACTGCATGGCACCCATGGCCCTGGGCACCCACAGTCACAGGGCCAAGCTGGTTGGCACTCCTGTGTACATCTGAGTAGACATGTATAGGAGTGCTATGAGGTTGCAGTCAGAAGCATGCATATTGAGGCGTAAACCTCATTGCACTAAGGTTGTGTAAACATTAAAAACACATCACTTTCCCCCAAAGAATCCATGGGAGTGTAGTTTATTACAGATAATAGAAACTGGCACTCCAAGAGGGGTAAACTACAGTTCCCATGATTCTTCTGGGAGATGCCACATGCTTTAAATGTATGGTGTGGACCTCAGTGGTGGTCCCACTCTATGTAAGTCTTCTTTGGCTTGCAAGTCACTGTGTTTCAAAAACAATTTCAGGGATATTTCCTGATCTACTGGGGGGGGGAGCTATTTATTCCACTGTTGAAGGGGGGGTGGGATTTCCCCAAATTGTGTTACTCATAGAACCTAAGATGTTTTTTTCATGCAAACCTTATAAATGGAAGTCTGCTGGCACTTCAGAAATCTGGTCATTTTATTGCAGATTTACATAGCGATTTATATGTAAATCTGCTTTGCCAAAAGCTGCTCTGTTTAGGGCACAGACAAAGAAGAGGACGCAAACCGAGGCCATTTGCATTTTGCTCAGGGTCGGCCCAACTGGAGCATTTCTGCAGAACTTATTTGCTAGGCTGCTGCAGAACATTATCTCTCCTCGGCTGAAAGTTTCACTTCAGCGTCCCCGAAAATTAGTGGAAAACATTTCCATTCTCTTCTATAAAGGCCGGTAATTCCCTTTTCCTCTCCCTACCCACAAAACAACAATCCTGAAAAAACACACACACAAATTCCCGCTGGGAAGGCTGAGCCGGGAAATAGCTTGGCATCTTATTATTTATTACGACTTAAGTTTCCACCCCATTTACTAACCTAACCAAGGTTTTTGAATTCTAATAAGACAATAATAAGATTCAATTTAAAGTTTCATAGGATGAGAACAGATGTAGTTTAGTGACTACTGCCAAGGCCACTAGCTTAGATGCCTTTAAAAAGAGAATCAGATGAGTTGGTGGAACGTAGATCCACATGGACTCACAGAGAGAAGCTTGCTATTCCCTGGGTCTTTTTGCTCTCATAGACCAGTTGGGAAGCATTTATCTCTGGACATTAATGCAGGTAAAGAACTGGATCAGAGGAAAAACAACAACCATGGAATGCTGATTAAAAGCAGGTTGGATTGCAAAAGGCTACTGAAACACAAGAAAACCGAGTATATGAAAACTCAGTGGCAGGAACTGGGCCTTGCAGTAACAGAAAAGAAGTTAAATTCTAAGAAATTGTTGCCCGGGGCTTAAACTAAGTGAGATCAACACAGGAAGCCTCAATTCCTGCCATCAGGTGGGTTAATTACCGTATTTTTCGCTCTATAACACGCACCTGACCATAACACGCACATCATTTTTAGAGGAGGAAAACAAGGGAAAAAACATTCTGAATGAAACAGTGGATGTATCATTTTTGTGCTTCATGCTGTGGCCACAGACATGTGATCTGATGGTGAATTTGGGGTGCCTCAATGCAAAAATCCTGAGAATTCCTGTGGATCCATGCTTTGTAACCACGTATTTGCACCATTGCAGCTCCAGGCAACAGTGGGTGCATGATTTTTTTGGTGCAGGCTGTAGCCATGGACATGCTATGTGATCTGATGGTGAATTTGGGGTGACCCAATGCAAAGATCCTGAGAATCCCTGTGGATCCATGCTTTGTAACCACATTTTTGCACCATTGCAGCCCCAGGCAACAGTGGGTGCGTGATTTTTTTGGTGCAGGCTGTAGCCATGGACATGCTATGTGATCTGATGGTGAATTTGGGGTGACCCAATGCAAAGATCCTGAGGATCCATGTGGATCCATGCTTTTTAACCACGTTTTTGCACCATTGCAGCCCCAGGCAACAGTGGGTGTGTGATTTTGGGGGGGGGGGTAGGCTGTAGCCATGGACATGCTATGTGATCTGATGGTGAATTTGGGGTGACCCAGTGCAAAGATCCTGAGGATCCATGTGGATCTATGCTTTGTAACCACATTTTAAGTGGGGAGGGAAGGAAAAACAAAGAAGGGGAAAGGAGCATGAGAGGGGTGTGCAGAGAAGCAGCTGGCTAAGAATGCAGGAGAGGGATTTAACGGGAGGGAGGAAAGAAAGGCAAAAGTTTCCCCCCACCCAAGCACCCAAACCAGCCAGCTCTCTCTCTCTCTCTCTCTCCCCCACCTGCATGTTTTCAGCAGCACCGGAGCACAGAGAGGAATTAGAAGGAACGACACTCTGCTTTCCCCTCTGCTTGCCTGGAGGGGAGGGGCTTTCCCTGCTCTTTGTTCCGTTTGAGCAAACACAGCAACGAAACAGAGGAGGGTGGGCAGTAAGACCCTGAGGCAGAATGCAGGAAAGCAGCCGCTTCCTCTTTTCAGGTTTCCCTTCTCCGTGACTCGCGATTTGATTTTTGCCTGATTTTTTGGCTCCAGGGACCACACATTCGCTCAATAACACGCACAGACATTTCCCCTTCCTTTTTAGGAGAAAAAAATCTGCGTGTTATAGAGGGGAAAATATGGTACTTCTCAAGATTACTTGGAGAGTAACATGGCCCTACACTGGAAATGGTAGAGTGTAAGGATGTTTTAATGTGTCCCAGTCTCAATGGCTCCCTGTCTCTGGCAGTGCAGTAAAGACCCTTATCTCCAATATGAAAATAAATAAGGTTCCTGGAGAAGATATAAAGAACATAGATTGGTGGACACCCATCCTGGCAGCCTTATTTACTGCCATAAATAGTACAGGAAAATCGCATCCTTGTTGAAAAATGAGCATCATCTTTCCGATTTTTTAGAAGAGGGACAGGAACAACCCTCATAGCCATCAACCAATTAGTGTGCTAGATATTTCCTCCAAGCTTTATCTCGGCATCTTCTCCAAAAACTATTAGACTGGTTGCAAACTAACCACATCATTTATGAAGCACAAGCAGGGTTCAGAGGAGGATATGACACTATTGATCAATGCTTTACTCTGAACCACACTGTAAGGAAATACACTAAGAATTGCAAGAATAATCTATATGCAGCCTTTCTTGATCTTTCCGCTGCTTTTGATTCTATAAATTGAAGCAGACTGTGGGAGAAATGATCAAGATCCAACACAGACCGCAAACATTTGCTATTGATTCAAGAACTATATAGCGATACGGAAATGAGGGTCAGAGTTGGTCTAAATGGAGGTATGATTGAAGCCTTTAAAACATCAAGAGGAGTGAAACAAGGATGTAAAATTGGCTCCCTCCCCTTTAAACTTTTATATTAAGGACTTGGTGCTCCAATTGGCTTCAGCAAACTCTTCTTTCCCAGTAATCAGGGATAGAAAGATGCTTATTTTGATGTATGCAGATGATCTGGCCAGCATGACCAATGATCAGGGATGATGGGGTTTGTAATTCAGCAACATCTGAAGGGCCACAAATCTCCCAGTCCTGCTCTAGTGCGTATTATCCCCCCCCCCCATGTAGCTTTTGTCACTTAGAAAATTCCTTACCATGGCTGAAAATAATTTAGCTCCTCAGATCCTTTTCAGGGTTACTAGAGACAGTAGAATTCCATCAGGAGTGTTTAAGCACGGGAGAATATCAATAAAGCACATTGTTATCACAAAACTATTAGTAATTTAACTCAGAGCTACGAAGGAATGATTCACATTGCTAAGTGCTGAGAGACACCCTGTGCCACGTGATTGCTGATAAACAAGGTGGAAGTGTGCATGAAAAAGAAAGCCCAAGCCATTTCTTAGCTCTCATCAGGCAGTTTCACATATAAAAAAGAGAGAGAGACAGAATTGGCTAGATTTTTCTCAGATTATCAGCTTTTAGGTCAACTTTGTATAATGCAGTTGCTTCTCAGCTGCTTCACTAAAACAAGATCTTTCACACTTGTTTCACAGCCCATTGTGTGACATTTACATTCCTATTCTATCTATGACTGAATGCCCTTCACATGCCATTTGACTACAGATTTCCAGGGACCTGCCTACAAAAACTAGCCACGGTTAACCTGCTCTTGGTAGGCTCTTTCTCCATACTACAACCGAATATCGGAAATTTGGGGCTGAAAACTTCTCTCCATAATGTCACAGTGCAACACGGGAGGTTTTCGTACACCAAGAAAGACCATTGATCCAGAGAGTTTAGTGTGGTTGGCAATGACTGGCAGCATCTCTCCAGCGTTTCCGGTAGGAGACCTACTAGGAGATGCTAGACATTGAACCCGGGACTGTTTGCATGAAATCCAGGTCCACTGTCACTGAGCTATAGCCCTTCCCTGGTGAGGACACATTGGAAGGCACTATAGGTGGCAGGAGTCAGAAATTAAGTTACCAGCAAGCGCTTGAAATAAGGATTCAGACTTGGACCCAAAGAGCTGCTTGGAAAATTGAGTTGCCTTTGACATAAGAAGAGCCCTGCTGGACTGGGCCAATGGCACATCTAGTCTAGCATCCTGTTCTTGTGGCCAACCAAATGCCTATGGGAAATGAGAAAGCAGGACCTGAGCACAAGAGCCCTCCTCCCCTCCTGTACTTTCCAGCAACTGGCATTCAGAAACATGACTGTCTCCAACCAGAGAGATAGAGCACAGCCATCATGACTGGTAGCCAGGGGTATAGCTAAGGGGGAGCGGGGGGACAGCTGCCCCCCATCAATAAAAGTACATAGCAAACTGAGGTTCTTAACAGGATGATCCCCTTGCCGGAGTCCCGTAGTAAATATCGACACACATCCAGAAGACATGTGCGCACTATCAGCAGACTAGCAGAGTCAGCAGAAGCAAGATTGTGCAGGAATTGTGGCATCAAGCATTTATTATTTACAGCAAAGAAAACAAAAGAAACATGGCGTGCTATGTGAGCTCCTTCTCACACATCCTCTCTGTCTGGAGAGGGAGAGAACAAAGAGCGGAAGTTCATCAACCTGACTTCCACTTATACACAAAACAGTGATAAGGAATGGAAACATCCGATCACATAACCCTCTGCAATACAGTGGTACCTCTGGTTGCGAACGGGATCCGTTCTGGAGGCTCGTTCGCAACGTGAAAAGAGCGCAACCTGCAGCGGTGTGTCTGTGCATGCGTGGGCTGCGACTCACCACTTCTGCACATGCGTCATTTTGCATGCATGCGTGAGTGGTGAAACCCGGAAGTAACCCTTTCCGCTACTTCTGGGACGTAACCTGAAAGAACGTAACATGAAGCTGACGTAACATGAGGTATGACTGTAGTGGCAGTGAAAATACTGACAGTTCTGCCCCCCCAGGTCCCCCACAAAAAATTCTGGCTATGCTCAAGCTGGTAGCCACTGATAGCATCCCCCCCCCCATGAATTTGTCCTGTCCTCTTTTAAAGGCATCCAGGTTGGTGGCCCATAGAAGTCCTTCCTTTTATTCATCCTGAATTTTCCAACATGCAGCTTCATTGTATGTCCATGAGTTCCAGTGTTATGAGAGGGGGGGGGGGAACCTGTCTCTATCCACTCTCTCCATGCCACGCATAATCTTATAAACGTCTGTTATGCCTCTTCTTACTCACCTTTTCTCTAAATGAAGGAGTCCTTACATGCTGCGCATCTTCAAAGAGGGCATTTGTTTGCTCTGACCCAAACCATCATTCTCGGTCCGGAACTCAAAATTCTTTGGCTAGAAAACATTCTGAAAAGTAATGAACATTTACTGAGTCACAGGGTTTCCTTTTGTCAAATAAAAGGGTAGAGGGAATACTGCCAAATACACACGGTTATAGAAAAGTCTTGGCAGGTTCCTGGCTAAGAACCAAGGCAGGTGCAAAGGGAAGAGTTTCAATGAATAAAGCAATTCTAGACCCCTTTGGTGCTTCAGGGTTTCTTTATTATTATTTTTTAAAATTGAATCCTATTAGTAGACAGGTCAGATTTACTTATTAAGGAATCATTGTACACATTTTTCTTTCGAAGTGAGATTTCTCGCAGAAGACTTGTACCTGTTTGACAAAAATGCAGGTTTGTCTTGGCATTGCAGCTGTATTTGAAACACTTTAGCAGGTGTTGACCACACTGCAATATGCTGTTGAGGCGTTATTATGGCAGCTTTTAGTCTCTTATAATACCTGTAATTTTCTGCTGTGCACACTAAAGTATTAAATTGCCCCTGAATCTGCTTCACTTTAGATAATTATTTTATATAGCACTTTACATATTTAATTATTCCAACATAATGCTTTGAAGTGCCATTCCCCTCCTCAGGAAATTAGCTGCTGCAGGTTATGATTCCTAGGAGACTTCTCCTAAGCAAGTTAGGTATTTGTGGTTGTTTTTTGCCCCTTTTGTGTTGATTCCTGACACAGCCATTATTTGATCGAGGTGTTTTGGCCTTGATACATTCTTCCTCCCTCCTGATGAAACTATTTCGCCGCCATTCCATACCTCAGAGAGCACTGTAGGGTTTGTGTTGTTAGCCACATTTTCATCTCTCTCTTTTAAAATGGCATGATTGTGGCTGTTATTCATCTATTACATCTGACAGTCATTTTATACAAAACCAGCTCCATGCAATTCAGTAATATAAAATTGAATAAATAAAAGCAGTTTAAATCTGGAAAAAATAATAATCATCCAACAGCACAAAACGGCATAAAATCCTCTTCCAGTACAATGAGACCAAGTTCTACCCACCCTACTAAAAGATGTGCTCTATCGTAGGAGACAACTTAACTACCCAAGGCCTGAGTGAACTAAAAGGTCATAGCTTTGCATGTAAAGATGAACAATGTTGGGTATACCTCCCTAGCAAGAGCATCCCACAGATAGGGGGCCACCACTGAAAAGGTCTTTTTCTTCTGTGGACACCTCCCTCCGGTGGGGCACATGAAAAAGACCCTCTGATGAAGACCACAGGTTCATATGGGGAATCCTTGAGGTATTGCTGTGCGGATAAGATGGCGTCCGGCACGTTTCTGCTGCGCCACTGCGCTTCTGTGCCTAGCTCCCTTTAGCTCTCTTATCATAGTCCCAGCAGAGTTCAGCAGCGGGAGAAACTGTTGCCGTGTGTGGGTAATAAATTCAGACTGACAGCAGGCTTCTTGCTTATCTCCAACAGTCTTTTAATGAGTAGAAAAACATCATAAATTATCCCGGCGAGAGAGCAGCCATCCTTCTCGTCTCTCAGCCAAAACCGAAAGAGAACTCACACACAGAGATAGATTCCCGTATGTGAACATAACCACACCTCAGAATGTGAGACGTCACACAGAACTGTTTAACCCTGTAAGTTCTGATTCTCCTCACACCCCCTCTCGTCTCGCATCCTGAGGGAAACTTTGAGTACAACTCTCCCCAAACACAACCCTTCACAGAGTCGGACTCCATGGGCGTTCTGGCCCCTGCACAGTCAAACATCCGGAACTTCTCACCAAGCTCTTCGGCAAAACCTTGCATCTTTTTATCTGTCTGTGTGCAGCTCTCGGCCTGCCTGCCCTCTGGCAGCTTCATGGTCGAGCACACATCTATAGACTTCATTGAGTTCAACTGCTTTCCTATTGCCTCTTGCCCCTTCCTGGCGTCTGTCTCAGGCAACTGTTGAACCTCCTCAAAACTCTCAGGTTTGCACTGCGCGAAACCAGCCCACACGCTGGTGACCACAAACCTCTCAGGTGGTACCCCCTTTGTGGTGCGTGCGGACCATCTGAGTACTGTCTCAGGTGCTCTCTCTGACCCACTGGGGCCAGCAAGTGTGTCTCTGACATCAGAAGACTCCCCCTCTGACTTACTGCGTCTTCGGGCCTTTTGCACTTTTCTAACGGGAGATGAAGGCTCACTCTTGGGCTCTCTTTTAACAACCTGTGGAGATGCCCAACCCTGTTCTTGACCCTGGTCAGAGACCTGGTCCTCATCAACAGGTTCAGCTTCTAACTCTCCCTCCTCATCAGAATCAGACAGACATTCTGAGAGAACGTCAGGATTCGCATGTATCCTTGACCAACCATTCTGCTCACAGAACTCAGCACTTCTGCTGACTAGAATCCTGGACTGATCACCTTCTGGATAGGCAAACCTCCACCCTTTTGTTGCAGGCTCGTACCCACAAAAAATCATTTTCCGGGATCTCAGGTCACCTTTCTTTTGTTGAGCCTTTGGCACAAGCACCCAAGCTTCACAACCAAACACACGGAGGAAATGCACCTTAGGCTTCTTCCGGTGCAGTAGAAAATACGGAGTGTCACCTACCACTGAATTGAACGACCTGTTCAACGTGAAGTTGGCCGTCTTCCAAGCCTCCCCCCAAAAACTCTGAGGGAAACCAGAGTCAAACAGTAAAGCGTCAGCTGCCTCAGCTAGCGTTCGGTTCCTGCGCTCTACTACGCCATTCTCCTGAGGAGAAGCAGCAACCGTCAACCTGTGACGTATTCCCTTCCGGCGGAAGAAACTCTGCAGAGCAGACCCAGTAAACTCCCCGCCTCGATCACTCTGAAAGCTCTTTACCTTGGTGGAAAACTGTAGTTCCACCTCCGCAACCCAGTCTTTGATCAGTTGCGCTGCCTCGCTTTTTTGTTTCAGCGAGAAGACCCACCCGGTCCTAGTAAGATCATCTGTCAGTGTGAGCGCAAATCTGGCCCCTCCCAGACTCTTTGGCATGGGTCCACAAAGGTCTGTGTGCACAAGCTCAAAAGGCTTTGTGGTTACCCTCTCTGACCTGGGATAACTGCACCTTTTTACCTTTCCTCTTTTGCATGCCCTACAATCCAGAAATCTATCACATGATTTCATCTTGCAACCTTCAGTGCATTGGGGCAACTTCTGGATATATTTCCAACAGCTATGTGACATTCTCCTGTGCCACAAGTGAGCACACAAATCATGAGTGGGAACATTAGCACACTTCGCCTGTGCTGTCTCGGCGTCCCCCTTACCCTCCAGAGGTGTTTCCAGAACAAAGAGGTTGTTCTGACATGCAACACTGACCAGTTGTTCCCCACCCCTGGAAATGGAACAGACATCATTTTCAAAGCAAACCTTATAACCCTCCTTTACAAGAGCAGATACAGATAAAAGACAACAATGCATTTCTGGCACAACGTAGACCTCCAGCTCTGCCTGTAAAAAAGAAACAGACACATTTGCAACAGAGGTTAAATGTCTCTGTGACCCATCAGCTAAAACGACTGTTTTCCCAGTTGAAACAGCCCTGCAGTTCCACATTTCACCACTAGGTGGCGCTGGCATCAGATGGTGGCTGGCTCCTGAGTCGATGACCCAACGCAGCATGCTGCCTTCACTGGAGTTGTCCCTCAGCGTTGCCATAGAGGCAGCTAGGTGATAAGAACCGTCCTTCTCACTTCCTCTGTCACGTCCTCCCTTCGCATTCCCACGCTTGCCTCCTCTCCTAGACTGGCTGCCATGGAAACCTGGCTGACTGCCACGGGAAGCGACCTTGGAGACATCCTGCCCGGCCTCTCTGGCTCTCCGCGGACAAGATCGACGAAGATGGTCAACAGACCCACAGATAAAACAGCGACGAGTGGAAAAAGCCGGAACTGTGCCTTCTGCTGGCATGGCCCCCCCTCTGCTGCTGGCAGGGCCCCCTGAGCCAGCTCGGCACTCTCTGAGACGGCGTTCCTGTTCGTCACACAACTCCACAGCTCTTATCTCTACTTGCTGCAGGTGGTCGGCCTTGAAGCCTCCAGCACAGCTAGGCTTCAGCTCTTGGCAGCTTTTGGAGGAAGAGGCGTCTCTGAGCTTTCACTGCTCACTGCCCCCCCACTGCTCACGGGGCTCCCAGGACGCTTTCCTGCACCCCCTCTGGTGGGTAAAGGGCTCCCAACTCTTGGCCTCTCTCCAGGCTCCTCACACAGACACGTTGCAGCATCCATGCAGCTCCCAGGCTCAGCAACAGCAACAGCAACAGTCCTTTCGCCCCCCTGTGGGGGCTCACAGCTCCTCCCAGCTGTGTATCGGCTCTCAAGAATGTGGCCGGCGCCATCTTGCCTCTCCCCTTCGGATGCAGCCACGTCTCAGCCCTTGCTTCCCACCCCAGCTCCACAAGCTTCTCGGAGTGCTAGCCAAGCGGCCTCTGGCCTTTTAGCATCCAGGACAACTGGCACTAGATGAGCATCCACATTCTCTGCCAAAAAGGCAAGCACACGCTTCTCAACTTCACTTTGCTCTGCAGCTCTCTTAGCCTCTGCTTTCCCAGCTGCATTCTGTGGGGGGTGAATTACATTCCACAGCTGCTCCCCAACTAGCAAAAGCTCTGCTTGAAAACTCCACTGCAGCCAATTTTGGCTAGTCAGCTTCTGACATGGCAGCTTAAGCTCAAAGCCATGTTCTTGGGGCTGAGCCATTTGCCTTCTTCTCCCCCGGGGCTGAGCCTACTCACGTAACAGCAGCTCCTCCTGGCACCCGGTCCTGAAGATGAGATCTTCCCCAGCAAGCCTCACTGCCTTAAACGTTAGGCAGGGCTCTAGCTGGCTCCCCCACACACAGGCACGACGTGGCAACAGCTTCCAAAGCTTGGCTGGCTTCCATAACCTGTGCGGATAAGATGGCGTCCGGCACGTTTCTGCTGCGCCACTGCGCTTCTGTACCTAGCTCCCTTTAACTCTCTTATCATAGTCCCAGCAGAGTTCAGCAGCGGGAGAAACTGTTGCCGTGTGTGGGTAATAAATTCAGACTGACAGCAGGCTTCTTGCTTATCTCCAACAGTCTTTTAATGAGTAGAAAAACATCATAAATTATCCCGGCAGCCATCCTTCTCGTCTCTCAGCCAAAACCGAAAGAGAACTCACACACAGAGATAGATTCCCGTATGTGAACATAACCACGCCTCAGAATGTGAGACGTCACACAGAACTGTTTAACCCTGTAAGTTCTGATTCTCCTCACAATTGCAGTGTGGAAGCCATACGGGGGTATTGTATACTGGCTAAAATGATGACAATTTTTCCAGTTCTTGGAAAAGACAAAAGTGCCTGGAAAATAAAAAGGAACTCCACCTTTGAAATCCCAGTAATGTCTGGGAAAATCTGGACGTATGGCAGCCCTACACTAGTCCAGCATCCTCTTTTCACCATGGCCAACCTTTGGGAAGCTTGCAAACAGGACCTGAGTGCATGAGCGCTCACCCCACATGTGATTCCAAGCAACAGATATTGAGAGGCATGCAACCTCTGACAGTGTGGTAGAACCAAGCCATCATGTCTAGTAGCCACTGAAAGCCTCATTATCTATCAATTTCTCTAATCCTCCTTTAGAGCCATCCAAGTTGTGGCCGCCATTACATCTTGTGGGAGCAAGATTCCATAGCTATATGAAGAAGTCCTTTCCTTCCCAAAGCCTCTTCCAAGTATACCCAGAAGCTTGAGAGTTTCATTTTCATTTAGTTAATAAAAGTTAACTAAAAGAACACCTGAAATGTACAGAATGCAGCAGAAGAGTGGATGCAAAACATAAATAACGAAGGGGAATTTGCAAAGTCCTTATTTCCCTCTTATCGCTGATTTTGTTTTCATACTTTCACACCGATCAGCATATGTTTGCGGTTTCTCTCCCCCCGTCCCCAACATCCTTCCTAGATTCCTTTCGTGTTTTAATTTGTACCTGCGTGTAGAAAACTGGTTTCCACCACCTGTTCCTGTTTTGTTTTCTCAGTGGGGGGACATAATTCTTCTTAATCTACTTAAAGGATTTAAATGGTGCATTAACATTATCCCTTCAGGCTCATGACGCTATGCCATCATGGAATGTATAAAATATAAGGTGATTTAATGCAGCCATCTTTGGCTCTCTGGCCACCAACAAACTCTTAAGGCAGGAGAGAAAATGAAGGTCATCAACTTGCACTACCTAAATCTGGTTTTCATAGTCTCTTATTTTTTGTTCAGCCTCATATTTTTTTTTTGGGGGGGTTACTATAGAAACATAGGAAATTGCCTTAAGCCGAGTCTGGCCATGGGTCGATCTAGCTGACTGGCATCAACTCTATAGCATTTCAGACAGCAGAACCCTACCTGGGAATGATGCAGATTGAACCTTCTGTATAAAAAGCAGATGCTTTATCACTGAGCTACGACCCTCTCATTATTCATCTTTGGTACAATTTACCTCTAGCAAGGTTGCTTTCATTCCCTAGGGCAGCACCTCTGGCCCATGAACTGGATTAGGTCTGCCAAGCCTTGACCCTGCAATGACCATCTGTGGGCCTTTTTTGCGAGAGATTGAGAAGGAGGCAAAACAAGAGCGGACCTTTTCTGAGGTGGCTCCCCGCTTATGGAATGCTCTCCCCAGGGAGGCTCGCCTGGTGCCAAAAACTCTTCTCCCAGGCCTTCGGCTAATTAAAGGCCTGTGTCGTCTTTTTGGCCTAGCCATTGTATGCCCACCTGCCCTGCACCTGAGGTAATATATGATGGATCCAGCTCCTCTCCCCTGCCATAGGGCTTAGCTTACAAGAATCTCAAGGTTATGCTTCAAAGAGAGTCTATACTAAGTTCCTCCCAACAACTCTTGACCTCACTAGCATAGGTCAGTGGGAACAAAAGTGGTAACAAATTTGGACAGGGGGGTGGAAGACAAGTTATATGATGAGAAGTTGAAGGAACTGTGTATGTTTAGCCTGGAGACTGACGAGATGGGGAGCACGATGGCACTCTTCAGGGATGAGCAGAGGGCAAAGATTTGTTTTCTTCTGCTGCAGAAGGGGAGGAATCAGACTAGTGCTGCATTCACAAAGCAGCTTATTCCGTTTCCCCCCGAGTTTCCTTAATTGTTAGTTTCTTCATTATATTCAAGATTTCACATGAAGTGAAAGCCACTTTTGGAGAACTAATAGAATATAGTGCATTCTTGTGTTATTTTATTCCACACAAAATACATT
Source organism: Podarcis raffonei (assembly GCF_027172205.1). Classification (NCBI taxonomy): domain Eukaryota; kingdom Metazoa; phylum Chordata; class Lepidosauria; order Squamata; family Lacertidae; genus Podarcis; species Podarcis raffonei. The sequence goes on along the minus strand of NC_070609.1, from coordinate 55,532,712 downwards.
TTGCAGCCCCCTTAAGCGAGAGAATTGCAGGAGCAAAGTAACAAAATTTGGGGTGGTATCCCAGCATAGTTCCCCCCTGCTGTTTTCATGGAGCAATCACAGGGGAACAGAAGCCTGCATGTGTGGAAAGGGTGGGGGTGTAGGGGCACAGTCTAATGATGTGCATTGTTGTACCACACCAGACCCATTGGTGTGAATGAAATTGAGTGTGACCTGCCAGTGCATTGGTCAAAAAGCCACAGTTCCATAGCCCAACAGGTGCTGCAGTGTAAAAAGAACATTAGAAAATGGCACAGAAGTGCTAGCATTATAATCAGGAAAACTAATGAAATATTGTCCATGTCTGAATGCAAATAGGCTTAAGTGGCTGGTGGGCAAATTTTGGCTGAACATTAAGGGAAGCATCTTGACAATATGAGTAGTTTGAAATGGAACCAATTACCTGGAAGGGTAGTAAAAATGGAGAGCCAGCATTTGGGGATGTTGCCACTGGGGATTTCTGTCATCAGGCCAGGGCGGTGAACTAGTTAGTCATTTGGCCCCGGCATTCTGTTCCTCACTTGTGGTTATCTTGCATGTATATTGGAACAGTTGCTTTGAGATATTACTGGACCATGCTTTGGAACCAGCTGTGTAACATTACCAAACCAAATATTTCGAGCAGTGTTCCTGATCTAGTACCAAGCGAGGTTTCCATTTCCTGTGGGTTGTATCCAGTACTAGTCATATGCATACTCATTGAAATTAATGGACATGATTAACTTAGGTCCATCAATTTCAGTGGGTCTGTTCTGAGTCAAACCTAGCTGGCAACAAATTGCAGAATATCCAGAGCTTGATAGAAGCTCACGGACCTCATCAACTGCAAGATTCCAACCAAAGGCATTTTGGCTACAAAGCCATTATTATTATTACAATTAATCTATTAATCATATTCTAAACCACCATCTGTTTGTCCCCAAACACTAGCTGGCATGTTCTGCACCAGCTGCAGCCTCCAGACCAACTCCAAGGGATAGCCCCATAAAGAATGTTTCCACCTGCTTTTGCATCCAGTAATGGACACTGCAGTGTCATAGAGTTCACCTTGACCTCAAGAACTCCAGAAGGCCTGTCTTTTGCTGGTTTTTTCACCACCTCTGGCTTCTGCCCATATTTGTGGTGTGTTTCTGAAACCCACAACAGCAGTTAGGAAATTGCGAGTGGGAGTCACAGCAGTGTTCACTTAACCTAACATCTCTTTACTCTGCACAACAAAGAGACTCACAGAGACTTAATCTGAATCAGGTGTATTGGAAAGTGTTAAATAAATGACTCATCATAAATTAGTGCCCAACTTAAAAAACAAGAGTGCCATCTCATTGTTTTCAACAGCTGCACTCATAAGCTCAGAGTACTTTGCTGATCCTTTCTAATTGGATTACAGGGGATTAGTCTCCCCTAAATTTGGAGGGCAGAGAAGAGGAAGTTGGTAAATGCCTGGCAAGAGTGGCTGTCTTTCTCCACTCAGCACAGTTCTCTCTTTCTCTCTAGAGATTGACCAAGGACCTGTGGCTCAGGAAACTTGTTCCACATAAATTGCCATTCTGGGCAACCATTTAATCACTGGGCTGCAGTCTAAAGGAATCAGGATGAACTCTCAAGTATCCTTGCTGGTCCTGTAGACAATCCAGAGCACAGAATTTACCATACAATGATCCACTGGGCTACTGCTCTCCAGTCTCAAGTTTAGTGCCACTCCATATCCACACACCCACTCCCTGGTCACCAGCATTAGACACAGAGCCAGGAACCCAGCTTGACGCTACAGCCTCTGACTCAGTGCCTTGCTTGCTGCTAGACTCTGAGTTCACAATACCATTTGGGCTTCCTTCCTCTTTCATCCTCCATGTAGTGAATGCATACCCCCAATCTGTCCTTATTTCAGATTTTTCCCATTTCCACTGACCTTTCCATTACTTATTTACCTTCTCAATTTCCAGCAGGCTTCACAGTGTGGCTCCGTGATTGTTAAATGCATTCCTTAATCTAGTTCTCTGCTGAATAAATAACTTGGTCCAACCTAAGCTTTATTGTTTCTCGCCCCTTTTAACTTCATGACATTTCTTCATCACTTAAAAGTTGCCTTTAAAAAAAATAAAATGAAAACTGTAACCTTTTCTTCCTGGACCCTTGCTAATAATGCTCTGCCTTCTTAATCATTACATGACTCCTTTCCATTCTTTCATATGCATTGCTCCGCCATTTAAAAGCTCAAAGTCGCATTCTGCATCTTGGCCATTTCCTCCTCATCACATTGCCTGTGCTATATGGGCGCATACCAATGCAGACATGGCTCTTCTCTCTTGCCTAAGCGGCAGTTTCTATGTATTTCACTTGGTGATTACAATTTTCATTAGATTGCCCTTGTAATGAACATGTGGTTGGGCAGAGCTAGGGATGGAAGAAGGCAGCGTTTTCTGTCCTCCAAAGTCACCGTGAAGGGTCAGCAGAAGAATGCAGTGGGATAAGGAATTGAATACTCCATAAAGGGCCTGCAAATATCTGCACATATAAATGAATTAAAATATGCACCAATCAGGGCAAAGGTAACCACTTTCAAGATCCATTGACTCATGGAAGCAGCAAACACATGTCTCCCATTCAAATAAAATGGAGCTTCAAACTGTTCTAGCTTTGCCTAGATTATTACCAAAAGAAGGCAGAAGATTTATTTGGTAATGTCATAAGGCATTGTTTTCTGTTCCGTCCTGTATTTGTCACATGCAGCACTGTTTCCATTCCACTGCCGTTCATTTTCCACCCAAAGGTATGCTATTTGTCTTACTTTCTGTTGTGGCAAAATTATGGAATCCATTGAATTAATTGCACAAACTACATGGTTATGTTATTTCACCCCGTTCATTTTAATGCAAAGGAAACACAAAACAAAGTTTAACCCATTACATATTGTTCTGCAGACTGAAAACAACTACTCTCAGTCCTTTTCACTGCATCCATTTAATAATAATATTAACAATTTTATAAATTTATACCCTGCCCATTGTTCAAGACACGGAACAAAGAAGCAAAGCTCTCCATTTGCACAGAAGCTCACTGCGCAACAGATTGTCCAATCAGTTGCACAACAAAATTGCACTGAGGCAAAACATTTTGCCAGCGGAACATGCTGCTAACTGACTTTAACATACTGCTACCTCTGATGCAGCCCATTGAAACGAATGGACCCAAGTTATTCTTGTCCATTTCAATGGGTCTACTCTGAGTAAAACTTAGTGAGAGTAAAGCACAACCCTCAGGATCCAAACATGCCACACACTTGGCTTAACAACTGTGTGCTTTCAATGCTCCTTTTGTCATAAGCTTTCCTTCCCTCTGTGTGTGTGTGTGTGTGTGTGTGTGTGTTATCTTTCAACAGATAAAATTAGACAATTCTTGCCTTCCACCTCCCTTTTTGCAGGCTACATTTCTTCCTTTATAACTCATCCCTGGAGAAAGGTTCATGACTGAAAAATCATTGCTAACTTCATTTTCCGTCTTCAGCGCACATTTCTTTCCCAGGGCAATAATAAGGAGTAATGGCCAACACATCTTGCAAGGCCTGCGGAAGGCAGCAAAATGCCTTTTGGTGTTTTCTTATTTGTTGCCATATTTAACTTATTTTAAGGATGCTAATTTGTCTTCCCGGCTTAGCTGTTTGTCTTCCATTTAGTGATCCTTTCCAGGCTCTCTGTGATGTGTTCAGAATGAAGTTGGCTTCTCCCCCAACCCGCCCCCCGCCCACACACAACAGAGACATTAAAAGTGGAAACCTGTGACTCCAGCTCTTCTCTTTGAAATGGCTTGTTCAGCCAAACTGCATCCATATTTTTACTTCTGCAAAAACCCCACTGACTTAGACCCACTTCTTTGAGAGTCACAGGACTTTGAGTAAAGATGTAGAAGATGGTGCTATTAGGGAAACAGAAAGCTGCCTTATATTGAGCCAGACCACTGGCACATCTAACCAAGTATTGTCTATTACAATAGCCTTCCTCAGTTCAGTGCCTTCCTTGTGTTTCTGGAGTATAATGTCCATCACCCCCAGCCAGCATTGGCAATGTTTAGGGATGATGGGAATTGTAGCCCAAGACATTGGGAAAGGCTGCAGCTCAGTGGTACAGCATCTGTTTTGCATGCAGAAGGCCCCAGGTCCAATTTCCTAGTCTCTCCAAGTGGGGGGTAAGAATATTCACTTCCCAAACCCTGGAGATCTGCTGCCAGTCAGTGTAGGCAGGTGGACCAATGGTCTGACTTGGTACAAGGAAGCTTCCTATTAGCATCTTATTCCATCTGGAGGGTAGAAGGTTAGGGGGAGGCTGGTCTACATTGTGTGGCAGCACCTCTCCAGTGCTGCCTTTGCCAGGTTTTGCATGCCAGCCTGTGTTCTTCTACAGATCACTTCCTGGTGCAACTGGACTTCTCCGCAACCCTTCCCCTCTGCAGGGAGGTGGGACCGATTCGGATGGTCCGCCCCCGCCACTTAATGGATCCAATTGGCTTCCAGAGAGTAGTAGGGGATGCTTTATCCCAAGTTGATGGCCTTTCAGCTGATTCCCTGGTGGCACGCTGGAATGCGGAGTTAACCAGGGCTATTGACTGTCTGGCTCCGAAGCGCCCTCTCCGATTGCATGGAGCCCGGACAGCCCCGTGGTTTTCCCCGGAGCTGAGGGTGATGAAACAATCGTTGAGACGGCTAGAGCGCCGGTGGTGGAAAACTCATTCTGAATCAGACCGGACACGGGTTAGAGCTCAACGTCGAGCCTACCAAGTGGCAATGGCGACGGCGAAGAGGGCCTTCTTCGCCGCCTCCATTGCATCTGCAGAAAACAGCAGCAGGAGACTTTTTCAGGTGGTTCGCAATCTATCGGAACCACCTGTACCACCGGGGCCTGGTAGGGACCCCAAGATCTCCTGCAATGCTTTTGCAAAGTTTTTTGCAGATAAAATCGCTCAGATTCAGAAGGAGGTAGACTCCACCGTGGGAGCAGGGCCAGGGCGGGAGAGTGCTAGAGTTCTGTCTGGTCCTGTTACATGGGATCAATTCCAATCTGTTACCTCCGAGGATGTGGACAGGCTGATTGGACAAGTGAAAACGACCACCTGTCTCCTTGATCCTTGCCCATCCTGGCTGATAAAAGCGAGCCGGGAAGGGCTGGGCGATGGGCTCTGCGGGGTGGTGAATGCTTCCCTCTGTGAGGGAGCCTTCCCAGACCCGCTGAAAGAGGCGGTCATTAAACCGCTTCTTAAAAAAACATCTTTAGATCCGGCCAATTTGGCCAACTATCGCCCAGTCTCAAATCTGCCATTCTTGGGCAAGGTGATTGAGCGGGTGGTTGCTGAACAACTCCAAGCACGCCTGGAGGAAACGGACCATTTGGATCCCTTCCAATCGGGATTCAGGCCTCACCATGGGACTGAAACTGCCTTGGTCGCGCTGGTTGATGATCTCCGGCGGGCTAGGGACAAAGGTGAGAGCTGTTTCCTAGTTCTGCTGGATCTCTCAGCGGCGTTTGACACCATCGACCATAACATCCTTCTGGACCGTGTAGAGGGGCTGGGAGATGGGGGCACTGTCATACAGTGGTTCCGCTCCTTCCTCCTGGGCCGTGTCCAGAAAGTGGTGGGGGGGGGATGAGTGTTCAGACCCCTGGGCTGTCACTTGTGGGGTGCCTCAGGGTTCTGTCCTCTCCCCCATGCTTTTTAATATCTATATGAAGCCGCTGGGAGAGATCATCAGGGGGTTTGGACTGGGTGTTCATCAGTATGCAGATGACACCCAGCTCTACCTCTCCTTTAAATCAGAACCAGTGAAGGCAGTGAAGGTCCTGTGTGAGTGCCTGGAGGCAGTTGGAGGATGGATGGCGGCTAACAGATTGAGGTTGAATCCTGACAAGACAGAAGTACTGTTTTTGGGGGACAGGGAGCGGGTTGGTGTGGGGGATTCCCTGGTCTTGAATGGGGTAACTGTGCCCCTGAAGGACCAGGTGCGCAGCCTGGGAGTCATTTTGGACTAACAGCTGTCCATGGAGGCGCAGGTTAACTCTGTGTCCAGGGCAGCTGTCTACCAGCTCCACCTGGTACGCAGGCTAAGACCCTACCTGCCCGCGAACTGTCTCGCCAGAGTGGTGCATGCTCTAGTTATCTCACGCTTGGACTACTGCAACGCGCTCTACGTGGGGCTACCTTTGAAGGTGACCCGGAAACTGCAATTAATCCAGAATGCGGCAGCTAGACTGGTGACTGGGAGTGGCCGCCGGGACCACATAACACCGGTTCTGAGAGATCTGCATTGGCTCCCAGTACGTTTCCGAGCACAATTCAAAGTGTTGGTGCTGACCTTTAAAGCCCTAAACGGCCTCGGTCCTGTATACCTGAAGGAGCATCTCCACCCCCATTATTCAGCCCGGACACTGAGATCCAGCGCCGAGGGCCTTCTGGCGGTTCCCTCATTGCGAGAAGTGAGGCTACAGGGAACCAGACAGAGGGCCTTCTCGGTAGTGGCGCCCGCCCTGTGGAACGCCCTCCCATCAGATGTCAAAGAGATAAATAATTACCTGACATTCAGAAGACATCTTAAGGCAGCCCTGTTCAGGGAAGTTTTTAATATGTAACGCTGTACTGTTTTTAACACTGATTGGGAGCCACCCAGAGTGGCTGGGGAAACTCAGCCAGATGGGCGGGGTATAAATAATAAATTATTATTATTATTATTATTATTATTATTATTATTATTATTACAGAGCTAGGGCCCTGGTAATGGGTCCTGCTGCTCTGGTTCCTGTGCACTGACCTCACCATTCTCTGTCACCCCGTGAGTACTTCCTACACCAACCTCTCCAAATCCCCAGCTTGCACCGGTGTATCCCAGTCCTGGCTACATCCTTCACTGGGATCCTCTTCCTCTTCGCCCTTGTCCTGCCAGTTCATGACAACAACATTGTGTAGGACCTCTTTAACAAGTCAACCTTTAGCCAAAAGAACAAAACAGTCTCCTGGCTTTTAAATCAGTGAAGTGGAGGACGACTCATTACAGAGCAATCTGGGTGGCAGGAATGGCATACTGTAAGCAGAGAAGATTTTTCCACCTTGTGCTATGGTAAAGGTAAAGGGACCCCTGACCATTAGGTCCAGTCGTGACCGACTCAGGGGTTGCGCGCTCATCTCACTCTATAGAGGGAGCCGGTGTTTGTCTGCAGACAGCTTCCAGGTCATGTGGCCAGCATGACTAAGAGAACCAGAGCAGCACCCGGAAATGCTGTTTACCTTCCCGCCGGAGCAGTACCTATTTATCTACGTGCTTTGACGTGCTTTCGAACTGCTAGGTTGGCAGGAGTGTGCTATGGTAGAGGGGGTGAATTGCCACTTGGTGTGTGAATGGGAACTTTATAATAATGTTCTATCTATTTATTTAGAGAATTTGTACCCTGATCCTCAGCTCAAAAGGCTCCCAGAGTGGCTTACATAAAATCAAAACAGGACAGTAATAGAAAGCTTACAATCTAAAGCAAAAGCAAAAACCAAACAAAAAACCCACAAGGTGAAAGGAACAGGGAAGGAAGAGGAAAATAAAAACACAAACTCAGGCATCAGTTTCTAAACAGGTGTCCCTATATTAATTAGCTGACACAATTCAGGGGCAGGAGGTGCCTGATGGAGCTGGGCCTCCAGCAAAGCTGACAAAACAAGACTTCTGCTTCCCATCTCTCTCACAGAGGCAGTCTGATGGAACGGCTGCCCTCAGGTGACAGAGGAGGGAGAGGAGGCCTGAGGGAGCTGGCCTGCCACAGCTGAGCTGATAAGAGTCCTATGATGCCTCCTGCATCCAGCAGTGATCTGGGCATAGAGGTGGAGGATGTAGGGGCACCCGATGGAGAGCCAGGTCAGTGCTCAGAACTGCCTGCAGAAGATGGAGAGGCCCTTGCACCTGAGGCAGTAGGACAAGTGTTGGGAATTCCATTCCTCCCGTGCTGCAGATGTGTGGGATTGTTACATGTCACATGTCTGTGTTTACATTCCAGCTCTGATTGTTGGAGTCTTGAAAGTGGAAATTGAGATACGATGTTCCATTCTGTATAGCTATTGCTGTTGCAGTTCTCTCTCCGAGGAAGAAGGACAGAGAGAGAAGCCATGTTATGTTACGTTTGATTTTGTGCACAATAAATTAGGCTTAGATGTTACACCTGAAGGCTCAGCTTCTGTTTGAACTCTGCTTGTCGTGTGTTCATGTCCTTGGATATGGGTCACATCAGCGTGACGGGACACCGGAGTGGTGACTCCCAGGTGACGCTGCGTGGGGGGGGGGGGGGAGGCACCGGCCTTAGTGTTTTCACCCAGCAACAAGAACTCCCAGAGGATTCACCCAGACCACAAGGGCACCTTTCCCTGAGCCAGAGCCAGACTCCTGAGGTAATGGGAAGTGGAGTTCAAACCACCTAGGGAGCAGCAGGTTGGGGAAGGCTGCTCCTAACCTTAAATCACACTGTGTCTAGGAAGGTTAGCCTTGGAACTGTCCAGAAAAGTTCTCTCCATCATGCTTGATACGTGATGGCCTATTCCCAAATGGACACGACCACTTCACGACACACTCTTTTCAAGATAAGAGTATCGGCAAGGGAGAATGCTGCCCATCTTTACACAGCCTGCCAGCGGGGGCAGGGGATATTTCATTCTCCAAGTGAAAAGAAAACAGAATTGGCAGAGAGATAAAAGCTACTCAGTGTTCTTCAGAGTCTGTTTTGGAAACCCTGGAGAGTCAATAACAAGCGGGCATTAAAATATTTGTTTAAAATAATTTTGTTGGTGTCCCTTTAGATTTAAACAGGAAGCATCACCTGTCACTCTGTGGAGTTTCTGCGCCCTCTCTGTCAGGTGGTGGAGAATATACAGCTGCCTGCTTGACAGAGGTAATGAATTCTGAGACAGGTGGTGTTTCTTGATTATGCGGCATTATAATTGTAGACCTTTTCTTGCGACGTCCTTGACAGTTCACTTTTATATCGGGAATGGCATGCAGATTAACTGATGTTGGGCTAGGGGGGAGGTTGCACCTCTTCTAACAAAAAGTTGAATAAAATTGCTAACTGGAAAGCAAGGGAGGTGAGGAAATGGTGGCTAGAGTGGGAAAATGCAAGGAATCTTTTTACAGACGTCAGGTAGTGTGCCAAATGCCAGCCATAAGTGGGCTTCTATTAGTGCAAAGTCACAACTGGTGGCACCCACTGTCTGCACTGACTTTCAGCAACAAGAGTAGCCCTGTGGGTTGAATCTCTGGAAACTGTTGAACTAAAGCTCCACCATCCCTTATCATTGACCCAACTGACTGGGGCTTATGGGAGTTGGAGTACCCAGCATTATAGAGGATACTGCATTGCCTTCCCCTGTCCTGCAGCATCCCAGGGAGCAACATCATGGGAGGGTTATTTGCAGCTACTCCACCCCTTGTCCTTGGAAGCCCTATAAGAAGCTGCTACAGAAGAGGGACTATTTCTAGAGCCAAGATGAACCTGTAATACTCCCTTGTTTTTGCCGTTGGCCACTGGATGCTGCCTGTGTAACCTTGTTATAGTTATATTACTGAAATGTGTGGTTTTTTTGTATTTGCTATTGTGTTGTTTTGCTATGTTATTATGAATTTTTTTGCACTGTTTCCTTTTTTATGCTTTATTGTGCTTAAACATCAACAAAAAACCCCCCATACATTTACGTCACCTGTTATACGAAATACAAAGTTAACAAAAAATAAATTCATATGTTCTGACTGTAAATCTTCTTTAAGTGCATCTAACTTCCCGTCATCTCCATATTTCATTTGATATTTACAAACTTATTGCATAAACCTACCCATTCAATTTATAATAAAATATTATTTCTCCTGAGTCATTGTTTTTTACTTAGTACAGCTACAGAAGTTATTCAAAGGCAGCGACTGAGTTCATACTGCAACAGTTATTCTTAAGATATATTTTGAAAACTTCCCATTTTACAATGAATGTTAGTTTTGACTTATCTTTCATTCTTTCAGATAATTGGGCTAGTTGTGCATATTCAACCAATTTTTGTAACCATTCTGATCCGGAAGGGGTTTTATCACTTTTCCAATTAGACGCTATTAGTATTCTTGCTGTGAAAGTGGCATACAGAAAAATTTCTCTTACGTTCCTCAGAATGTCTGGTCCTGTAATTCTGAGTAGGAAAGCTTCTGGTTTTGTTTTTGTTTTTTAAAAGACACCCTGAACATTTTTTAAAGTTCTGAATAAATGTAATCCCAGAAAATCCTAATTTTTTTACATAGCCACCACATATGAAACATTGTACCAGTTTCCTCTCCACATCTCCAGCAAGTACTAGATATATTTTTATACATTTTTGAAAGCTTCCATGGGGTCAAATACCAAAGGTATTGCATTTTTTTTTGAAAGTTTTCCCTCAGAGTGTAACACGCCGTAAATTTCCAGTTTACTTTCCGTAATTTTCCCCACTCTTTCAGTTCTATATTATACCCCAAATCCTGGGCCTCCTCTTGAAATGGCTTTGTTTTCTTTCTTGTAGGCTGCTTTGAGCATTTCTTTTTTGGTGGAAAAGCAACATGCAAATAAAATGAATGAATGAATGAATGAATGAAATGCCAAGGTTTTGACTCACATTCAGAGGCTGAAGACATGTGATTCATGCAGAATGGTCTCATGTTCAGACTCCATGTTCAGGTTGGAGGGAGCCCTGGGCAGGCTGCCCACCTCCACCTGCAATCAATCTGCTGAGCATCAGGTTGAGCTTTGCATCACACCCACCCACCATAAGCTTATCAGACAACACTGGGATAGGAAGTGGTGTTCAGCTCAGCAGCAAGAGGGGCAGAAGTGAAGTGCCTGCGGTCCCCTGCTCCATCTCTAGATGAACTCTGAATGCCTCTAGACTGGGAACCAGAGGCATTCTGCGGTAATAAGGATGCTGGCTGCTGAATGCCAAACAAACAAACAAACAAAACTAATATTTTGCTCTAATAAAATGCTTTTACGTGATGGCAGCCGTGCATCAGGCCTTCCCAGTGTTTTCTGTTTAGGACATTTTAATGCATGCAATGGCTTTAGGGGGTAGGGGTGGAGCGGCAGTTCTTCAAGAAGCTCAGATTTTATTTAAAAGTTACAGTGGTGCCTCGCAAGACAAAATTAATTCGTTCTGCGAGTTTTTTCGTCTAGCGAATTTTTCGTCTTGCGAAGAACGAAATCCCATAGGAATGCATTGAAAATCAATTAATGCGTTCCTATGGTCAAAAAAAGTCCAAACAAAGCCAAATTTGGTACAACAAGAGTTGATTAACTGCTCTTTAAAGTCACACATACTGTAAAGAGCATTTCAAAAATTGAAGGAACAATAAATTAAGTTTCTAAACATGACAGAAAAACATTTAAAAATCAACAAAGTGAACAGTACATTTTCTAAGACTCTGGGGGACCACTTGAAGAAGGTTCCTCTTCCACTCTTTGCTTCTTGCTGAAGAACCTGTCCATGGTCTGCTGCTTCATCCGCCTTTTCAGCACCTCCCTGAAAGGCGACATGACCCTCGTATCAAAAGTGTTCACAAGGTCATGTACCACGTGCTTGTCAAGGTGGTGCCGCTGTGCAAAAGCCTGCACATCCTTCCACTTCTGGCAAATGTCCCTCAGTTTTTCGGAGGACAGCTGTTCCTCAGTTGCTTCCTCCTCTTCCAGCGAGGCCTGCTCCTGCGCAGCCTCTGCCTGCAGTTCGACCAGCTCCTGGGTGGTCAGCTCGTGGTCGTGCTCCTCCACCAGCTCGCTGACGTCCTCCTCTGTGACCTCCAGGCCCATGGTCCTCCCCAAGGCAACAATGTCCTGCACCACTGTTGACTCTGGTGCATCAGAGTCACTTGGTGCCACACAGTCTGGCCACAGGCTGCGCCAAGCACAATTCAAATTTCTCTGGCTGATCCCATTCCAGGCCGTGGTGATCATCTTCAATCAGGTGACGATGTCGAAGTGGTCCTTCCAGAATTCCCGCAGGGTGATGGTGGTGCAATCAGTCACCTCGAAGCATCACCTGAAAAGCTCCTTGGTGTAGAGTTTTTTGAAATTGGCGATGACCTGCTGATCCATCGGCTGGAGCAGTGGCGTGGTGTTAGGCGGCAGGAGCATGATGCTGATGAAGCTGAACTCCTTCAACAAGTCCTCCTCAAGGCCTTTAGGATGAGCAGGAGCATTGTCCATCAGAAGCAAAGCCTTCAGCGGCAGGTCGTTGTCCAGCAGGTACTGTTTGACAGCAGGGCCAAAAGCAAGATTGACCCAGTCCACAAACAGCACACGTGTGACCCAAGCCTTGCTGTTGGATCGCCACATGACACTCAGCTGCTCCTTGTCGACCTTGTGTTTCTTGAAGGCCTGTGGGTTCTCCGAGTGGTACACCAGCAGGGGCTTGATCTTCAGGTCGCCGGTTGCATTGGCACAGAAGAGCAGGGTCAGACGGTCCTTCATGGGCTTGGCAACTTGGCCTCCTCCTGTGTGATGAAAGTCCTTTTGGGCATCCTCTGTTGGGATACTGCCAGGGAGATAAAGTCCTTCATGGCCCCAAGCTGGCTGCCGGACGATCCATCGATCTCCCGTAGACACACAGTATCAGCAATTAGCGACACGAAGCCTCAGAAATAGTATTCCACATTCTTAGGCTGGTGCACACTCTATCAGCAGAATTCACACAGCGAAAGATGCACAGCAAGAGAGCATATTTACAAGTTTATTCAGCGTTGGTCAGAACAAAGAAAAAACATGACTGCCTGCTTCGGTATGCTCAGGCAACAAGAGAAACGAAAGCAAAGACACAACAGAAACATCCTGTGAAACAGGAAATACGCAGACTCTGTGACTCACAGCCTGCTCCCTTTTAAGGTGGAACGGAAATATCCTAACATCCTCTTCGAAAACAGCCCGGTCTCGTCGCAGTTGAAGACCTGCTGTGGAACGTAGCCCTCCGTCTTCACAGCCTCCAGGGAAATTCGTCTTGTGAAGCACATCGAAAAACGAAAAACTCTTTTGTCTAGCGAGTTTTTCATCTTACGAGGCATTCGTCTTGCAGGGCACCACTGTAAATGCTTTTGATAAAGAGCACCACGTCTCCTGAATGAACACCACTGACATCCCATGGGGGTTGTGCAGGACAATTTCTCCACAGACTGTTTGCAAAGGCAACTTGCATGCTGAATAATTCACAAAGTGCAAACACATTAAAAAAAAACCACCCCAAAAAACCACCCCCGCCCCTAATTTTGGATTCTCTTCCATGCAATAGTTTTGCTGAGTTCTTTCTATTTATACATTGACAGCTGTACACTGCAAAGTGAATACTGTTGATAATTAATAATGTATGATCATTATGATGCTCTGTACGTCTTTTATTGCTTAAATGCGTCTCCATGCAGCTTTTGATCATCTATTTCTTCCTTCCTTCCTTCCTCCTCTTATTCTTTGGGAAGAATTCAACATATGCTTTCCTGTATTGATGTGGAGATCTGCTTGCTGGGTTTAAAATTGTAAATAACAAATAGCGGCCTTTTTTTGGAGGGCAAAACATATTTTGTTTTCTCTTAAGTTCTCTTAAGTTCTGATGAGCTTTCTTTCCAATCACTGGTGAAAGAGAAAAAAGCAAATCTTAAGACTGTAGTCCTAAATACTATAGTCCAGGGCTGTCCAGGATCTACTCCCACTATAAAAAAAAAACTGGCAGTGATCTACCCATTGAATTGACCAAACTTGTTGAGCTTTTTTTTACAAAGCAGCCAAAATTAGTGAGCTTTTTTTTGGGGGGGGGAATAGCTCAGCGTTCAAAGTTCGACCAGGATTCTGTGATCCTGTGATCGACCAATAGATCACAGTCGACCTGTTGGACAGCCCTGCTATAGTCAAATGAAATCGCAGGCAGGATTTGAGATAAAAGCAGCGGAAGAAAAATAATAAAATAATGGTGATGGAGACACTTTTTGTAATAACTAAAGATATAATGCAGTAGAAAAGGTTCGAGTAAAAACACCGTGGAGCTGGGGGTGAGAAGTCAATTTATGAAACAACATACTTATTTGATATGGAGAGTATTGTGAAATAGTTTGACAAATTTAATAAAAAAATTATATTAAAAAAGAAAAAGACTGCAATCCTAGGCATACTTCCTGGAGAGTAACATCATAGAACTGAGTGAATTTATTTCTAAGTAAAGTAATGCATATGTTCAGCTTATGCAACTCATATCTTCTTTTTTAAAAAGAAGCATGGCTCCGTCTTAGGTTTCCTTCTCATGGTCCACCTCCCTGGGCTTTTTTCCTTTGCACAGTATGCTAGTTTCTGCACAGAGTCCTCTCTCTCCTCCTTTCAGGCAAGCAAGATTCACTCTCAGGGTTCAAGGACACAAACACTTAATGAGGCTTCCAGGTTGGGACCACAGGAAGTTGACTTATTGATCCATCTAACTCAGACCATCCAACTAGCTCAGGGACTGGCAACTGTTCTCCAGGATTTTGGGTGCAGAGTCTCTCCCATCTCTACATGGAGATGCTGGGGATTGAACTTCAGACCTTCTCCATGCGAAGCAGGTGTTCTACCACAGAGCTACAGCCCTTCCTCGTTGAGGGATGCAGCCTGGGGCCTGGGGAAAGCCTTGAGCATCAGATGCAGAGGACCTCATTGGGCCAGCGCACCTGAAGTTCTCCATCCCTACTGTATGGTGTCGATTTCCCACTGGGAAGCATCTGATAGCAGCATGCAGCACCCTTAAGCAGCTGCACAGCACCTTGATATGATACCCATAGCCATGCTGACATCTGACATGTAGCCTCCATCTCAGGATGCAGGAAGTGACAAGCTGCCATTTAAAAATGTCCAGCAATGCATTTTAGCAACGGGTATTCGGACGCACACCACCTCCAATGATGCAGGGCATGGCACAAGTGGCTAGGGAGACATTTTCCCCCCTCTCATGATACTGGAGCTCAGGATCATCCAGTGAAGTTGGAAATTGGAAGATTTGAGATCTGTGGAACTCACTTCCACAAGATGTGGTGATGGTCAATAACCTGGGTGGCTTTTAAAGAGGATTAGACAAATTCATGGAGGATGAGGCTATGAATGGCTACTAAGCTTCTGAATACTAGTTGCTGGAATCACAAGTGGTGAGAGCACTGTTGTACTCAGGTTCTGTTCACAGGCTTCCCATTGGGGCAACTAGTTGGCCACCATGAGAACAGGACATAGGACTAGATGGGCCTTTGCTTGGTTTTGGCAGGGCTCCTCTTGAATTTTTCACTTCTCCAGGTTGTGATACCTGTTATTGTATTCAGTGGTCTCTGTTTGCCTGAGCTTGAGTCTGGACTAAGGATTCTGAGCCCCTGTGTTCTGATTCGATACATCACAGAACATTTCAGGATTTGGGCCTCTGCCATTGGCCCTTAAACTCCGAGTTATGATTCGCAGCTTGGGAGTTTAGATAGCCAATCACGTTGGGAGTGGGAGTGGCCCAGGCCTTCAGAAATGTATATAAGCAGTTGCTTTTCCCCTGTTGTCTAGTTCTGTAAGTTCAATAAAGGTTCTTGCTGTTATCATTGTGTCTTGCCTCATGGGAACCCACCTACACTTCAATACCATTCATATTTTCCTGTAATTTCTGTCTTTCTCACTAAGATGGAGTGAAAAACAGCTACCATTAACATTTCATCAACCCTCCCAAGTGGACATGCTAAGGACATTTTAAAAATCCTCAGGCACCAATTGCATCTTGGAACCGGCATAATATTCTGACAGATGTGAATTGTTGTGAGCAGATTGCTCTTTGAAACAACAGTTCCAAGAAACAAACTCTCTAATAGTGTAAAACTGTCTGGGAAAACACGCCAAGCTTTTCCGAACAGTGTTACCAAGTTTAACACATCCTGAAGTGGCTTATTAGTGGCCCCATTCAACCTTTTATATTTCCCAATAACAAGTCAACGTCTTCATCTTATCACATGGTGCGACAATTGACTGAGTCTAGGTAATGGAGCTGCCTGCGGGCTGCACAGTCTTATAGATTTTAATGACTCGTTAGGTACTTATTCACTTTTAACTTAAACAACTTGGCCATTTTGTAGAGAACGAACCTTTAAAACGGAATTAATGCTTTTTTAAAAAATGTAATTGAACCGCATAAGAGGCATTCCGCCAGAGGAATTCCATGTCTAAACCAGCAACTTTAATCTGGTTACCCCATTATTTGTTCTTTCCTCACTTTGCCCTGCCTGCACCTCTTGCAACTTTATCTACAGCTTAATGACCTTCTCAGGCTTCAAGGTTTATGTCAGTGGAATCGCTCTCTCTCTTTCTTTCTTTCTCCCCCCCCCTCAGAAAACAACAACAACATATTTTGCATTTTAATAAACATCCATGGACCTCAGTTTGATCACAGAAACTGACAGCTGCTTCTCTCCCCCTCTCCATCCACTTTTGGGCTGTACAGTGGTACGTCGGGTTAAGAACTTAATTCGTTCTGGAGGTCCATTCTTAACCTGAAACTGTTCTTAAACTGAGGTACCACTTTAGCTAATGGGGCCTCCTGCTGCTGCTGTGCTGCCGCCGTGCGATTTCTGTTCTCATCCTGAAGCAAAGTTCTTAACCCGAGGTACTATTTCTGGGTTAGAGGAGTCTTTAACCTGAAGCGTCTGTAACCTGAAGCATCTGTAACGCGAGGTACCACTCTAAATATTTTCCTTCTTGTTATCTGACCTGTGAGACCCAGAAGAATGCTCAAAACAAATTCATTTGAATTTCAGCTAGGTTGTGCCACCAATCAATTGCATTATTTATTTATTTTTTTATGGCTAAGGTAGTACAAAATGTGGGGTTGTGGCGGTGGCAAAAAACTACAAATTATGTCACTCCCTCCCTCTTTTTTTTCCCCTGCCCATGGCACCCGACTTGTGCTGGCACCCACGATATTTTATAAAGGTATGAGTACAGGCACTTGATATTCTTATTAAAAAAAACCAACCTACTATATATAATATATCTTGTGCTTTGATTCACAGGACCCCTAATGTAAAACTAATAGTTGTTTTTTAAAAAGCAAAATAGAGCATCAAAACCACCAACAATCACAAAACCCATAAAGTTCAGGCCAGAAATCAATCAATGTTTCTTTTCTTGCCCAGGCAGCAAAAAGAACTCAATTGACAGCATAACAAGGCAGGGCTGGCGCTAGTGGAAGGCATCACTGGGCACTTGCTGAGGCCAAAGCTCTGCAAAGGGCCTACTGCTGGCCTTGCCTTGGAATGAACCCCATTGTGAGACTTGGGCTGTACGCCCTGCCTCCAATTAAATATCTCTCTCCGTTCCGTAAAATGCCAAATGATTACAAGGAGCGGCTGATGCAATGGTAAGCTCCGAAATTAAATTTAGACACCATCAAAGCGGCTTGGAGAAGATTTGCTCATTTGTTGCCTATCCGAGTGATGTTTGCAGTACGTGAAAGGCAAAAAAACCACACACAAAAAACCCAGTTTCATTTTGGGAGTATCGTCTCCACTTAGCAAACACTTTATTAAGGAGACACATGCAAATAAGGGATCCTGTTCCATCTCTTTAACATAGCAACGACCAGCCTCTATTTTAATCTAACATCTGACTGTCAATTCTAATTACTAAGACGCATTAAGGGTTGGCAAAGAGATTGAGAGCAACTCCCATGAGTAACTTGACTTGAGTTAACCCAGAACGGATGATAATCATTGTCTATCTCTATGTGGTCTTGATGCCACATTACAGGATGAGAACCGTAGAAACAAGAGAAAGAGACTTTATTAAACCAAACTGTTATGGACGTCTTCTAATGTATAGTAAACATCTTTACAAGGAAGTTCCCCTTCCCTGTAGAAATTAATGCTTTATTATGGCAGTTTAGCAAATTTTCTCTTTATTGGCCAGGCTGTTCTTAGGAACATCTCAGTTTCTTTATTCCTACCCGTTTATGAGAGAGCTGCAGCTATAAACATCACTGGCTGAATACAAAGCTGGAAATTTCTTGATATTTCCAAGTTATTTTTTTATGATTCATGTACTGCTGTAATTTGGATGCTAATTTACCATTTACTGTTCAATTTGGCTTTGATTGAGTACAACCTTTCTCTTCCTGACTTCCAAGGGATCAGTGAGATCAGAGTATTGCTAGAGATGTAGGTATATGTTGCAATTCATTTTTTATATTTTAAGGGGAACAACCTTGTTATATTTTTGGCTTTGGGGTGTGTGTAAGTGAGAGAGCAAGAGAGATTCAGAGTGCGGCGGGGGGAATTATATGGTGGGAGTATGAACAGCACAATCTTTTACATAACACAATACTTTGTATCATATATCTTTGGAATGGATACGTGTGCATCCCTATAAATTTTTGTTTATGCTGAATTAGTAATATCAAATCTATTATGCAGTGCAACTGAATGAAGAACATCTGCGTGCAAACACAAAACATCTGCATTATAACCTTTCCTTCCTGGGGATGTATTTCATTGGAGACCAATGGTTGTGGGTATTGGGTATGTTTTGCCCCATCATAGTAGATGGGAGAGTGCTGTTCTGCTCTGGTCTTGATTGTGGGCCTCCCATGGGCATATGGTTGGCCACTGTGAGATCAGGATGTTGCACCAGAGGGACCACTGACCTGATCCAGCAGGACTATTCTTGTGTATACTATTACTGTCCCTATGAATGAATGACTCCTCCCCTCACAAAGTCATTTACTGGGGAACCTCCCCCCCTCCCCGGATATTCCAATATCTGCAACAATGAACATACTTTGCTCACTCCCTATTGCATCTCAGATTGTAACCCCTTTACTTTGTCCCACGGTTCTTAATGAGAGCCATTGAGAACTAAGATGGCTCATTTCTCTCAGGGATCAGGAACCTTCAGCCCACCCAGACGTTAGTGGGCTCCAACACCCATCAGCCCCAATCAGCATGGCTAATGTTTGGGGATTATAGGAGTTGTAGTCCAACATTATCTGGAGGGCCACATATTCCATGTCCTTGCTATAAGCCCTTGATGGGGATTGAGGTTGAATTCACACCATACAGTGAAAGCACATGAGTTCCCCCAAAGAATGATGGGAACTGTAGTTTGTTATGGGTGCTGGGAAGTATAGCTCTGGGGAGTAAACTACAGTTCCCATGATTCTTGGGGGGGGGTTGTGTTTTATATGTATGGTGTATACACAGCCTAAGTCTCATTGAAGCAAGTCTTCTCAGTGGGGCTTATGACTGAGGAGATGTGATTAAGAATACACTACAATAAGTCCTCATTTTATGTGTGGGTTTGATTCCAAGGGTTACACATATATGTGAAATACCTTCATAGTCAAACCTTTGGAGATGCCCCACAGGTAGCAGGTGGCGGGGATAGTGAGGTGGAATCTACACACATATATAAAAAACACTGTGAAAATGCTTTTTAAAAAAACGTTTTGAAAAATACATTGAATTTTGAATAGCTCACTGTCACCATCTAGTGTCACATCTGTATATTGCACTTTACAACACATTTAAAATGTTTTATTTGCAGCTGTGTAGTTGAGTTCCTTCCTGCCAACCTAGCAGTTCGAAAACACATCAAAGTGCAAGTAGATAAATAGGTACCGTTCTGGCAGGAAGGTAAACGGCGTTTCTGTGCACTGCTCTGGTTTGCCAGAAGCGGCTTAGTCATGCTGGCCACATGACCTGGAAGCTGTACGCCGGCTCCCTCGGCCAATAAAGCGAGATGAGCGCTGCAACCCCAGAGTTGGTCACGACTGGACCTAATGGTCAGGGGTCCCTTTACCTTTACCTAGCTGAGTCCCTAGAGCAGGGGTCAGCAAACTTTTCCCACTGTCCCTCAGACCTTGTGGGGGGCTGGACTATATTTTGAAAAAAGTACCCCACTCACGACCCTTCTCCACAGCACCAGACGAGCCCTGGTGGCTGCTTACCTGTGCTTTGCGAGCGGCAGTGGGTGGGGGCAGGGGGACGATGAGCAGTGCGAAAGGGCTGGCTCTGGAGAGGGGCTACTTAAAATGGCGCTCAGTCAACCGTGGCTCAACAAAGCCCAGCCTCCTTCCTTCTCTAGGTAGGGTGGGGAGAAGCCAGGAGAAGGGAGGGAGGAGGTGCCGCTGCCGCCACAGTGTGTGTGTGTGAAAATGGCGCAACCTGAACAATCAGAATCCTCACACCGATCCACGCAGCAATTCCTGGATCATCTGCAGGCCGGATCCAGAAGGCAATTGCGCCAGATCCGGCCCCCGGGCCGTAGTTTGCCGACTCATGCCCTATAGCATCCTCAGCACTCCTCAAACTGGTGCACTAAGTGGACCTTGTCCAGTAAGCAAGGCAGAGAGTTTAAAAGCTCTTTTTGTGTTGAGTGCCCAAGTGGAACTGGAATGAAAAGAGGTTTTAAGCTGTACGCCTTGCTTGGGACTTGACTTGTGCAATGTCAACCAGCCTGCCTTCGACTGCTTGTGGTTGAAATCGCGCAAGTTAAGATGAGGGATTACTGTATAAATGTATATATATCGCTCCATGATGGACTCCGCTTCTGGGTCATGCTACAGCAGGGATAGCCAATGCAGTGGCCTACAGAGGTTGCTGGAAGTTGCGCCCACCACCTTAAGGCATAATTTCACCACATACCACCTCCAGTTCTGCTCATGATTTGGGGTTTGTACAGAACAGATGCATAACCCCTCAGGGGACTGGTAGCAGCCTGAACGTGGTGCCTTCCTGTTACGGCAAACTCTTTTGTGTTGTTATTGAGCGGGATCGGTTTGGGCTGGAAATAAGGGCATTTCCAGCCTGAGAGAATGAAATGTTGGGGCCATTTTGGGACTGACCAGCAGATGTCTCTGTTTGATACAGAGACACATAATCCAGTCTTATGTCCTTCCCCCAGCTGCATTCTGTCCCCGACTGAAGTTTTCGCAAGGATGTTTTATATTTCATTTTGGACTTTACTGCCAATGCTAGACAAGGCTTCCCCCACCTGCAACCGTCAACCATGAAACGTCATTAGGAAATTATTGTGATGAGGAAGGCATTCATTCATATAGGAATGAGTGTTTTTCTGTGTAACGGGAGGAGGACATGGCCTGAGATAAAATTAACAGACTATTCTCCGGCATAATGACGACCTATTTGTTGTGCTGTTTCCAGAGAGACATTAGGAGCCCAACTGGAACACTGTTTTGAAAATGAATTTGTTAACAAACAAGGTTTTATTGTTGTAATTATTAACATTATAATCCCATCCGTCCTCCAAAGTGTTTGGGGTGACAGAGATGGCCCTCCCACCTTTTATTCACAGCACACAACATCCAGCCCAAGAATGTTTTCAGTTCTAGAGCTGAAATGTGTGTAGAAATAATAAAAAGACCTCTACACACATGCAGTGTTTCTAGTAACCATGACCACTGGACAATGGCAGTCGAGAACAGGGATCACCAAAGCTTTTGGGAGTTTTGAGAAAGTGTCATAGGCTGCAGCCCCGGAATGGCTGATGTGGGGTTGTGGCATAATACAAAATGGCTGCCAGGCAAGCCAAGCCAGTAGAAACAGTAACTGAGCACAAATAACATGTGTTGTGGGTTTGTTTGTTTTTTAAGGGAGGGATAGCCCCCTCCTCATATCTTGCCATCATGCCTAAATAAATTTCAAGTAGCTGTGGTAAGTGGATAGGAACCTTATACAACCACATCAGCCCAAGATTCTGCCTTGGTAAGTTGGATAATGAATGATAATAGTTCCCAGCACTGCTGATTTGTCAAGCCTTTCTCAAGTTTTCACACAAACAGCACCTTCCAAATTGGATTTGACACAGCAGAATAAACATCATCAACTTCAAACTAGGCCCTTGTTGCAACATGGTAAAATGTTGATGGAGACGGGGATTTGTGTGAGCATCTTTGTATCTTTTGCCTTCTCAGAAAAACAGTTGAAATAATTTTAGCACTACAGTGGTACCTCGGGTTACAGACCCTTCAGGTTACAGACTCCGCTAACCCAGAAATAGTACCTCAGGTTAAGAACTTTGCTTCAGGATGAGAACAGAAATTGTGCAGTGGTGGCACGGCGGCAGCGGGAGGCCCCATTAGCTAAAGTGGTGCTTCAGGTGAAGAACAGTTTCAGGTTAATAAAGGACCTCCGGAATGAATTAAGTTCTTAACCCGAGGTACCACCGTACTTATCTTTATGATCCCAGTCCAGAGTACAGTGGACGCTCGGGTTGCGAACATGATCCGTGCGGGAAGCACGTTTGCAACCTGCAGCGCCGCATGTGCACATGCGTAGGTTGCGATTCAGTGTTTCTGTGCATGCGCAAAGCGCGATTTAGCGCTTCTGCACATGCGCAAGCGCTGAAACCCAGAAGTAACCCATTCCGGTACTTCCAGGTTCGGCACAGTGCACAACCTGAAATCGTGCAACCCAAACCGTCTGTAACCCGATGTATGACTGTACTTTCTTATCTTTAATTTTTACTTCTGCAGGGAATTATTATTATTGTTTAAATTTGCATATCACCCTTCATCCAAATATCACAGGGCAGTTCACAACAGAAAAATACAAAATGAGACACAAAATACATAATAAAACAAAAACAGCCCACGACTCCCCTCCCACAAATGCATTTAAAAGGCCATAGAATGTTAATCAGCCCAAGGCCTGGTTATAGAGAAACATTTTGCCTGGTGCCTAAAGCTATGTAATGAAGGCACCAGGCAAGCTTCTCTAGGGAGGCCATTTCATAAAAGGGGAGCCACCACAGAAAAAGCCTATTAACTTACCACTCTCCGGACCTCTTGTGAAGGAGGAACACAAAGAAGGGCCTCAGATGATGATTGCAGGGTTTGGGTCAGTTCATATGGGGAGAGACAGTCCTTGAGATATTGTGGTCCTGAGCTGTTTAAGTCCTTGAAATTAATTGGCAGCCAGTACAGTTGGGCCAGGATCAGTGTAATATGCTCAAACCGTCTTGCCCCAGTAAGCAACCTGGCTGCCAAATTCTGCACCGTCTGAAGTTTTTGAACCATCTACAGAGGCAGCCCTACGTGTGATGCATTGTAGTCATCTAACCTAGAGGTTACCAGAGCATAGACAACAAAAGTTCAACTATCCCTGTCCAGACAGGGGCATAGATGGGAGGGGGTGTAACCACATCAATAGCAGGCAACCTCCTATCCATCTGCGTAGTCTAGGGAACCACCCACTAACAGTGCTTCAGTCTTAACTGGATTGAGCTTCAGCTTGTTGGCTCTCATCCAGTCCATTACCAAAGCAAGACAGCAGTCCAGCACTTCCACTGCCTCACCTGCAGATATAAAGGAGAAGTAGAGCTCTGTGTCCTCAGCATATTGCTGGCAACGTTTTCCAAAGGGAAGATATTGGCTGCATCTTTTCAAAGTGTTGCAGTAATGCTTTTATATAAGGATTTGGGGGGTTTCCCCCCCTACCCTGAAGCCCCCAGCTATAAATAAACACTTTAGCTTCTTATTTTTGATAATGGGCACCTCACACCCACCCTAATTCCAACACATTTTTTGATAGATTTCTGAGCCTGACTCAGTAGTTTTGGGGAAAATGTTTACCTTTGACAGTGAAGTTTTAAATGAGAGTTAATCACACTAAAGAGCTTCTTTCGTCAGACAAATTATATATTTACATACAATTCTCTAATTGCTTACAGTATGTTGCTTTCCAAATATAGCACCTGCTAGCAAGAGATGCTGTTAATTTAGATATAACTAGATAAGCAACAGAGTTTTGCATTGTAAAACCTCCCCCCACACACACACTCAAGTATTTTGTAAGGAAAATTCATTAATTTTACTGTGAGGCAGAGAGGGATTAAAAGAACAAGTTATTTGATTTGACAGGAATATATTTAATGGAGGGAAGCGTCTCTTAAGACATTTTATTGACTTGTAGATTGGGAATAGTAGGGTGCTCACAACAATGCTATCTGAGGTGCAAGTCTTTAGAAAAAGCTGAGCTGAAAAGTTTCCTGCAACTTCACTACCATATTTTCAGCCTGTGGGGTTGGAAGAGGCACTCTGCCATTATTTGGGGTGGGAGGACAATGCAGTTGGGTTATTACCTTTCCCTGCTGATGCTGGGCACTATTTTGTGATCCTCATATTTTTAAAGTAAGTTTAACTAAATTCCTTCCAAAACATTGCTTCCCTTTACTGCCTCCATCCTGAATTGGCTCTGAAGCCAATTCCTCCAGGTCGGGAAAGGATCAGAAAGAACTATAAGGATGTCACACAAGGGCAAGAGGGGGAGTAACTGCTGACAGCATCAAAAGCACACAAACAGCCACTGGCAGCTATAAATGTGGGTGAGTGGGTGGTGGTGCAGTTTCGGGGAATTCTTCCCTGCCTCCCAAAC
This sequence comes from Podarcis raffonei, assembly GCF_027172205.1. Lineage (NCBI taxonomy): Eukaryota > Metazoa > Chordata > Lepidosauria > Squamata > Lacertidae > Podarcis > Podarcis raffonei. Next base: position 55,508,240 of record NC_070609.1, on the reverse strand, counting down.
TTAAAGTGAACTCAGTGGGTCTTACTTCTGAGTAAACACGTATAGCAAGTGTGGGGAAACTTTTTCAGAAAGGGGGCCACATTCCCTTCTGAGGGCCACATGACGGTGGTGGGCAGGTCCAAATGGAAAAGTAGGCAGAGCAACAAATGTGAATTTTACCTTTACAGTAGGATAGTTCTATGCACACTCGCAGACTCTTCTCTGTCCTCCATTCAGACACTCAGAGTTAAAGAACATGTTCCAGCCAAGCCAAAACACCAAGATGGGTGCAAGGCAGGGCCATTGAGGGATGTTGCTCTGCTTAGAGTCCTGAGGGCCAGATGGAAAGGCCACATCCATCCCCGCAAGACCCGGCGTTCCCCATTGCACAGAAATGCACTGTGAAAACCTAAGAGGTGGGCTTTGCTGATGCCCAGAGGAGAACGACATTGGCACCTGGTGGGCATGTTTGAGGAAATCACTATCCGTGGACTTGGGAAGTGATCAAGGGGAATATAATTGCACTAGGGATGAGGCAAGAGGTGGAAGGTGGGGACAGGGATCACGATGCCTCTCCTTGCACCCTAGAGCTGAATAAGGATAGAAGAGGAGTCTGCTGGATCCAGCCAGTGGTCCATCTAGTCCAGCATCCTGTTCTCACAGTGAGCACACAAGTGCCTGTGTGAAACCCATAAGCAGGACCCAACCACAAGAGCCCTCTCCCTCTCCTGCAGTTTCCAGCAACTGGTATTCAGAAGCATTACAGCAGAGCAGAGCCATCATGGCTAGTAGCCACTGATAGCCTTCTCCTCCATGAATTTGTCTATTCCTCTTTTAAAGCCATCCAAGTTGGTGGCCATCACTGCCTCCTGTAAAGGGTGAGTTCCATAGTTTAACTAAACACTGCACGAAGAAGTCCTTTCTTTCATCTTCCAACGTTCAGTTTCATTAGACGCTCACAAGTTTTAGTGTTTATGAGAGAGGTCCATGCAATGGAATCGAGTCCCACCAGTACAACCTTCCTTCCACCAATTTTTACAAACTATGGCTCCAATTCTTACCCACTTCTTTCCATTTTTAGCTGTTCCCAGCCATTGCCCATTGGAGCTGAAGTTTGAAGAGCAAGTAGAGGTTGAAAGAACAGGAGAAAAAGCATCTCTGCATTCATTTATTTCTTTTCCTTAAAAAAAAAAAAAAATCCAGCTTGGGCAAGCCGCCTTAAGAGGATTGGAAAACACAGATGTAGCCAACACCAAAGGCTACCGAGCAAAGGATGGGAAGAAAGCAAAGCAGACCAAAGGCAAATGACTTAAATGCTGCTGAGATGAATTGCTGAAGCGAAAAAAATACATGTCAAGGCAATTATGGTTAACAGGGACTCAGAATGATCATGTTATGGTTGGCAACTCCACCAGACTGCTTGGCAAGGGGGGTGTTGGTTTTGAAGTATATAATTTGAGAGGTGTTCTCCAAAGGCTCTGGTAAACTTGCCAGTGCCTTACATTATCTACAAGCAGACAGGTGCCCCTTGAAGTCTACTGAGCTGCCAGACGGACATCTCTGCCAGGTTGTCACAGTCCTTCTGGGGAAACAATGATTCTCAGATGGTCCTTGGAACATGCTTTTCTTAGCTGTTCTTTTGTGACTGAGAAGCAAAAACATCTGTCTGGCCATTGTGTGAAATGATTGCTTATAATCTGCCCCTGGCTTCTAGGTTGGACTAAAGGGAATGGCCTCTAATGCTTTCCCTGGCATGGTTCCATCTGCAACCACATACAACCATGAGCAGAGATCACCTTATTCACCTAATTCATGCCATGGAGATATAGATATAGGCAGTGTTTTTTTCCCCTGGGGGTACGCAGGGGGTACGCATACCCCTAAACTTTTTGTGAATCTTTGTACTTTTGTCCATTTACTGTATTTATTTTTCCTGATTTGAATTATAAAATGGTGATTTTTCTGAGTCAAAATGAGAGTACCCCTAAACATTTTTTAAAGAAAAAAAGCACTACAGATAGAGATAGAGATAGAGATAGAGATAGAGAGAGAGAGATAGAGAGAGAGAGAGAGAGAGAGAGAGAGAGAGAGAGAGAGAGAGAGATTCGACATGTAGTTGTGAAAAATAAAATGAAAGTGTCCTACCATATTATATGTCGTGGCATATCATCCAGCCTTGTTGTGTCAAAGCGTGTTTTGGATTCCCTTTTCAACATACAGGGTTGCTGATTAAATTCCTATTCCACCTTTCATTCCAAAAGAGCCCAGGGCAGGATACACCAAAATGGGTAAAACTATGGTTTGTAGCCAGTGTTCATCCTATTCAGAGTAGACCTACTGAAATTAATGGACATAACCTTTCAATTTCAGTGGGTCTGTTCTCAGCTGGAGACAGCTGAATGCATTTTAAAAAATCTAAAAGCAATGCTTTCTAGCTACTGAGAGTGGCTGTAAAAAGTAAAAAGAGAAAGAAAACAGCTCTCAAATCATTTCATAAAATGTGTTGTTGTGCAATTCCAAAGGGGAGCTGTGTTTCTGTCTACAAAAATAGTGCAAGGAAGATGCGTTCAAAAATTGGCTTCACAAAGTTGACATAGTTACAGCAGAATGCACTTTATGCTACCGAGGGTATTTGGTTAAATAGGAGAGGAGAGAAGCCGCAAGAAGCCATGCAGAAAGCAGAAAGCATAACAAATGAGAAACCAACAACAAAAGGATGCAACAAATCTCATCTTTTCTTTTTTAACTGAAAAAGATTTGTCCCCAGAAATTCCAGTGATAATAGCTGAAGTTCTGTAGGTTTACCACGGTATTTCTCACCATTAAATGGTGCAAGTCAAGGGTGTACAAACAAAATGCTTCCAAAAAATTGCAAGCAAGAAAAGAAATTCCTATGGATGAACAAAAGGAACTAGCATAGCAGAAAACATTTTGGGACCAAAATAACCAGAACATGTGAGTAAGGACTCGGATGGTATGCAGATGTGGTTCCCCTATCCCAGCTGGATCTGTTGCCACCAACAAGGGACACAGGGAAATTGTCCCAATAACTGTGTGACTGTTATGAGTGACAGAGAGGGAATTAAGCATGGCTCGCTTCATTTTCACAATGACAATGACAAGACAAGTGAGGCAATTGCGACACAGATTTCCAACATTCTACAGGAGAATACTATCAACATTAACACCGTGTCATCTTATGTGCTGACAATGCCTCTGTAAATGTTGCAAAACACAGGTCAGTGTATCTTATATTAAAGCAGCTGAATAACCACCAGCAGGATGCAAATGCCATATAATTTACAATTGCCTCAAACATGGGATGCAGGGCTGGTCCAAGACATATGGCCACTTAGGCAAAAGAAAAAATGGCGTCCCCTTGCCATGGACACCTCCTCCTCGCTGCCACTGCCTGAAGTGACTGGAGGCAGCCCAGCGAAGCCCCGGTGTGCTGGAGGTGGCAGGAGAGAAAAAAGGAGGCTGGAGAAGAGTAAGTAGCAGCAGTGGCAGCCCCACTCTTCTGAGGTGGCTACAGAGGCGGATTTAGGGGAGCATCATTGGCACAGGGCACCAGGCCAAGAGGGCACCTTCTTGCCTGCTTCCCAATGCCTAGTTAGCACTTGCCCAGCTTGGGGAAGGAGACAGGAGGGATCTAAGACTATGCCAGAGCCTCACACCTGTTCCCTAAAGCCCAGCACCTCACTTAGCCAGCTTCAGAAAGGCATCACAAGGGCTGGTGGTGTGTGTGTCAAATTTTGGTCTCACACAGGACGTCATATTAAGGTGTGCCACTGGTGGCAATTGCAGGCAACAAGAGCTCCTCTCAGCTGTACTCAACCTGCTGCCTAAAGCAACTGCTCCACAGAGGCTAATGGGTGGGTCAGACATGGTGGGATGAAGACTTTGAATTTTGATGTAGAAGCACTTGCCCTCAGAGTATACAGTGATTTTTCCCTCTTCTGCCAAGAAGATAGAATCTTTTACGTCCTTTTTGCTTTCTCAGTTTGTAGAAATGGAATGCCCTCAGAGTATACAGTGATTTCCCCCTCTTCTGGCAAGAAGATAGAATCTTTAAGTCCTTTTTGCTTTCTCAGTTTGTAGAAATGGAATACAAACATGTGATTTGCACATACCAACAAGGTATTTGTCACTTCTACCCACTGTTGAATGCCTATCACACTTTTGGCCAGCATGGATGGCATCCTTCTTTTCAGTGATGGAAGAAGAATGTGCAAAGAAGAATGTGTGGGGAGCATTCAGTGAGGGACAACACAAATCTCTCCCTCCTTTTTGAGTTTGCTTTCAGCACAATCTGAAGAGAGACGTTCAGGATGCTGTGAAGAAACTGGATTGTAACAAATGTCAGCTGCACAGAATGCTATGATGCCACAGAAGGAGAGAACACAAATTCTATGGAAGATTGTTTGGGGCAATTGCTTCCCATCTGACAGCAAAAAAAATCTGAGAGACAGGAAGCAAGATATTGACAGGTTGCTTTGAATACCTGGAGAAATAATATGATGCTGAGACATCCCTTAAAAAAACAAAACAAATATTAGTGCTCTGAAATGGGTTGATTTAGAGACTCTTGCTAGAGGGATAGACGTTGACAAGCACTGTATGGCCAGATGGGTACATGAAGGGGCTGAGGCTCACAGAGCTTTCCTGTAAAATTTTCTAGAGAACTCCATGAGTTGACTTCCTTTGTCTGCCTAGGCAGGAGGAAGCTGTAACACCACATAATTCCTTCCTGCCTGGGCAGCCTCCTCTTTCCTCATCATGCCTCCAAGGTGACCACATGTGCTTGTCTGCGCTGTGCAGCTCAGACACCATTTTTGAATTTAAACTTTGTACTTTTGTAATTTAGATAGTAGCTACAAACCTGCCTTCATTTTGCTGCTGTAATTGCTACTTCAAGACCTAGATTATGTAAGTAAATACTACTATTACTTCTTCACAAAACAGAATGTGTGTGGTTGTTGTTTTTGAGGAGGAGAAAAGGGAAAATCCAGTCTACCTTAAAGCATCCTGGATTATTGTTTCTAGAAGGTTCAATCAACCTTGTCCTAGCTTCCAAGTTTAAGCTGCAAAGGATGGTACTCTGCTGATCTCACTAGCGTGAGCAAGGAAAGATAATAACTAAATAACATATCCTCTCCTAGTGTCTAAATCCATTCCTACAAAAGGAAGATATTTTCTCAAAGGAGCCGAATATAGATCAGAGATGGGTGGAGATTTTCAGACAAATGTCAAAGGGTAGTGGCAACCAAGTGAAGAAAATGGTCTTTTTCACATTTTCTATTCTTTATCTAATGCCTACCATAAGAGAGTTTTCAGTTTGATGGCACTACTATGCACCAAGGATATAAAGCAGCTGAGTGATAGGAGTTGTGAAGGCCAAACCGTAGGTGCAAGTAAACATTAACATGACTGGTGCAGAATTTCTTGAAAATAAAATAATGATAATGATAATGATAATGATAATGATAATAATAATTATTATTATTTTGGCTTCTTAAAAAAGAACCTGGATCTGCTGAAAATGGAAAGAGGCCAGATCAAATAATATGTTAAAAGAAGGGAAAGACAGCACAGCTTTAAGGTGAAAATAATATGTTAAATTTAAAGCATTTCAGTACGCAAGTGTCATGCCCATTAGTCCTAGCTGCAGTGAGGGAGAATACAACGAGCCTAAAAGGCTGACAGAAATGGCCCCAGAGAGTGAGGCCACATTTACACCACATTTTAAAGCATGATGATACAAATTTAAATAGCCATGGCTTCCCCATAGCTGTCAAGTGTCCCTTATTTGAAGGGACAGTCCCTTATTCCAGCGCCATGTCCCGCTGCTGTCCCTTATTGATGGATGTCCCTTAAATGTCCCTTAAACGATGTCCCTTAAATTTCAAAGGAAGCAGCTCCTCTCCCTCCCTCCCTGCCGGCCAGGGAGGAGGGAGGCTCCAACTGTGTTGCTTGGCTGTGTTGCTCACCCAATAAGAAGCCTAAGAACGACTGGGGGGGGTGGAGCTTGCATGCCTTGTGTGTGGCTAGTTAATGCAAGCTGAGGGGGTTTTTGAATGCTGGACGCCATTTTGTTGCATGTGCTGCTGCAAACTTTGCAGTGCAAAGCCAGGCCGGGGAGCCATCTTAAGTTGAGGCTGCATAGGCCTTGTGGTGCATGTGATTCAGATTCTATTCAGTTGAACCTCTGGTTACAAAGTTGGTTGGACAGTGTTCTCGGAGCTACCAGCATGAGTTTGACCAGACTGCAGGAGGACAGGAAGACTGGAGTGCCTGGAACAGGTGAGGCTGCAGGTCCCTTATTTTGGCTGCTGGTCCCTTATTTTCAAGGCTGCTGGTCCCTTATTTTCAAATCTGTAAGTTGGCAGCTATGGGCTTCCCACAAAGAATCATGGGAGCTGTAGATTGTTAAGGGTGCAGGCAGCTGTTAGGAGACTCCCTGTTTCCATCCTAGAGCTACAATTAGCCCAGTAGTTTAATCAACCCCTCTTTACGGGGAACTCTAGAACTGTAGCTCTGTGAAGGGAATGGGAGTCTCCTAAAAACTCTCTGCACACTTAACAAACTAGGGCTCCCAGAATTATTGGAGGGAAGAAGCCATGGCTGTTTAAAGTAGTTTCACAGTGTTTTAAATGTATGGTGTAAATATGGCCTGAGTGGTTTTCTGAGGAATTCTGCCACTCTCCCTGGGGTTTATTGTTTAAAGATAAATCGAAGGGGTCAGACTCAGTCTGTGAATTGTAAGCAGCATTTTCAGGAGTAAAGCAACATGCAGAAATTCATTCTCGGTTGGGGGGAAAATATCCAGGCATTTCCTCAGCCAGAGTTGGCATCCCTGGCTGTAAGTAGGAAGCAAAGCAGGTGGGATGTTGGTGGGGCCCATTGACTCGAATAGACTACCCTCCACAGCTTTCTGTGCGTTGCCAACTGGCAGCATACCTCTGCCATTGTATAATTCAGAGTTTCTATAATTCAATAAATGCAGGCTGCATCTGCCATTTCCACAAGTGGTAGTTACCACGAGGAGCAATCAGCAGGCCCCTTTCAACATCTCCATAAACAGCATAAGGACTTCGGATGCAAACTAATTCAAAGGTACACTCACACACCCCTCACTTTTCAGATTAAGTTCCCTTATTATTACTGTTCCACCTCTCCCCCTGCCCGCAAAGAGCTGAAATGGAAAAGGTCTAGACATGGCAACAGGAAAAATCAGAAGAATGTAGGACACGGTGCATTTGCACGTCAGAAGAGATTTAAGGAGTTGCGGTTATTATTCTCTTAGAAAAGAAGGTAGTCACAAGAGGGCTGGATAAAATAGTTAAATAAATAAATATATGCATGCCCTGTGAGAACTCTTATTAATTCTGATCAATAATATGAGGATCAGAGGCTTTAAATCGCTAGCTGTCGGGTGTGTTTTTGTGTGTGCTGAAGAAATTCAAATTAAAGCTGAGCTGCAATAGGGAAGAGGTCTTTTTTATTAACAGTCTTGTGCACCTAGAAAGTGTCCCGTTTCTCTTTCGAGTGCTTGTTAAAGGAGGGAGGTTACTTCAAGGGTGTGTGTGTGCGTGCGCGCGCACGTATGTGTTCACAAGGGTATCCCCAGTGCCAGGGCAACCGGGTTTTTGTTTTTTTGGCTGCACAGCAACAACCAATCTGCTACAATAAACTTGCAGAGAACAGGGAGTATCAGGCTGAGTGTTTCAGCTTTGTTGGCTCTCGGTGATGATGTCATTATCATCACATGGCCAAAAATAGTTGGATATGTACCCCCATGATAGGATTTTAAAAGCATTGTTGGTATCTGTCTGTCTTGGGAGACAATGGAGGAGTGTGCCTTTGCGGGTCAAGTCAAATCATTGGAAGGTTACAATGCCTACTTTGGCTATAGAGACCAATATGGGAGAGAGATGTTTTGTTGCAGCTGGGGCAGATGAAAGTTGTGCTACTGTAGGTGCACCAAGGTGTTTCTTCTCTCTGCGCTCTTCCCAGTGGTCATTCATCCTCTGGGCACTGCTGTGAATACACAACCTGACTGTCTGTCTCCAAGCACTGTAGTCATCTGCACGGGATTCCAACATGGCTGGGTTGATGTTGCCAGCCTTCATGTCTTGTTTGCATGCATGAAAAAACAGATGCCTTTGGACGTGGCTCAAGTTTACTCTCCCCATGTGTGACTCTTAACAACTACTTTTCCAAGGCATACTGCCTCCGACAGTGAAGAAAGTACATAGCCGTTATAGTTAGTAGCCACTGATAGCCAAATTCATGCAGGGTAAGGCTAGTAGATAGCTATGAGTTCAGCTTCACGCTCAAAATAGCCTTGTGGAATGACTCCATTGTGATTGCACCACTTCAAAGTTTGCTTGCATATTACAGGTATAAGCCCTTTTTTTCAATAGAGCACAGTAAGAGCCTCTCCAACCAGGGAACTAATTACCTAAAGGAGTTGTCACAGGTGTAGTGGTCTGAGGTTACAGGGAGTTGAAGACATGTTGCCACAGGGTCCCTGTCTCTAGCATCCTAGAGCCACCCAATCGGCATGAAATTGGAGCTTTTTAGCCACTTAGGTCTTCTCACCCTTTGTGCTGCTTGGAGCCAATCAGAGTGGAGGGAGGTGAGTCAGCCACTGAAGAGCGGCTCCTGAGGTCACTCTGCAGAAGGTGTGTGGAAGAATACCCAGGAAGAGCTGTTCTGTATCCTCCAAAGTTAAGAATTTAGGAACACTGAAAGCACAAGATGCTTCACTTTCAAGAACATGGTGTGCAAATTTTATTTTATGTAGAATGGAACAATTTAAGTGCAGAGAAAATAGTAGATTTAGCTGAAGGTAGCACAAACAGATCTGCAATTATTGTTGCAATGCAACTTATTATTATTAAATTGTATAATCTTAGAAGGATGTGTGTATGTGACTAAAATGAAGGGATTTGTCATTGCCCTACTGAGAGTGATGGTCTCATTGTGGCTGGAAGTCTTCAAGGTGAGGCTATTAGTTGGAGATGCTCTAGATCACCAAAGACTCCCTCCAATTCTCTGATTCTACTTGGAAAGTAGCGCGAACTCTGATGAGCTAGTTCTAACCCAGCGTGAACTCTGATGAGCTAGTTTTCCATATGTAGGGAGTCCTATTTATTTCAGGGGGTCCTATTTACCATATGTATTTATAAGGGAGCATTTTAGCGTGCAATCCCACGAGAGGTGGAGGCTGGCTTATTAGGACAAATGGGGTTTTGCCCCATCAAACTCAGTGTGCCCTCAGTCAGCTTCCACCAGCCTTCCTTCTTATGTATAACCAGTTCAGTGGCAGCACTGCCTGTCAGCTTCCTCCTCTTCTTTATTCTCAGTGTTCCCTTGCAGGACTCAGAAGGTAGGAGGAGACCAGAACTAGAATTTGATGGCTGCACGTGCCATTGGCTCTTTGGTTCCACCTACAGTTGGTCTCCCTGCTTTTTGTTTATATGGTCAGCAGCTGCTGCCACCCAGCGGCAATATGAAAGGGTGCGATCCCGAGAGGGTTGCATCCCATGGTTATTTTAAAATTTGTTGATTGGCTATGTGAACATAAAAGGGTACTTCCTTGACTGAGAGTTGCTTTGTTTATCTCATCCTTGGTTTCTCCTCATGGTTCCCTAAGGGACTGCTTGTCTTATTCTGACAAATGCCTGGTCTCTGAAGTTACACCCTCTCCCGATAGTAGACACAAAGGCCAGGCTGCAATTACTGAAGCTGGAAATGCTTTCTGCACGTAATTGGAAGCAATCTTTAAAAATTATGCTTTGACGTATTTCAGGACAGATCTAATATTGAAAGGAGATGTCAGTGTCAGGTCTACTGGTCTGGGCCTCAGCCCTGGCTCAAATGAAAGCCCTTGTATTCTCTCGCTGCATGGCGAAAAACTACCTTTTCTCTCCTCACCGCTCCCTCCTGATTAGCCCATGTTGCAGCTGGTCTTTTCTGAGCTTCCGCAGGCTCCCCGAGCTAGCTCAGAGCTCAGCTACCTAAGGAGCTTGGCAGCCAATTAAGTGCTTAAAGCGGAGCAAAGCCAGTCCCGGGACTTGCCGAGAAGGACAGAATCCTGCCGTGCCAAGGGTCTAGCTGTTGAGCCTCCAGTTTATCTTAAGAGAGCCAACTTTCAGTCTTGGAAAAGGAGGTAATGAGGGGCTGCATCTATTACCCTTTCTCACCTGGAGCTGTGTGCAGCACAGAGGAAACTGGAGAGAAACCTCTCATCTGTGATGATAAAGGGCTGCCCAACACCTGACATTGCAAGTTCGAAACCGAAATATGTTTTTTGCTCTTGTTTTTTTACTGGTCAGGCTTATGATGGTGGACTGACCCACCAACATCCCACCTGCACACAATAGTTTCCACAGTCCATTCTATCATTTTGGCATCCCTAAAGTCTGTTGGGATCTCCTTTCTCTCCCAGATTTTTTTAGATGAGCTTGTGAAGTTGTTGTGTAAGTTCAGTTCCGCCCACTTTGAAGACTTTGGCAGGTTTCCCATCAGGTCCAGTGGCTTTGTTGTCTTTCATTTGGTTAACAGCTATACACAACTCTCCCGTATTTGGAGATACTACAAGCTCATCTCTAATTTGTTTTCTACGGAATTTGTGAGAGGACCTCAGCAGCTACGGGGGAGTTGCAGTTAAGGAGATCCTGGTAATGTTCTTTCCAGCACAATGCAATAGCTTCTTTATCTTTTAGAAGTGTGGTACCATCTGTGTAGAGGGCATATGCCATGATTTATTGGTCCATAGATGGTCTTTGTGGCTTTAAAGAAACTCTGTGCATTATGAGTGTCAGCTAAGTGCTGGATCTCTTGAGCTTTTTTTTATCCACCAGGTGTTCTTTAGTTCTTTGGTTCTTCTTTGAACCTCAGCCTTAGCCTGAGTTTTTTCTTAGTGGTGCAGTTTCCATCTCTTTGCCAGATCTGAAAGGCCGGGAGATATAGTATGTTAATGGTGCCGAGAATTGTTAGAAGTACTCTAGGAAGAGAAATGGATTGATGAACCACACTGGGATTTGTAGCTCAGGGAAGGGAATTGTTGAAATACTGTATATAAACAAAGCTTTGGGGCCTTCCATAGTCATCTGGTTAACCACTGTGGGAACAGAATGCTGGGCAAGATGATGTCCATTGGCCTGATCCAGCAGGGCTCGTCATATTCTTGTAATAACTGTAACCTGCCACTAAAATTAGGAGTGGCAAGATAGACTTAGGAAATGGCTGATAATCAGTATGATGTGTCAGGCAGTGGTATAGCATTGGGGGGCATGGGAGCAGTTGCTCTAGGCACAAAATTGTTAGCGGCACAAAATTTCAACAACCTGTGCTGCCTCACTACAGCTGCGTGCTTCCATCGCTGGGCTCCATTGAAAATGGCTTCTCCATGTGAACCAGGAAGTGACCTCTCCAGACAATGGAATGACTCCCCCCCCCTCTGCGGCTGTGATCTTCTGGGTGATGTGGACACCATAAGGCAGTTGAATGCACATGCATACTTTGTCTGGTTCCCTCCCTCCATCCCACCCTCTCTGTGCAGCCCCGGGAGCTGGCAACCCATGCTATGCCATTGTTGTCAGGGCAGAGCTGTGTATGATTTGGATTCTTCTCTGGACTGTTATCTGACCTTCCCACAAAAGGCTGCCAGTGGTCATTCCTTCGTTACCTTCCAGCTCTTAATTGAGCAAAGACTTGTTTGTTCTCTGGGGTGGATTTGACTATCTCCAAGGTTAATGGCTGTAACGGATATTACATCCTTCGAGGGCTGTATATCTGATGGATAATGCTAATAATACACAGCTTCATTTGTTTTTGATAATAATGCAGGTATTTTCACTTTGCAAATGCAAAAAACTCGTCACCTGCATGCTAGCTCAGCAAGTTTTCAAGGGCGACAGCTTCCCACTTTGCTCACCTCAACTTTTACCCTTTTGTGTGCTTGTGCACATATGTGTGTCCTTGGGATGTTTCCCCCACCCACCCGCCTCGCAGCATCCTGGGCAGGAAGAGCCACTGAGGCAGCATCGGCAGTTAAGGCACGCCACCCGTTTGGAGTTTCCGCATGAATTTGTATTTCTTCATTTGCCCATTGCTTTTCCAACTCACTGAATTGGCAACAGGCATTTCACTCTCTTGTCGTTGGCAATTCAAGGGACAGCCAGGCAGAATGTTTCTCTTTCCCAGTAACAGCCCAGGCAGTAGTAATAAACCTCATTGCTTAGATGAAAAGGGAGCTCGCATACTTTATTTGTTCTCTGTCAATCTGATACCGGGATTTCCCTTGGGGAATTAAGGAGGCAGTCAAATTTGCATCACATGGTGCTTGTCTAGAAACACAGTTCTGTTTACTCAATTCTTCTGGTAGATCAGGAATGCATTAAGCGACCCTGTTATAATAATGATAGGTCTCCCTCAGAGGAAGTCTTTCAGCCAGACGTTCTCAAACTGTGTTATATAGTGCATATGCATCTATAGAATTATTTGCAAGAAAAGGGGAGGGTTATATCTCTCCATGTTTAACTGAGGACCAGAGACGTGTGAGCCCCATCCTCTTTCCCCACAATGAAATTGTGCTTGAACACTTGAAAATTGTCGAGAGGATTTTTGAGTGTTCGATATGAACACTCGGAAAACACAATTTGGCCACAGATTTCCTTTCCCCACCCATTTCCCCGTTCCAAAAAAATAGTCCTAACTTTGGAGAATCAGGGTGTATATCTATCTATCATCTATCTATCTATCTATCTATCTATCTATCTATCATCTATCTATCGATCTATCATCTATCTATATCTATCTATCTATCATCTATCTATCTATCTATCTATCATCTATCTATCTATCTATCTATCATCTATCATCTATCATCTATCTATCTATCTATCTATCTATCTATCTATCTATCATCTATCTATCTATCTATCTATCTATCTATCTATCTATCATCTATCTATATCATCTATCTATCATCTATCTATCTATCTATCTATATCATCTATCCATCCATCTATCTATCATCTATCTATCATATATCTATCTCATTATTATGGTTGATGACAGATAATCACAAAGAAACCTTATACAAATAAATGAAACAATACTAAACAAAATCAGACAGAGAACTATAGCAATGAAATTACAAAGCATCGAAAACAAAATTGTAACTTTGTTGACATTAATCCATGGTGAGTTTTACTGGTGAGAGCCAGTGTGGTGTAGTGGTTAAGAGCAATAGACTCGTAATCTGGGGAACCAGGTTCGCATCTCCGCTCCTCCACATGCAGCTGCTGGGTGACCTTGGGCTAGTCACACTTCTCTGAAGTCTCTCAGCCTCACTGACCTCACAGAGTGTTTGTTGTGGGGGAGGAAGGGAAAGGAGAATGTTAGCCGCTTTGAGACTCCTTCAGGTAGTGATAAAGCAGGATATAAGAATTGATGCTTTTGAATTATGGTGCTGGAGGAGACTCTTGAGAGTCCCATGGACTGCAAGAAGATCAAACGTATCCATTCTTAAGGAAATCAGCCCTGAGTGCTCACTGGAAGGACAGATCGTGAAGCTGAGGCTCCAATACTTTGGCCACCTCATGAGAAGAGAAGACTCCCTGGAAAAGACCCTGATGCTGGGAAAGATGGAGGGCACAAGGAGAAGGGGACGACAGAGGACGAGATGGTTGGTCAGTGTTCTCGAAGCTACAAACATGAGTCTGACCAAACTGCGGGAGGCAGTGGAAGACAGGAGTGCCTGGCGTGCTCTGGTCCATGGGGTCACAAAGAGTTGGACACGACTAAACGACTAAACAACAACAACAACAAAGCAGGATATCAAATCCAAACTCTTCTTCTCTTCTTCTTACATGCAGCAGCACAAGATTTAGCCCCCTGGAAAGTTATGGGGAGGGGTGAGTAATAAGTGGTGGAGGGGTCTCATCACTTGCTTATACATGTTTCTGTAGCCCCATATGTGTGCATGGACTTTGCAAAAGTATGAAAGGAAATGTTCCAGTTATACTCCTATCTTTCCAATATATCTGAACTTCCCCACAGCTCCACTTCATGCACATATCATTACAATTAGCTTACAAAGAACTCTGACATATATTTGCTGGTACACCTCAATTACACTTATTCACTCTAGCTGCCATGAGATACCACTTTAAAGAAACTTTAAAGTGGTTTTCTCTTAAACTAATAGAAACTGAATATCTCTTTTCTTTACCAAAAAATACTTTGCCATTTATCTTCTCCTAGCTCCTCAACAGTCATTTTCTCAGCTACATATTAGCAAACGGTTCTTCACAAATTGAGCTGTAGTTCTGATAAAGTTCTGATAAAGGGTCCAAACCTATGACATGCGCCTGATGCCTTGCTTCCTAACCCCTTGGTGCATCTGTATTAATTATGGATGGCCGCAGTGGTGACCAGTGGTGAGAGAGTGCCACTTCATTTGAGTTGAGAAATAGGGGCTCGATGTCAGTAACTGCCTGATCTGCATGCATCTGTCCCCTGTAGTGAATCAGGGAACTGCAACCAGCATCTTCTTACTTAAAGAAGATTCCATACTAACTCTACCCATCCATATTGGCCAGTGGAGCCTTCTGGGCAGGAAGACTCCCTGTTTCAGCTGAGCCATGTTTGAGTAACAAGGTATGTCTGAACTCTAGTGTGATCTGGCTTGCTTGTCAGTCCTGACTGCTGGCTTGTTCTTTGACCCTGCTTCCTAGTTTGCCTCTGGTCCTGATGTGCTTTTTGGTTCTAACTTCTCACTTGTTCTTTGATCCTGCCTTCTGGCTTGTCCTGTGGTCCTGCCTTGCTCATTAGTTTGACTGGCTTGATTCATGCTTAGACTCAACCGAGATTCCTGGTTTATTTCAGACCGCCTCCCCAAAAGGTTGCAAGCCTTTGTATGCTTGTGCACAACTTTGGAAGTAAGAATCAACAGTGAGGACCCCCTAGAAACAGCAAGGAAAGAGGGCCTGTGCAGCTCCACTGTGACATGTGGGTGGAGAAAAGGATGGGGATAATGAGAAAAGTAGAGCAACTGGATGGATAGGATACCTCACGTTTCCAGGATCACCCCCTTGAAAGATCTGAGTAAAGTGTGGCTATGAGGACCCAGAATTCTGGACTAAACTTGTGGCGGTAGTATACTTTACCAGATGTACAGTGGACTGGAAGTCTGGAAGTATCCAAGGTCTGGCAATTCCAGCCTGACCCTCTCTGCCTAACTAAATCACTCTTAGGCAGGCATAGGCAAACTTGGCCCTACAGAAGTTTTGAGACTACAATTCCCATCATCCCTGACCACTGGTCCTGTTAGCTAGGGATGATGGGAGTTGTAGTCCCAAAACATCTGGAGGGCTGAGTTTGCCTATGCCTTCTCTTAGGCATCTGTTATACCCTTAGGGGCTCTCACATGTGGTCAGGAGAGGACAGAGTAGAAGTTGTTGGAGCTCTGCTTGGATTGTGGCTGTCACCTTTCCCTCAAAATGCCCTGTTTTTGGAAGTGCTCTAGGGGAATAATTGGTAGCCATTATAAAAAAGGAAAAGAAAAAAAGATGGCCCCACTGGTTGGACCCTGGTATTAAATATAGGTGCTGATTCCTGGTTAAATAGTAAGCTGCTTTTTAAGCTGGAGCAATTAATCACCACATTTTTAGAACAACTGCTTTCTTGAAACATAATGAATGAAGATACCAGAAAGACAGTGTGTACATGCACACATGCTTCTTTTGAGAATCAAGCCCTCTGGGGAGTTTGGATAAATGTCTAGTTTCCCAGGGAATATAAACGAGCCTGGTTTTAGAAAGCTAGCCAAAGGGGATCCAAGCCTAGAGACCCAAGAATTGAGCTTGAATCTGTCTTACTATTGCAACAAGGTTATGATACATTTTGCTTCCAGGCAACCACAGGTGAATAAACCTGAAAAATGGCTTAGTCTTTGACTGTAGGTGGTGAGAGAGGGAAATGCTGTTCATGAAGAATAATGATCTGGGTCAAAGTTGCCTTTATGTCTCTAATTTGCTCTGAGTCGTGGCCTTCTGTGCCCCCAACCACCACCACAAAAAGAGAAAGAAAGAAAGATCTACATTGGTAATATTTCTTACATGTCAGCTCTGCCCCCCCTGGGTTAATGCATTCCACAGTCTTGTTGTTTACTTCTCATTAAGCTAAATGTTTTATGCAAATCAGCTGACATAAAGCCAGACGACCAATCTAGAAAGGCTGTAATTCCATCTGATGAGTTCATTCAAATGAAATCTGTACTTAATTTCCATAATTATGCTCCCCTATTCTCATAATGTGAACTGATTGCTACAAAAACACAAAATAACTCAAATGCATTTAGATTTAAAATATGAAAATGATAAGTCCCTTTGGGCACGAGAGTTATGTTTTACAAACAGTTTCTCGGTTTTCTTGCTCCTTCTTTCATCCCCCGCCCCTTGCCTAATAATATTTCTTCATTGAAGGCTGTTTTAGATTTGAATAAAATGGACTTTTGATACACTTTTGTCTTGGCTGAATAAGTGATGTGTGTGTGTGTTGCAGAACCATGTAGGAACATGTGCAATTATATTAATGGGTTATGTTGTGTCGTTTGGAGATTACTATCTGTGTAGCCATAAGCTTAAACCAAGAACAAACTGAGTGGGCTACAACTGACAAGTCCTAAGTAGTTTCTTAATTAGAAAATCAACCCAATTAAGCCACCACTGTATCGGTCAAAGCACATAAGAGAATTAATGCAGCTGCTTCTGGCTGGACTCTAAAAACCCAGCAAAGATTACGGTTTCTATGGCTGTTTCTAGGAACCTTCAGTGATGTTTTGCTCAGCTTGCCACAGCTTACCCTAATGGGCTCTGAGACGAAGGATATTAAAGCCTGGTTCTTCCTTCCCTTAATGAGTTGGTAGCTCTTGTACACTAAGAAGGAAGTTATTTCTTAATCCTTTCAATATTCTCAAAATAGTACCCAGGTGTTAGTTTGTCTGTGAAACTTGTGATGTTTCTAAGGATTCACCCC
Organism: Podarcis raffonei; assembly: GCF_027172205.1. Lineage (NCBI taxonomy): Eukaryota > Metazoa > Chordata > Lepidosauria > Squamata > Lacertidae > Podarcis > Podarcis raffonei. The sequence continues at coordinate 55,491,206 of NC_070609.1, read as the reverse complement.
ACCCCACCCCACTCCCAGAATTGTACACTTCAAAAGTAAGCACATGAGAAGAGCCTGAAGTAGTATCATGTTCTTGCCAGTGGCCAAAGGGGGCCATGGAAGCTCAATTCTTGGAAAAAAATTTGGGCAGGCAAAGGTGTACAACTCATACCTGCTAAACACTTGACCAGCATTGTTCTGTGCTAGCTGTAGTTTAAGGACAGTCTTCAAGAGTCGTCCTGCACTGCAATAATCTAGCATGAATGACAATGGCTAGGCCTTTCATTGTCCAATAGTAGAACTGAAGCTGATAGAAGGCACTTGAGGCCACATCTTCTACATGGGATTGCAGGAGTGGTGCTGGGTACCAAATTGATCCCAATTCATTCCTGATTTTGCCATGATCCAGCAGGCTCCAGGATCCAACTATGGAGCCACAGCACAGCCATTACAGCTGGTAGCCACTGAGAAGCTCCCTTCCATGAATTTGTCTAATAATCTTTTAAAGACATCCAAGTTGGGACTATCACTGCCTCTGTGGGAACAAATTTGATCGCTGATCTATGTGTTGCATGAAGAAGTACATTCTTTCCTGTCTTGAATCTTCCAACATTTAGTTTCCTCAGATGTCTACAAGTTTTATTGTTATGAGAGAAGGAGAAAATCTTTATTCACTTTCTCCATGCCATGCAAAATGTTATGAACTTCCATCATGTCATCTCTTAAAGAGCTCATCCATACTTCCTTTTGTGCTGTGTTTCTAGGGCTTTAAGGCTCACTATCCAAGTTAGTTACCGGTAGTTAATTTGTTGCCCCAGCAAAACCTGTGTTTTACTACTGAATCAGAGCAAATGGCAATCAAGTTTTCTGCAGATTGCTGTTTGCTCCAATTCAGCTGTAAAATGTGTGTTTCCCTGGGGAAAGCTCTTGGGCAGGCATGGCCAAACTTGGCCCTCCAGCTGTTTGGAGACTACAATTCCCACCATCCCAGACCACTGGTCCTGTTACCTAGGGATGATGGGAGTTGTAGTCCCAAAGAGCTGGAGGGCCAAGTTTGGCCATTCCTGCTCTAGGATAAACAACAACAACAGCAGCAACAACAACAACTTGATCCTTGGAAAACATGGTGCAAAAGGAAGGCAGCCCTTACCTGCCTTTTCTTTAAACTGAAAAATCTCACAAAGTCTCAAATAGGTGGAACCAGAGCCAATGACAGTTAGAACCACCTTCTGACCACCTTTTGCCCTAATGGGCCAGCCTCCACTGCTTAGAAGGTCCATAGGAACAACAACAACAACATAAGGCTTAGTGTGGCACCAAGAGGGTATAAATGTGGGTGCTGGGCAAGAATCCTTATGCAGAACATTTCATAGCCATGGGCCACCCCCTCCCATGTTACTTCAGAACACTGATGCGTACAAGATCATTGGCCCTGCTGCTTTCATAGTGACTAGTTATTCTAGATGAACGGATTCTCTCTAATTCAATTAGATTAATTCACCGAAAGTGCCTAAGCTCAAATGTTCACTTCCGAGCTCACTGAAAGGCAGAGATTTGTAAGGTTGCTCATAGCCATACGGATTATTAGCTTTGCATGCTCCAATCAGAGCTTAACAGAAAATATTGTCCTGTAACCCATATCCTGTTAATTTTTACAGCTGAGAGAAGCTCCTTTAAGAAAGGGAATCGCTCTTCAATGCAACTTAGAAACAATCAAGCTCCGTTGGAGTTATGTCTCGCAGCGGTAGTGGAGAGAGCTAATGAAACCAATTGGCAAGTGATGTCATTTGTTCTGAAAAGTGAGGGTCATTGCAGATTTCTTCATCTGTTGGAGTGAATGACCCGATTTTAGAAAAGACAAGACCTCTCTTAGAAACAGCATCCTATATTTGCATAACGGGCTTTTTTCCCCACTCTGCTTACGTTGTTTTAAAGTAGTTCAGATGTGAGTTAGCTATTTTAATCCATCTCCTTTTCTAAAGTGGCAAAACACAACAATTACTGAATGGGAAAGAAAAGGGCTAATTCTCAGCAGCTCGAATGTTTATAAATGCCAAGCCTCTCTGGCCTCACCATTGGATTGGGATCAGAAACAAATGGAGTAATTTCCCCACAAATAGGGAAATAAACCATAGGGAGTTGTATCCAATGCTAGTCCTACTCAGAGTAGGAACAATGAAAATAATAGGTATGGCTAACATAGGTCCATCTGTTTCCATGGGTCTCTTCTGAGAAGAATTTAGTTGAAAAAAGTCATATGGATTTTAGCCAACTAAGTCCTACTCAGAGTAAAATGAATCTAAGTTGGCCAGTGGATCTACTCTGAGTATGACCAGCATTGGATACCACCCTCTGCTTGTCTCTGGCCCTTTATTGAATTTGGTCAGAAACCTTTACTTTCACATTGTAGTAGCCCTAGGGAAAACTACTTCTAGGGGGTTACTGGGGCCTTGAAGTCTAGTGCTGGAGAGGAGAAAGTGGCCCTTGATGTGTAGAACCGGTAAGCGATCTGTGGCCCAATGTAGCCTTCAGGAGCAGAATGTTAAAATGGCACCCTGCGAAAAGCCAAATTTTGACACCCCCCAAATGGATCTTCTCAGTTATGAATCTTCTCTATTTTGCACCTCCTTGGCTCAGAACTCTGTGAGGGGCAACCACCTGCACTGTCCTAAATTCAGCACTGTAGGTCTCCACCTAACTTTATGTAGCCCTCTAAGCCTGCAAGCAAGCAGTCTTTGAGTCATGTCAGGCCCTGAACAACCTCGGACCCTGTATCCTCCACTGAGGACCTAGACCTCTCAATAATGGAAGATGTAGAGGAGCTTATCACTCTTATGAAACATCTCTTATCACACAACTGAAGTCTCACATTTGCCAAGACTGAACTCTCCCTCCCTATTGCTCTGGCCTGTTCAAAAAGGGGTGGTGGTGGGGTGAATGTTAGACGAGCTTTAATAATAATAATAAAAACACAAGGAAAGCACATGTTAGGGCTACAGGACCTGACCTCAGTTTGACTTTGGCTTTGCTTTCCGTTCTCCTCTTGCTACCATTTGGCAGTAGTGGGTATGGACCTAAGCCTGCAGTTGACTCCATTGGGAAATCAGCCTATCCTAAGCTTACAGACTAATGGCTAACACAACACTCTGGCAAGCATGGTCTGTTTCTGCCAGGAAACCCATTTGGTAGGGAGAGGGAGGGAAGGGCAGAAAGAGTGAAAAGGCAAGGCTCTGCCCACTGCTGGCTTTGACCCTGTGCACAGCTAACATGCAACTTCTGAGACATTATCCCCCAAAGGGATGGTAAAAAAAGGTAAAGGAACCTCGGATGGTTAAGCCCAGTCAAAGGTGACTATGGGGTCATCTCGCTTTCAGGCCGAGGGAGCTGCTGTTTGTCCACAGACAGCTTTCTGGGTCATGTGGCCAGCATGACTAAACTGCTTCTGGTGCAACAGGACACCACGATGAGTGCCAGAGTACACAGAAACACCGTTTATCTTCCCACCGCAGAAGTACCTATTTATCTGCTTGCACTGGCATGCTTTCAAACTGCTAGGTTGGCAGGAACTGGGACAGAGCAATGATACTCACCCCGTTGTGGGGATTTGAACCGCTGACCTTCTGATCGGCAAGCCCAAGAGGCTCAGTGCTTTAGACCACAGCACCACCCGCATCCTAAGGGAATGCAGCCTTCCACAGAAAAATGGTTGCCAACACTGTAGCAATTACATTCTCCTGCCTTATATAATGCAAGCAAATATTTACAACAGACAACAGACAGTGCTTACTCACAGAGTGCATAAAATTTGCTCCTGCCATTCGTTACTTATCTTGGTGGCTTTGTCCTACCTCCGCTGTCAGAGAGGTGGTCAGGGGCAGTTGCTAGGGACTGTAAGTGGGGAGAGAGGGCTGTTGAGCTCAGGTCCTCTTTGTAAGCTTCCCATGTGCATCTGATTAGCCACTATGGGAACAAGGTGCTGGACTAGATGGGTCATTGGCCTGATCCAGCAGGCTTGCCTTACATCCTCCTGTTCTTGGCTTTGAATTCTGTGCAGAATAAATGAATACCAAACATGCCTAGGTGATAAAGAGCCTGTGATAGTAGAAAGGACAGGGTTCGCACAGTGATCTTTTGGTATAAGAATAGTGTTGTTACAAGCCGTGTCCGTATTTTCATCTGTTAAATGGTGATGGGTCAGCCTGCCAGCCCTGCTCTTTCAAGATGCAGCTGCTTTCTCTGCTAGCCTGTTTTAGTGAAACCAAAGGACAATCCTTTGCTGAGATTACCAAGAGCAGTTTTATTTTAAAAAAGCAAGTATCTTCCTTTCATCTTCAGAAATGTGACAAGGCCAACACCATAAGCTGGAATGGCTTGAGCAGCTGACCTGAAAAGCTGCTTATTTTCCAGTTTAAGACACCTAAAGTCCATTCAGTAGCTTTGCTGTCATTTGTCTCCAAGCGCACTTTCACTCCCCCGGATTCTGAGATTACACTTTCTCTGGCTAAATGCCTTAAATACAACATCACACGTGCACTATCAAACATACAAATTGCAAATCTCCTCTCCTCCTCAACCTATTAATTTTCTGTCATTAATTTTCTATCATTCCCTCCGCCCTTGCCGCTGCCACCACACACCCATTTCTATCAAATGCCATGTCTGGAGAGAATTCATAAAATATAGATCAAAAGATTGAGAGTACAGCTATTTTTTTTTTTAACATTTTCAAATGCATTATTTTATCATGAATTAATAAACAAAGAGAAAACATATATCAGAAAGTTTGCTTTCATTCCATAATGCTTGGAAAGGGAAATAAAATAGAATTTCCATATTGCCACATTTGCACCAGACATTTAAAGCTTTATTATGCTACTTTAAATAGGCATGGCTTCCCCAAAATAATTTGGAGCTTTAGTTTGCTAGAGGTGACAGAACTAAAATTCCCAGAGTTCTCTTTGAGAAGGATTGATTGCTAAACTGTTCTGAAGACTGTAAGGGGAATAGGGGTCTCCTAACAACTCTCAGCACTCTTAACAAACTACAGCTCCCAGAATTCTTTGTGGGAAGCCGT